>NC_091938.1:21109631-21435881 GCF_041260155.1 Ptychodera flava | reverse complement strand
CGGTCTATGCATCTATTATATAGTTTTCACTCAGAAATTTGGGTTTACATACATGTATAAGTGACAATCATATGATTTATTTCAACATTAAACGAAAATCTGTTGAAAAAAGTAGAACCACTTTCATCATCGACGGCGCATTGATGTACCAAATCACTGTCATGCGGTTAGGTACTTTACGCACAATTTAGTAAAAACGGGATTTCCTATGTAATTTAAACATTTTAGGGATTCATGCCTATCGGCTTCGCCCCATTTTGTTTCGTTGGTGTTTTCTTTCTTCTTTCTTGTTCTCCTTCTTCTTCTCCAGTCAATTCTTTGCCAGCCTAGATCTGGAAAAGCTCTGCATGTACACTTCCAAACCTTGGCACAGTACATGCCGGAAAATGCCGAGAGAGTTTGACCGGTTAAGAAGGGCTTGACTACGCAGTTTCTGCGTAGTGAAGCTTCATTACGTATTCATGGTGACCCCTGGCCAATAACTTTGGGGGCTTTTGTCTTTTGGCCTGCTTTGCATATGCGTCGTTGGACACGACCTGCCAATCACCCAGGTAGTCAATTAAACTATTAGTTGACTGTTTACCGACCCAATTAACACTATCCAGCAGTATCAGTCATATTTTAATCGCGTGGCCCGGGTGGGCACAACGTAGGAACGCGTGTATTTCTATGTGTACGTTTCACTTGTGGTGTTGTTTGTACCATGGAGCACAGTCCGGACTGTGCATGGAGGTAGGAATGTTTGTACCATCGTGCGTTTGAAGTAAGCTTACTTGTTTCACCTACAGCATTACCTTCAAGGTGACAGGCTAACTATTAATGTTCAGTATCATTGCACCGAGTTCTGCCACGGTGAAAACCACCTGTTTTGCCACGGTCCCTCTGTGGAGGGACCGTGGTTTTGCCTACTAATTACTGCCCGTCGCTGCCCGTCCTGAATGTAGCCTATCTATAGCTACAGTAATCAGTCAATATATAATACCCCGCGCCTTATAATTTTTATATAAACCACAGTCTCTCTATCCACGAGGGACTGTGTATAAACTTATAAAATCATAGTCCGTGCCGTAAAATTGTTGACTTTCGATGCGATATACAGGTTGATCGTTGAATCGCACCGGCGCATCCATATTTACTTGCCCCATAAGCTTACTACTCTGTAAAGGGTGGGTAGATGGAATTCCTGGGCCAAAAATGAACACCGGGACGAAACTTTTTGTGAACCCATGTGAAAACATAAATCATTTATCAGTTTTGATATATACTCCTAAATTGTAAGTTTGATCATGGAGGTACCTCCTTGGTTTGATCAAAATCGAGACCACATTCAAGGGCTATGCAGACTGTCCATGTACGCACACACAGTGACAAGAAGGCGGCAAACACCTACTTACCAAGCACATCGAATCGGCGAAAAGAAGCATAAAAAAGCTATAGGCTCATCGCCAAAACAAACGCGCCAAGCGCTAACAAAAACCCATACCAAGCGGCCCTTTTCAGGGCCACCAAACACTCCAAAAAGAGAACTACCCAAAAAACCCCATAAAATGACATAGAACACACAAACACTTAAAAGAAATAACAAAAATCGTACACATAAAAATAACGTGACAGAAAAAATGGCCGTGGAAATAAATCAGCTATTTCCAAAGAAAAGCCGACAACAACATGAAATTCAACAACAACCTATCATCGCTCAAACTATGAAACTCCGAAAAAATAGTACTAGGCAAAGGCCTTAAAATTAATTCGGACGCCAACAAAACCAAACAGAATAAAACCACCTCAGGATTTCAACAAATAAAGTCGTAAAATGTGACTACGCTACATCGTGAGACACAAACAATCGCAACAACACAAATTCAAAGAAAAGTCAAATTGGGCTCCACAAACAACAAACACCAAAAACTTGAAAGCTATCTGAAGCTGCTAAACTCGCACTTCTAGAGATACCCTTTCAAACAAGGAAACAAAACATGTCGCGTGCTAAAAGAATCGCGATAAACCAGCTTGCAAACAATAGACAAATTTCGGGAAAAAAAAACCCTCGACAAGGGTCGGGTTTTCGTCATTGTCAACACAAACGATTACGTACTCGAATGCGAAAGGCAATTACGCAACACTCAGTATTATACACAACAAGCCAGAACAAACAGTAAACAAAGTAAACGAACTATGAATCAAAATGTACGAGAACAAGCACATCAACCAGGATACTTGTGAGTATCTTGATCCAATAAACATAAAATCCGTACCCCCAGTGGTACTTATTGCCTAAAAATTCACAAACCTCCGCAAAAATCTAAAAGACACACCAGTCAAAACAAAATTTACCGAAGTAAAGAAACATAGAACAAACAAACCGAACCACCAAACGGACTCACAACGTGACCAAAAATTAATATACTTGCCTCGCTAATCGAAAAGCAAGACCACTAAAATGCATTAAAATAAATTTTCACAAACACAAACTAAGGAAAGAATCTACACCGCGACTGATGAGAAACCACAACCGGGTTTCGAAACGCAAGCGTCAAAGGGCGACTCTATCAACTTTTGTAACAACATAGGTCCGGCTGCGTCTCGCCATAAGCTTTCCCCACACAAACAAAACATTACCGTACACACTAATCCAAACTTCTCTACAAATATCCAAAGCGAAACAAACATTTTTATTAACACACACAATCGGATAAGAATGTAGGAACACATTTTCGAAACGAATCAAACACAAACTCGACACAAAAACATTTAGGACTAACGTGGAGAGCCTCTTTCACATTTTTTACATCTCGCTATACTGTCTATGATTCTAAAAATAAAGTCATCTGCCACTTTTTCTGTATACGCGGTTTGGCAAAACTCATCTCTTCAATCGAAAGTCGGGCGATTTCATGGTTCTTTGGGGTACGTCGAGCTTAAGGAATGTGGTTATATTCGCGATGTTTTATTCGAAATTATTTATTTCTTCTAGGGCAAATGCACGTAATTCATGCTGTTGGAAATACTGGCCGCTCATAAACAAGACAATAAACTCGATATCTGTGCATCTTTACTTTTATTGTCAAAGTACCATCGACACCCAAAAAAAACCAAATGGTTCAGTCCACGCGTGGGTTCAGTCCAGGTATTTGCAACGCAAGTCACCTAGGCGACGGTAATCCGCACCACTTATCACCATCGGGAAGGTACTCCTCCCCCTATACCACTGGCGATCCCACCCTCAAGGCACTGCGTCATTCGACCAAGCATGTTATTGTAATTTCCTGCATAAAATTAACAGCGAGGTCAACCGGTCAAACTCTCTCGGCATTTTCTCTCATGTAATCATGGCCAATGAGAGGGTGGTCATCTAACCCATGAATGTTAGCGGCCATATTGAATTTTTACAAAACCTTAAAATAGCTTCTTCTGATGACCTATAGTAGGGTCTGGTGTATAGCAAGCAAGTTATCTGTTCTTTAAAAGTCGTTAATACTGGATTATTTGAAAAATCAAATTTAATCTATAAAAATCAGAACACTATTTTACCACTTGAACTGAAATTTTACTCGTGTTATCACTTGTGTCAATGCTATGAAGTTTGCGAAAGGCATTTTGATTAGTCACTTGGTTTGGCGGTCATATTGCAATTTGTGAAAAACGTATATGAAAAATATTCAAATTCTTCTACTCCTACACATTTGCATTAATTGACCTGTTATATTACCCGTATCATCATCAGTATGTGTTCTTTATTAGTTTGGGAAATGCATTTGGATCGATCACATAGTTTGCCAGTCATATTGGTTTTAGCGGAAAACCTATGATAACCATCAAATAGTATTCAAAACTTTTCTTCCCTAAAACCAACAAACCGCTCGAACTAAGAATTTACACATATTATTGATAGTGGGTGTCTTTCTAGATAAACAATTGCATATGGATCGGTCACGTGGTATGGCGACCATACTACATTTTGCTAAAAACCTATCATAACCATTGAATAATGTTCAAAACTTAAAACCAATTTAACTTTTGAACTGAAATTTTACTCATATCCTCATTAGTATTGTTCACTTTTATATTTCAATCATTGCTTAACTGCTTGGGCTCCGGCAATGCTGCTTGCATTTAAATCCCTAAGTTGTCAAGTTAAAAAGAGTTCCGGGTCACGTTCAGTCAAATGATGACTGTGCGGCCCGGCACGTCATCGACAAAGTACCATTGGATCCAATGGGGCGCGCGACATTCGAGGCAAGTAAATAATCACATCATTCTATAGCATCAGCCGGCCGTGCGCGGTGCCACGCTAGCGGCCGTCTTGTGTCAAGGCAGCGCTGTGGCACAATATATATTATTGCCTGAATACATGGGTTTAGGTACTAAGCCGGAGAGCAGGTGACAATTGCCCGACGCCAGGAGGGCAAATTGTCTCCTGCTGCGAGGGCACATAAACCCAGGTATTCAGGCAATAATATTTTTATTACATGCCTCTTCATAATGCTAGATAACATTTGTTTACATGCAGGGCATTTTCAAACTATTTTACCATTATATTACCATGCCCTGTCCATCGCGTTTTAATTGGTCGAGCTGAACCATGTGACTGCCCACAAATACACAGTAATGGTTTGTTTTCATGCCCGTGAATATGAATAATATCGTAAACACAGTAACTTTACGGCTGAAACGAAAATTGTGATTTGTACAAAGATCATAATCAACCACAAAATAAAATGGAGCATTTGTGGGCCAAGTTTAGACGCTTTTTTTCAAAAAAATCTCTGGATTTGCAAAATTTTTGCAGCGCGCGTACTACTCACTGACAGGTTCTGGGGCCCCGTTGTCGTTCGCACGGGAAATTTTCGTAAATTTTGACGGTTTTTCGGGGTTCGTTGATAATATAATTGAAATAACAGACTCCGCGCTGACCATTAACGTTTATTTATGGGCGCGGGCGAGAGGAAAGCCAAATTAACGGGCTCGGCAAGCCTCGCCCGTTAATTTTTGGCTTTCCTCTCGGCCTTGCCCATAAAATAAACGTTACTGGTCAGCGCGTCGTCCGTTATTCTATATCATTGACCAGCAGCAAACAGATTTTAACGCAAGTCCAAATAGTAGTGCGCGCATGGATATTTTACATCTAGCGTTAAGCGTCTACTTTGACGTCGAAAACATCGAAAGGCTTCGCTGGCCCGGATAACCATGGAAACCAGTCAGTACATCGTTCACCGTCCCGCTAACATTCCGGATGTCCTATTCAAATCAATGCACTGATTTGCAGTCACCTCGAGGCATGTAATAAAGTATGACTGCGATGCAGGCGGCGCGCTGAATATTTGGTCCTAGCGAGCTCCCGCGCGCCTAGCCATCGCGTGGCCGCAAGTCCTTCAACACCTGTGATGAACAGAAGTACCTTGAAAATATCTTTACCCAAAGCCCATCTACTCCGAACAGTTAATTGTTACTTTATTGTAATTACAGCGTAGCTGTGTGAGCTTATGAACCCAGCCCCAAGTGTGATATTATCATTTGTAGCGTGCATTTTGCTATCTTCGTGCCTTCTGTGACTTTTATTTTGTACATAACGTATCGACAGGACACTCATTTTACCGGGCATTTTCTCTCATTTGCAACGTTTGTGGAGATGAGTAGTCTGGTCCTTTACTCCCAAAATAAATAATTGAATATTGGCGTGAAAAGGTCACCTTCATTAGCTAAAAAACTGACATAACAAACAACGAAAAACACTGAATTTCTTACAGTCATCGTGCCGACAGCGACAGTTGAGCCAAGTACTTCAGTCAGTGGCAACACAGAGGCCGACGAATCTACTCAAAGTGACGTGATAACATCAGTCGACCAAACTATTACTTCTAAGCATTTGACTGTTACTACGGTGACACAACCGCCGATTACCACTTCATACGCGCATACAACAGATAAGTCATCTTCTGCATTTGCAAAATTAAGAACAACAAATACTGTCACCACTGATAAGCCGTCCGTTACAGTCCCGAAATCAACACCAACCTATACTTCAACTACTGAGTCCCCATCAAGCCAGCTAGAGAAGCAACAGTGCTCTTATGAAACGCACCGGGTCGGTATTCATTTGAACGTACCACATGGAGGGAAAATTTACAGCATCTGCAAAAATGGTTATCAAATCGGTCAAACTCCCTCTACTTGCGATGACGGAAAATGGTTGCCATCTTATCCAACATGCCGAGGTAAGAGCAATGACTTCAACTAATTTCATGAATGAAGACATTTTCACGATTCCATCATTTGGAACATCAATCAGTAGTAGAGTTAATGCCCAGAGGAGAGTTCTTGTTTTACGTTAATAATGCAGTTGATTAAGATGCAACTATATGATTGCATTTAAATTAACATTGCAACGTAGTAGACAGAACATTTTAATCAATGTGTAATTATATTAACATTTAATGTCATTTTGTGTGCCATGCACATGTAGTTTTAAATGTCTGTAGTCAAGGGATCAGTTTTATCAGTTTGTGGATGTTTCGCTTGAATCGTATTGACATCAAGAGATCTGATAAAAATTGCTTTTCACCTTTGTTGACGTGTTTTCAGTTCTGTTTGTTTAAGTCTCACATGTTTGGCCTCCTGGGATACGTCAGTTTCAAAACACATGACTAAGACCTTTGCACAGACAAATATCTTAACAACTACGGAACGTTACTATGGACTTATTGTGCTTCTATCAAGTTCACCGATCTCGTATTATTTCTTCATGGCACTTTTCTTGAATTTTTTTTCATTTCAGATGTCGATGAATGTGATCGACAGGCGTCTGAGAATATCTGCGATCGCAATGCCGTTTGCATCAATACTGTCGGCAGCTTCGTGTGTGTGTGTAAAGCCGGCTTTGTACGTGAGAGCAAAATTGGAATCTGTATTTCCGATTTTCTAACGACAGGAAGCTCGAGCAAACCAAGCCATGGAGGTAAAATATTGCAATTGCTTTAAAAGATTGCTGATGTATTTATAAAGTTTACAATATGTCGTACGTTGGCCTAGTAAAAAGTCGTATTTAATTTTATTTGGAAGGTTTAAAACAGTTAACAGACTGCGATTATCTTTCCGAACCTATAAAATGACTTATTAGATAATAATGAAACAAAGAATGTAATTGACAGATTTCCTTTGTCTGCCATCGCCATTAGATGCAATTCATTGATGATGCAATTTTCCTATTTAGGGAATTTATATCCATACCTAAAAATTAAAAATCGCCCAAAATTTTGACCACCTAGAAAATGCTACACAGTCAGACATACTTCATATAAGCAAAGTACATGTGACTGACGAAATTAGACCTGTACTCTCTTAAAGTATTTTTCAAGGTCGCCATTCAAAGGCAGTAAAATTTCATGTTAAATTTTCTTCACACACCAAGTTTCAATAGCTGACATAAAAAAAAATAAGTAATCAAATGTTGAAGTGTTTTTGAATGATTAATTAAACAGCTTCATCAACAAAACATTTTACGCCTACATGTTATCAAGCCTTGTCCTTGTGAATAATTTATTGGATTTACCTTGTCCACCTAATCCACTTATATTATCATTTCTCTACAGAATCAATATCTTTACAAATTGAACATTAATAAACGATAACATTACCGAGGTAACAGCGGCACTTGTATTGAACAAACCAGTGTTGCTAATTACCGAGAGATATCAATTAATGTCAACCATTATGGTTGGATAATTACCTAGATCAAAAGTCTGGTTTATTCAAGTAATATATAAGATAAAGTTAAATCTTAAGTTCTCAGCAGGCTAACTATGGACAGCGAAATCTTATTGACTGGATTAGTAGCTTTTCTGCAAGAATAATGCAACTGAACTAGGAATACACTCAAAAAATCAATTCAAAATGCACTTTTGAACAAAATGACCCAGAGCTTTGTCGTCTATTTATTTATCCTGTGACAAAATGAATGAATATTTGCTTGAATACAGATATAAAATCGGGAAAGATGTCGGGCGATGATACGGTCAACTTCTTTTATTTGAGAGTTGTCAGGTACCAGGGGACTACGTCAACAAATAATTGCGGTAAATGTTTGATGGGGTTCGAACTCACAACGTAAGGCACTCAGTAAACTAGCGGAGAAGCCATAGACAAAGCCGCTCTAAAAAAGAGTGGTTCAATAACCGAGCTCATATGTTACATTTTTCTGACTGCGACCCAACCACACGCTTTAGGGTTCATGAAACACTACAAAAAATCTTTATCGAAGCAATGGATATATCGCTAATATAAATAATGGTAAAAGATGGCAATGGTCCGAAGTTAAACACTAGATAATTCGAGGGGGTTGGTGTAATATGTAAGACGTTATGAAGGAAAGGAAGCATATAGGAAGAGTTGTCTCGGTAAGGGCCCATTTAAATGACAAAATTGATAGTGTTCACGTAACCTGGTGTCATTTTTCTCGGCAACTTTCGTATTTTTCCAGAGATTAATCCTGATACCCTTTCATAATACTTTACCTCAAATTTGAAGATTGCTAATCCATAAGAATGATCTCTAAGGGACATCGCTGGGTAATTGCAAAGTTTTATGAATTTAGTCTAATTTCTGACGTGATCGCCTGATATGTAATAATTGACAATGTCCGTATTTATTTATTAACTAAATATCAAATGGTACCTCCTAGCTAGTTACAGGGTGAGTATAATATATGACATAAATTTCGACATATTTGGATTACACAGCAGTCACTTAAAACAAATTGAATACAAGCATCGAAAACTTGATTATTATCTCGTCTTTGCTACGGCACACATTTTAGCAACAATTTGTTTGAGATTGAAAGTTGTCACCTCCAGAATTTTTTGCGATGAAGCAAAAGTAAATTTAATTTTTAGGGGGGGGGGGGATGACCGCAATACAATTCTAACTGATTAATTACAGGCGAAGTTTGTGATTCAGAAGAAGATGCAAATTCTGGTATTGAATGGAAGGAAACTCCTGCAGAGGAGTTCACCGATTGGCTTCAGTGTCAGAATTCTGACGGTAAGTATGTCACAATGCCTGCTGAATTATAGTCAGTTTGAAAAAAATGCCATTTTAACAATGTATTCGTTGGTGTAACGACTTCAGAATGTTTACATTTCTGGCAAATTTAAGAAGAATCTTTTTTGCAGTGCAAACAGCCTCTCTCCCTATTGAGAAGAGTGTCAGGCTCTCCATACAATCTGGAAACTGCATGTATGTTTTTTCCTAATCAATCTAGTAAATTTTACTTTAAAATTTAAAGTGTTATGCAATAGAATAGTACGCATGCTTACAATCTCAGTCAACATTGATGATCTGAGGAAATTTGCTTCAGGTGTAATGAGACGCTATTGTGATGAGCATGGTGCCTGGGCGGTACCGGACACTACATACTGTGTTGGCGAAGACATGTCGGAGCTACAAAAGTCTTTAAATGTGAGTAGCAAACCGAGTAATTTAGCTGACACACACCAGGATATACGCAACAGTGAATGCAAACATTACCGTCAAAAGAACCACTTACCTTAATTCAATTTGAGCACTTACTCTTGTCTTACTTAAAACTCTTGTCAAATGCCTAGATAAATTGTCTGTTTGATTATGCCAGTGCCTATTGGTACCTTGGGCTGAAAACATACACGAAACATCGGTTGCAAACAACACAAAATAAAATTATTCGATTTGTCCTGGGGTTGCATCCGCGAAAACATATTGATGCTTCTCACTACAAAAAATTGGGGGTGCTCCCTATGGACAAAAGAATTGAATATTTAAAGTCAAATCTGATGCATAACATTATTCATGGGAAAGGCCCTTCTTATCTCTCATCTATTGTGGTGATTAAAAGCAACGTTCACAATTATAACATTCGCCATGGTGACCTCTCTATTTATATTCCATTCGGTGCGAAATTCGCCCAAACTGGTTTTCACTATTCTGCCTCGAATTTATGGAATCAATTACCATGTAATATACGGCTGACTTCATCAAACATTGTTTTTAAACGCTTGTTGAAGAGAAATTTTTTAGTGTACTTGACCTTTAGATTGATTCTGTATATCCATTTTTACCTTGTATGTTTACAATTGGATGTTTGTTATTACCGATCTTTTGTCGTTGTTGTTTGTGTGTCTTAAACCGGCAGCAGGATTGTCTTTTTATTCGACTGTTTTCCGCATTTTGTCTTTTCACTTAATTTTGAATTCTTTGTCATCTTTTATATTTATATTTATTGTGTAGTCTTCTTTTCATGGACCACAGTGGAAATAAGTCTTCGGACTTTTCTGTGCTATCCATGCACAAATAACTGCGTTGTCTCCTTTGGTGTTGTAAATTGTTACATTCTGTACTATTTTCTTATTAATTTGGTTATTTGTGCTAAATAAATAAATAAATAAAAAAAAAATAAAAATACTCATCGGCGCTCGGGCTGAAAGGCGTATCCTATATTTCACGCTTCCTCTGAGCCACGTAAAAATACTAATTACACGGGCTTTAAGCGAGTTTTATAAAAGAATAGTCATGACTTTTCTTCAAAGATGAAAATTTGCTTTCCTCTTGGGTTTCTTTGACAGGTGCATCTTGAAATTCACCATGAAAAATATGCATATTATTCAATATTGACTCTTGAGGGAGTCCTTATCATAATAGATTGGATTTTGTATTCAAGCATGGGTGATTTTCGTACAGCATTTTGGGTATTTTTTTCTGATAGAAATCTCATGGTTTGAAGAAACGAACTAATCTTAAGCCCAATAGAATTGCTTAGTGACGAAGTCTCACTATGATCATAGTTTATTTGCTTTGTTTGAACGACTATCATATACCCATGTCATATCGCTCAAACTGGCGACGTTCACTGTAAAATATCAGTCGTGATATTTCACAGTAAACCTCGAGAGTGCACGGTAAACGCCCTCAGTTTTGACATTTGCAAATCGATAGTGAAAAAAGTAAACAAACAAATGGCTGCCGCTCTCAGCCTACGATGCTATGTTGCCGAAATCAAAAATTGCAGGACTTTAAGGAGCAAGGATAATTTGGGTAGCTTAATAATCTGTAGACTCTTACGATGTTATCCAGTGGTTGTCACTTTTCCATAAAAATTCTTGTAATTTTTTCACAAGCGCCAGCAAATATTCCACCGTTCGCACCATCTCCGAACAGGTCGTGAGCGCCTGGCGTGACAGCGATATCTTGCGCACGACACATGTTGACACCGTTGACATGGCAACTCTCTGGTGTAAAAACATAAAGGCCGCCTTCCTCTGCTTCGTGCGGCGATCGAGCGCGATCAAACTCGGGAGAGATAAAGCAGAGGAAAGTTGTTGATCACTAACGATTGTAATAACAAATTGCACCATTGAAATTCTTTTGCGTTTAACTATTTTTGAGTCCCGCTTTCTTATGATGCTCATTTAAATATGAAGGATTTGCCGCGCGTGCGTGTTGACTTCGGCGAAAACCTATATTCGTATGGTTTATCAATGACGTCTGTTTAAATAAATATTTCCATGTTTATGTGCAAGGCAGAATAAAAGTAAAGCCTCAAAATTTAAGGTTTTCCTTAACATTTATAAAATTCTAAGCATGGATATATGATTGCTCGGTTATGACCAAATATCTCAAGTTGGTTGCGTCGTATTATAACTTCTATTTATCACCTTTTACGGATATCCAATTGCAGATTTATAGCGATGTTTGAAATGTATTATAGCTGTTTTCCCCCGAAAACCTTTGAATAACCATTCTCAAATCATAATATATATATAGCGATGTATGATAGCTATGTTGTGTGTGCGAGTGTTTCATTATGCCCCCGTAACAGCGGTTAGACTGTGATGTCTTCGGTAGGAGACGTGCAGTGTTTTTTTAGTTAGAGTCCGATCGAGCTTTTACGAAATTAATGCAATGTTGGAGCTGAAAGTAAATCGAAACCTTTTGCTTCATCTTACCAGGAAAGCACATTGAATGACACTTCCAAGTCTACAGACATCTTACAGCAGTTGAGTGACACACTCCAAAGTGGTGAGACGCTAACCGGTGGCGACATCTTAATCGCCAGAGATATTTTGGCCACTATCGCCCGTAACAAATACTTTAACAGGGATGACAGTATGATACTTGAACTTCTACCGTTGATTAAGGTATGTATCGTAAAATTGTTAGTGAGATATTGACATCTGTTCATGAAATTGACTACCTAGTACCTTTGTAATTAGAACTCAGTTATTTGCAACTTCCACACTGCGAGGGCGCTACATCTATCAGACCGATATAATTATTGAAGTGCTCAGGTCTAGAGGGCGTATGTTCTCGCCCGACACCACTAAATTATAAAATATTAACCACTTAATTGATCTTTGGCATAAAAGTTGGTTTAATTATTAAAATAACGCCCGCCGGATAAAAATTTGTAAAGTTTGGGCGTGTGAGAGATATACATGTATGATATGAAACTGTATTTGACCAAGACTCATGTCAAGGATTTTTGTCATGCTACGTTTAGGCCTAATGTTTCATTTCTTTGTTTTATAATTCTAGCAATTTCTTCTGGCATGCAGCAACAGCCTCGATCTGAGGGTTGAAGAACAATGGGGGCAAACTTACAGGGTAGGTACTGAAATGCGTCGTCAAATTGCATTGCTTACATTGACTAGCACAAAACAACGTTACAAGCCTGCATGATAACTATGCAGAATACGACATTATTCTGTCGTTCAAAATTTCTTTGGGGTCAGATATTCCAGAACAAATCACTTGAACATGTTCAACAGGTCTGACACACTCGTGTCACTGAGTATCATTATTCCGATGTTTGTTATCATGTTTACACTTTTCGTGATGCCAATTAATGTGAGACTTGACTTTACATGCATGTACAATGTCGATTTTCCAGTAAAAAATAGAACCCGGTTTGATCTTTCAGAATCAAAGTTAAATCATGGAGAGTAAATTCACCTGGTCAGGACACAACAAAGTCGTTCATATTTTACCATGTCACCATTCATGTTTCTTATTATTCTCAACTTTATAAGAAAGTTGACGCACAGGCAAATGTATTGTTACCTTGTGGCCACATTCTTTACTAGTATGTTTAAAGCGGACACCACGTACAATATGTACAATATTGGTTTTCTATCCACACTTTGATTTTTCATGTGCAGAATCTTGGTTCAGATGGTAGCGCTGTCTCGATATTGTCCGCAATGGAAGAGTTTGGTGCTACTGTGTATTTGTACATGGTACATACTGGAAAAGAACTCTTTCTGCAGAGCAAAAATATTGGTATGTGTTCAATGTTGTGCAGGATTCTTTCCACAGCAATAATCATTAAAACCAATCCCTGCGACCGAGGTGAATGGAAACACTTTATTAACCGTTCCAAATGCGTTTAGCAATACTTTTCGGATCCTGATAATATTATTAGAGATGCGTGCCGTGGGGCAAGGTTACGGCAAATTATATATAGTCGGATGGGGTTTTCTCATTATATGATGCTTGTCACCTTTTACCACAAATTTGTACAAAAGGTATGTACAGTAAATACACTTCAAAGTCTATGAAAAGCTCAATGATAACGAAACTATATTCACTAGTCTTATCATTTAGTATGTGTCGCGGGCATAGTGGAATAATATTGAACACTGAAGGAGTCTCCTAACATCATGATATTGATCACTAACTGACACTGAACTGTGTCTATTTTTTTTTTAGATTGCGACCAAATCTAACTGACACAGATATTTTATGTTATTTAATCACAGATCTTCTTGGATATTTCGTCAACCGCGGGTCTGGTCAGGCAAACAAAAGAAAGAAGCGGACCCTTTTGAGCAACGACACAATGTCGATACACGAGAGCGTAACATTTTCGCGACAATTTCTCGATCAATTTCAAGCCAAGGAAACTGGTAAGGGCCATCGTGGAGAAACGATACCCGATCCTACTTATTAGAACATGCGATGTACTCACACTAGGCAAAAAGCTTGATATACGTTCAGAATATTTACGTATATTGACGTATATAAACATAACATTAGTGGTGTACGTAACGTATATCTTTGCCAAGATTTGAATGCTAGGCCCGTTTGACAAATATGGCCCAGTTTCACATACGACCGTACCCGTACCGGTGGAACGCGCGCGCGTAGAGGCACATTATTCATTTTTGGAAACCAAATTTTGTTTAACTTTCCTACTGAAAGTTTGGTAATTCAAAAACAAAATGTCAGCCTTGATGTGATGTTTTTCACCTTTCAGACTTGCCTGTTGCCCTTGTCATGTTTGTTTACCGGACAACAGGGAGTTTGCTACCTGCCGATATCAAACAAACTCCAGCGAAACGGGCGTGGGTGAAAAGTGTTACCACGACTAGGATTGTAAAGAAAGTAAACACAGTTGCTCTGGCGGTGTCAGCTCATCCTAAACTGGAAAATGCTTTATACAACCTAACAGACATGGCTGTCATCCGACTATATGAGATACAGGTGACTATGTTTACACTGCGTAACATCTAATTATCGTTAGATTGAATCTTTGTTTTTATCCTTTACTTTGATAGCTCTTGCTAATAAAAGTTAGTATACGCCTCGAAACTTTGCTCAAACTTTCCGGGACACAATGAAACTTTCAACCATTCTTTAGGTTCCAAGACAAGAAATTTGACCTTTTTAATCTAACAATTCTCTAACGGTTAATAAGCTCAGAACCCCCGTAAAGTATACATTTTCTGAAAGCCTAGATATACGGGAACATTTTGGTAACCACAGTGTCACAATTGTTTACATAACTATCACGTGACAAGGTAATTTGCATAACCTTTCAAAAATCGGTTTTCCCTATGTTTTGTCTCAATACTTCAAAATATCTGACTCAAACTTGCTGGAGTGCAAGCTGTCACAATGCTCTTCCAAAGTGTGTCTCAGATTTTTTATATCTTGCTTAGTTTTTTTGGAGCACAATTTTAAAGAAATCATCTACGGTTAAATTCACCGCTCTGGAAGTTTTTCTGGCATAAAAACTGTTTAAGAAGGTTTAAAAAAATTCTGAGACACACTTTTAAAGACCCTTAGGACAGCTTGCACTCACACAAATTTCAGCCACATATCTCAAAGCATTGAAGCAAAACACAGGGAAAAAGTTTGAAAGGTTATGCAAATTACCTGTCACGTGACTGTTATGTAAACAATGTTGACACTATGGTAACCAACATGTTCCCCTATATCTAGGCTTTCCGAAAATATACAATTTATGGGGGTTCTGAGCTTATTAAACACTAGAGATTTGTTAG
Organism: Ptychodera flava; assembly: GCF_041260155.1. Lineage (NCBI taxonomy): Eukaryota > Metazoa > Hemichordata > Enteropneusta > Ptychoderidae > Ptychodera > Ptychodera flava. Next base: position 21,420,570 of record NC_091938.1, on the reverse strand, counting down.
TTTTAAAATGGTCAATTTCTTGTCTTGGAACCATTCTTAAAACAATCAAGAATAAACGTCGGGATTCACCGTGCTCATTGTGATACCAGAGAAACAAATTACCCGACATCTACCCATATTTGAAATTCTAAAAGCCCGCAATTCCTGTGTTAACTCTATTGAGAAATACAATTTTCGATTTTCGAAAAACTAAGACGGTGAATGTTCTTACTTTGAGAACTTCAAAATGAGCATCTACAAGTGGTAGACCAGAAAAAATAGAAAAGTTTGAGAGTACAAATATCTGTCCATTCTACCATAAATACAAGAAATAAATGAAGGGTAACCTAACGATGTTCGTTGATAAAAAGTGTATCAATATCAAAATACGTCGGGAAGCAGATAAAAGTTTTCTTCATGTCCATTTCAAAGAAACTAAAAATACAAATTATCAATTGATCTTTAGTTACCTGTAAACAAATGATTCATCTGACAGAAAGTAAGTTTTGCATACCTATTGATTGCTGTTTGATATTTTTACAGGAAGGGTACAACCCACGTTGTTCCTTTGCAGACATGGGCCAACACACTGGGTAAGTATGCAAACTTATTTCAAAACTCATTTACTTTTAAAATCAGCGATAATAATTTAAACGGATAAGCTATAACCACTGTTTATACTACGATCAATAGTCACTGTTTGCTTGATAATTTTCCACTGTTCTCCAGAATATGGGATGTTTCTGTGTGTCGACTTCTGCGACAAGGGTTTGATGAGTTCGGCGAATATGTAGAGTGTGTTTGTGATCAAGTTGGAACGTTTTGTGCCATTATGAGCTTAGGAGAGCAGCCTAAGGTGAGTTTAAACTATATCTTCAAAGAACTCAATATTGGTCATCAATCTGATGTTACAAAGTTAAACCCATTATTGAAAATCAAATTTACTTTAAACAGACCATTGGATAACCCAGGGTAAATTAGTTACAAATCTGGATCTACTTTTAAAGAACTTGAATTATATTACGACTAAAATCACTTCGTGCTTTAACGAGTGTGCGAAGTTTACAATAATAGATCAAAAGTCGTGGATTTGACAGAAAAGATCGGATATTAACAGACATGTCAGGCTCAACATGTGACGCAATTATTTATTTTATTTTATTATTGCTGTAGCCATTCTTGGAATCAGCTAACAAACCTTTTATGGCGGTGTACAGTGGTATTTCGGCGTTACTGATATTGACGGCTCTTATAATGATTTCCTTTTCAAGGTAGGTATTATAATTTCATCAATTTACATCCGTTATTGAACTTGGTATTGCTGCTGCTCTGCAGCTTTTGAAGTAAGAGGGAAGCCATGCTCCTGTGATAGTTTGGAAAATAAAAAAAACGCGATTCGTGCAAGAAAGCTATGCGTTTACTGTTGTTGCTACTCCAAGGTTATTGAAGTCCAACACTATTCAACCATTTTCTGTTACTGTTTATTTACCGTTAACTTTTCGTTTGCGATATTGCTTGCCCATTTACAATTCAACAATACATTGTTATTATGGTCTTCGATCACTTGTCGGTAACAGATTGTCACAGATTCCAACATCTCACTTTCCACATTTTCTGCTTTTCTATTCTACTCATATCATAATGGTGTAATCCTAAACATTATCAACTAGCATTGCCATTTGCCCGTTATTGTCTTTTACTACCAATTACTGAGACTTACCTACGTCCATTGTTTTTTTCGCCATGCAGATTACCATCGGACCGATACTTTGTGCTTGGTCAAGCAATATTGTCCCTTTCGTCCTTCCCAATCATTATCTGCACTGCGTCAGCTCTTGAATCCATGGACAGCGAACAACCGGTATGTTAGAACTTCATTGCGAAAACCTAATCCACACCTGTGTGGCCAGGCTTAAGCACTGTTCACTTGTACAAAATGACTGCACCATATGGCTGTTAAAACCAAGACTATTTTGCACCGGCGGATTGACACCACCAGTTTCTATTAATCGTTGCTCCATATTTTTTGTTCTTTGCAGAATGTTTGCCAAGTCTTGGCCGTGGCGATGAACTATTCTTTGTTCAGCAGTTGTTGTTGGATTATGAACATGAGCATCCAACAGTTACGGCGTTTAATGTTCATAGATCGTGTGATTCTTGCCAGGTATGTGAACTGAAACAGTCAGTTTTGAGTGTTGGATTATCATCATTAATGATTTCATTTGTACTGATGCTGGTACTTTCTCGTAGGAACCAATCTGAAATAATGTGCCAATTGCCGAAATTTTGATCTCTTTACAAACAGCATATGTATTTATCCATACTTGTTAATATTTTGCTAGGATATTGTATGTACTGAATGGATGGTTGCTACCATTAGTTGCTGTCGTCTCTCTGTATGTTAATCGCCTGCCGGATTATGAAAACATTGTCAGGTATGCCAAAGGTTTGATCAATAATGACATGTCCGTTTTAGTATTCGTTTCTGTAGATGCTTATAGTGTGCAATGCGCACGGCCTTTATGTCATATTAACAAAGAATGGAAGAATGTTATTAGTATCGAAACATGCCTCCTTCTAATGATGTAGTTCTGCCTACGTATTCTACAAAAATATATGATTAGTTAGATACCGCTATTTGTTGACCCTGGAACAGAAGTAATCTGTAATCTGTAAACTGTAATCTTTTGGACTTTCCCTCCTGTTTTCAGCTGCTGGCTTGACGCATCGACGTATGCCCTGTCAATTTCAATAACAGTTGAAGTATTGATAATGATGGTGGGTACTTACGTGTAGATTTGCGACTGAGACATTTGACGTCATTGACTGAGGATCAAAATATAACCAGAACGGATAAACCTGTGATCATAGGAAATGGAGAAAATTCACACGTTTTTATAATCACTAAAGTCTATGTCATAACATCTGAAATACCTTTCACAATACATTACCACAATAAGTCTGCTCTGCTTCCTTCCTTTATCATAGGGCGTTACCGTAGTTGTTTAAATTGGTGTGAGATTTTGAAAACTATTATCGCCCTTTTCCCCCTTCTGAATTGAAAGATACCCAATATAGCAGAAACTCACGATTATTGTACGACATCATGGTTCAATCTTTAAATACAGAGTAATTGTTGACCTGATTGTGGCTTTATAATCTCAAAAATCAAGGTATTTGCTATATTTTATCACATCAGTTTCAGATACGATTTGCTTCCACATTATTGTTAGCCGATAACGGTTTCCTTAATGTTTTCGTATTGTAAAATGATCATTCGGGGCTTTCTGCAATTTCAGATTACATTAGTGATCATTTGCTACGCTTACTACATCTTCACAAAGTATGGACAAAAATGTGGTCAGGACGAAAGTGAGAGGCTGTGGTAAGTGTATCAGCATTCATAGGTCTTTATGAACGCTTACGACAAAGTGGTATACAATGGCCGAACACTCGCTCTGCTTAGTATGCAAATAAATCTATTTCACATCCATACATCCATCTATCTAACTACCCACCAACCAGTCTAGCAATCAATCAATCAGTACATCGACCAACCTATCTACTCATCCATCCAGCCACCCGTCCAGCTAATCATCAATCCATCAATCAACCCATCATACAAGCTATCTACCCATCCATCCATGGCATCCATCCATCCATCCATCCACCCAACCATACATACATAGATTGCCGACACAGCTGTAACGTCACCTCACAGAAGGATCACTTTGTGTATTGAGCATCCATTTTGAATTGCTTGGAATCTTTCAGATTACTTAATTTCAAAGCTGGTCACGTATGTATGTTTTACTCTCGTAGGGAAGATGTGTTTTCTGTGATGCTTCTATATGGTACGATTCTCGTCGTTCGTGTCACTGGCTATTCAATGACCCTTGCCAAGTCTCTGGACGGCAGCTACTTTTTCACGTTGATGATATTTTCTGAGGTGAGTCAAAAGGTTAAATGTTAATTAAACAAGTAAAATATCTGACGTCAATGTTTTTGAAATTTTATAATTTTCAATAAGGGTTTATGTTTTGCTTTTTATGGAAACCTATGGACGGCACACATACTCTTTGTTTCATTTTCCTCATATCCATATATTAAACCGTCGATTAGAAACTCCATATTTTCAAATTATGGCACTCTTTTATAAGTATGGATTTAGATTGCATTTCATTACCCTATCGAAGTGCTTATGAATCTCCGGCATGTGCATGAATTAAGTTCATTAAATTGTCTTTCAGGGATCGGTCATTTTCCTCAGGTTTTTCGCAACTAATCGCGAGGTAAGGAAAAAAAGTGTAGCATCCTGTACGAATTGCTTCTACCAGCAAAATTAACATACAGAAGGATTTTTTTCATATCGAACTGATAGAATGCGACGCTTTATGAGGAATTCAGTTTATAGATATGTGGCTCAAAGCCCAGATGACGTTCCTCTGCCGAATCCCACCGCATTGGTTTTTAACTATTTTGGTGAGGTATCTAGCATGGTATTTGTTACTCGAATGTATGACATTGGCCTAGGTCAAACTTTATTGTCGTATTGGCCTCTGCACTTGTTAGTGTTCATTGATACGGTCCCTCTCTCGCACAGAATCTAAGGTTAACCAAACATGGTAATTTCATCGATAGCTAGACAAGACCGATGAAGCTCTAACTTTCAAAGACAAACTTTAATTTAACACTAATAATTCATAAATACAAGTACCTACATATTTATGAAGTTAAGTGTAGCTTTAAGCGCCCAGTTTATTGAAACAATGGTGTTTAAACTGATGTTGTAGGTTTTGGTTGCCCTGAGAATTCGCATATGTGGTGACGAAGATGAACGTGACGCTCTAGCAGAAGTTCAAGTCAACGAAACAGAGATTCTGACAAAGCGAAGAGAGGTCTTAAAGCAGACAAGAAAACGTGAACGAGAGATCAGCAAACGACAACAGGAGAAGGAAGAAAAGTCAAAGAAAATTCAGCATCTGTTCCAAGCTGTGAGTGGCTTCATAATGTATCGCCATTATTTCAGTAAACAATAGTCAGGGGTACTTTGAGAAAACTGTGCACGCTATGGAAATTCATGTCTGCGTATTATTTCCTGTTTTCATGAAGGACTCAGAAAGTCGAGAAATTCGCATGTTTGTACAGCACGAAAGATGCTAGCTGATGCTTGTCAGATTTATAAATATGATCAATACTCGTGTACAGGATGTAATGTTAGCATTATTTATTGTAACAATAATGCTTTCAATCCATTCTTTCTTTTATGCGTGCATTTTTGTCACCCCTTTTGCATGCTAGAAATGCGCATTATTGTTTGATTTATACACAATGAAGCAAATATCCTCGAGTCAACTCTTTTTGTAACGGAATTTTAAGCTAATGCAATTTTAACCTTGGCTTATTGGTGTCCGTAAATGTTGATTTCTCGACCATAATCGATGTTCGTGTCTTCTTCCAGGCTCAACGTACCCATCGCGTCCACGTCAAGTAAAGTGTAAACGTCCACCGAGGGATGATTTACTAAGAATATTTTATGTGTAGTATATGTAAGGTACACAGTACAGATCATGCCAATGTGGAGGGATCCAAATAAGTGACGAATATCAAAGATCTCTTCAATGGAGAGTTTTCCAAGAAGAAAGACAATCGCGCATGAATTGAAAAAAATGGCCTATAACGTCGAAATCTACCACTGTGACATAATTTTTCTTGTTTAAATGTTTTTAAGTTTCTTCTTTGTCTTTTTGAAGTTACTTCTTGGGTCTTTGCTAAAGGTCGCTATATATTTTTCCCTCACAGATATGACTTTATTGTGTGGGCCGGCACTTTGCTGTCTCACTGCTTTGTGTCATTGTAGCAATTGACCATGTATTAACATATTTTGACCCCTTGTTGTTGGATTCGGGATTGTATGATTGTTGTTATTTTATATACGTCAGGTGACTTAGATATTATTCGCTTACATGTCAGCAATATAAATTTTACAAAGAAGGTTTAGAAAAAATGAAATTGAATCAAATTGAATTGATTAATTGCTTGTAAATTACGTTCATTTAATTATCAATTCTTATGAGGTTGGGAAATTATTTACAATAATTTTTTGGTGACTTTAGGAAGTATAGTTTAATTAAAATACTAAGTTGTAGAGCGACGTACTTTAAGTGGATATAAGCTTGTAAGAGATTACCTTGTGTTGTACTATACTTTGAGTAAACAATGTGATATCTGTTATTTGGCTAAGCGACAGTCTGGTTTTGGCTAATGTCTAGTCACTCACGATTAAGTGTCAAATGTTTAAAGGTAGGTCGGACCTCGATTCTGATTTTTTAAATATTTTGCTCGAATCTAAGCATGTACAAGAAATTAGATTTTGGAATGTCACCGCAATGTTGATTCACTATACATGGTAGTCTATGATGAAATTATGAAGAATTTTTTTCCTATACAAAAATAGGTAAATCTGTGTTCTTGTGTACTCTTGATTATTCATATTAATGTACTTGATTAAACTAGGGTGGTTACAAATGGATGTATGTGCAAGAAATTGGATTTTGGAATTTCACTGAAATCTTGATTCACTTTACATGGTGGTCTATGACAAACGTATGAATAGTTTTTTCCAATGCAAAAATAGGTAAATCTGTGTATTTATGTATGCTTGATTATTCATATTAATGTACTTGATTAGACTAAGGTGGTTACAAATGGATGTGTGTGAAACAAATTGGATTTTGGAATTTCACCGAATGTTGATTCACAATACATTGCCAAAATAACACATCAAACTAACAATATCTGTGCATTTACAGACATTTGATAATTGATATACACTTTGCCATCTGTCCCATATGTATTTGTCTCTTGTCTTTCACCAGTTTTAACTGTTCAAGCTGTTTAATGTAGATACCAATGCATCTTCTTTGCTTGTGAAGCTTGTCAATAATGTGAATGTATTTAAAAGACTCTCTGAATTGTGTCGGCAATTTTCTATTCAAGAATATCAAATGGACATTCAAAGGTTTGGCCATAAAATAATCTTCTGTCAAAAGTGACCCTCCCCCTAAGATAGGTTTATAAATAGTGACCCTCCCCCTGTTATTACTGAAGGCTCCCTAATTGCAGTGTCCTAGTACACCTGCTTTCAAGATATCAATATCATTGGAACAATAGCAGCAACAACAAATTGTGGTTTAAATTTTATAAGCAAACCTCAACATAAACGTCATCGTGCACAACAACAGGATTACTAAAGTCCCTGTGCACCGTATACTAAAAGATCCGTCGCTCGAATACGCTCCCTGCGCTCCCCTCCTCTAAGAGGGGGAGCGTAGAGAGCGCCTCGAGCGACGAACCTTCCAGTCTATGTGTACCGGTGTAGTTATGAAAATTTAGCCATTCTTTGGGACATAATAACCGTAGATGTTGACATAATTTAGCGTTTTTGGTGAGAAATTTGCTTTGGCTACAATAAGCTGCATAATATAATTATGATGATCGCTTGAGAGTAAACTAATGAGTAGGATCTACGGTACAGTTATTCCAAAGGGATTTGGAACTTGCTGATTAATTGGCACTTTCTCTCTAGCTACATTGCGAATAAAAATATAATAAAAATTTTATCAAATGATATGCGCTTTTTCTTTTCGTGTTTTCTCAGTGGCACCTGTTTGGTGATATCGGGTCCCTCGGGTTCTCATCCGTAAATTAGAAAGGGAATGAGAAAAAGATGCTCCTACTGTAATGAATAGAGAGTGTAAGGTAATGTAGAATTGTGTCTTCAAGTAGTACGCAACTCGAAATTGAAAGACCGAAATGTTTGCTCAAGCTTCCCAAGAGGAAACTTTAAACTTTTCCCTTTTGAAAGTAATAGGTCACCCTGCAACTTTGTACAAAAGTAACATATTTCCTGTCTACACCCACACGTCAAATTCAAATTTTCAATTTTTACAGAACTAAGTCGAATAAAACTTTGTCTACTCCGTGAGCTTCAAAACGAGCCATCACAAGTAATAGACCAAAGAAATAATGTAAACGTCTGAGAGCCCAAGTGTATCCCATCTTGGTGTAATTTACGAAGAAAGTAAACTTACTTTGAAATCCGACAAGACTGTGTCTTAGAATATTATTCTGAAAAAAGAAATTAGAATGTTTGCTTGAGTACTTGATTTCGGTTTCAATGCCAGTAGTTTTCGAATTCAGAACTGAGTGACATTCGTTCGTAGAAATTCTTACCAGTCTGGTTGGAAACAGAAACTTGATACAGGTTACGATCAATTTGAAGGTGTCTCCGAAGATTCGCTGCTCATACTTACTGAAATGTTGGTCAATTTGCAGCCTATTCTGGTGAGTCGTGCTTTTTTAAAAATATAACGTTAAGTTCAGCTGCTGTTTGACAGCGAGGAGCGCACTATGCCTTGATGTGAGCGCACATCAGTGCATTGATTTGAATAGGAACATCCGGGGAGTTGGCGGGCTGAGTGAACGACGTGCCGACCGGTTTCTATAGTTACCCGGTCCGGTGAAGGCCTTCGTGTTTGCGGATAGCCTAATTATTATTAATCATTTGACTGCAAATGTGAGGCCTCCATATTCGACGGATCAAAGTTCGTTACCATTAATTTGTTTCTAGCAATCGACTGTGGGTGTTAACGGATATAACGAAATTGTCGTCGAGACTCGCCTTATGAATGTTTATTGTAAGACCTTCGATCCGTCTAAGAATGGTTTTCGTATAGCAGGCCTCAGGACAATCATCGCCCAACGTAGAGTGGATTAGCAGTAACACCCATGTCATCAAACATTAAAAACCTCAAATTAGACAACACTTCATTCAAAGCTCACATGTACGCACGTACACACATACATATGCACAAACACATAAACACACAATACACACACATACACACACACACATACATACATACATACATACATACATACATACATACATACATACATACATACATACATACATACATACATACATACATACATACATACATACATACATACATACATACAGCTTCGAAGGATTTACATTGCGCCTCGATTTGATACTACAGCTGCAATATTTTACAGTGAGCCTCGACCTGGTTACAGCTGCAAAAATTTCATATATATATATATATATATATATATATATATATATATATATATATATATATATATATATATATATATATATATATATATATTTTGCAGGCTGTCTGAATGCAGTCATAACAAAGATGGCCCGTACACCAGATCACATTTTAGATTCTACATCTTTCATGCTTCCGCTATCCCATTCCAATTCAAGTCCTGTTCTCACTGCAAAGTTTTCGGTGGCCCAGCACCGCCCCTTATCCGAGTCAGTCAGTGAGAACAGTTCCCAACGCCCCTGGACCATTGTTAATTTAGGACGGAGTCGAGGGATGGACCTGAGTCCGAGCTCGGACTTAACTTCGGCGCTTGAGTCCGTGTGAACGCATCGAAAGCAAACAACGGCGAACCCCCCCCCCCCCCCCACGCGACGACTTTTGTGCACAATTTGGATGTGAGCTACAACCTTTTTTCAGTTGCCGCAGTGAGTTCATTCATATAATAAAGGGAAAGCGGCTCCGCACATCGTCTATACTATATTTTTCGTTCTCTGTGTTCATGTTCGATTTTGTGTGTTTGGCTATTGGTGTAGATATAAGCCATGGCTAGTAGACGTAGCCGTAATCTGGCTGTCGAATGACAGCGTAATCCTTTGACTCGATAACTCTAATCAACGCTTCACAACAGCTTATATGCAATTATTTTCCATTAAATTGAATTTGGGTGGCATTTTATGATCGTTTTCCGAGATAACTCATTAAGCTGATTACTCCTATCATTAATAATACAGACTGTCACATTGGTATAAGCCACGCCTTTCATTTTACTTAAAGTGAGGCCTTCGCGCTGCACTATTCAAACTGTAGTAACCGACTCGTACACAAGATGAATATCATCCTGATTTCATATTGCGTGTTAATGTTGGTACACTCGTCAGAATTGCAAAACTACGGTAGGTTTACAGATTTTTCTCTAGAAGATTGATCAAAGTGCATGAAAGTTTCGTGTTCTTTAAAGGACTGGTAATTTGAGCCCGTAATGAACAACTCAAAGCAAACTCTGGCGATATCTCACAAATTCAGTGAATGCATATTATGACGAAATGCCAACTTAACCCTTTGAGTGCTGTAATTGTTCCCACCAAAATTTTAGTGCAACATTTTTATACCAATTTTTATGAATTTTTCTGTAATTTTTTGATTATTTTGGATCAAATGGACATCAATCACATTTTATTGGTTACAGTTTGTTATCAATATTTTGACAAAAATCTGAGAAAACTGACTTGAGTCTATTTTGTAAAGGTGACAAAAATTGACTTTGGCGCTCAAGGAGTTAAAGTGCCAAGCTAAAGACGCATTTTTTTGATTCGTCAACGAAGAGAAAGGGAAAGAAGTATTTCCCAGAAGCTTTAAGGTCATTCAATTTTAACGAATTTACACTACTCCACTCTCAGTTACGTCATGTTGATAGCAAGACAGAGCGTTCATCATCCCGCAGCATACGGCCGTAAGTTGTCCTTCCCCTCAAACAAAGTAAAGTGCACCAATGCACCTCCGACAAGCAGCCGAAGCAGTGTTTACGGAGAGGCAAATGTATCCACTTAATAGGATAGGGACGATTTGTTTGCGTAACGTTTTTTGAATGCAGGTTTCTTATATATTGTTGCATTTCATAATAAATGTTTTTATACGAACATGAAGTGGGTACTTCATTGTGAAATCTAGTTTGCCAAAACGTATAAATTTCACGGCGAGCTGATATTTAGGGGTTATTACGCCGCGCCAGCGTTCGCTTTCAAACTGGATGGAGTATGAACACGTGAGAGCATAGAGCTCTGCGACATCTATGAAATGCTGCAGTGGATATAATAACCGTACTAGTCAGTTTATCTCCAAGAGTTATACATGTCCCCAGACGTCAAATATGCCGAATTTACTATCTTAGTAAAGACTTTGTGGTCGGAGCGGAGTAGAGAAAACGTGAAGTGAGTACACTGTAAGCTGTAGCGTCGTAACTCTTTCGTGATTTTGTTGCTGTACGAATAAAATATGTCAAAGGTATATACATTGTCTGCTCGTATATTTTCGTGACTGGCTTACCTAAATAGAACTAAACTTCTTTTAACAACCTAAACGAAAGTTTGAATTTCCTAGTAGCTTACATTCTATCCGAAACCCCGCACCGGTGCCGCCGGACACGACCGTGACCTATGAATCTCACTGATAGGTAGAAATCGGAAATATAACATGTGCACCTTGTTTGTGACGAGTATTTTCAGTGCGGTTGGATTTTTGTGGCTCATTTATGGCTGTAAACGATGTAATTCACCACTAAGATACTTAAACTCGTCAACAGGAAACTTGTTGCATAGCGATTTTATCATAATGTACTGTCAACCGGGACCGTAATCTTCAGCAGCGTATGGGTCCGGCCGTGAACGACGATAGGTGTCACGTCGGGTCGGCAAAACACAAATTTTCAATGCGTTCGTTTGTATGTTTTTGGTACAACTGTACTTGTACCTAAGTGCAATGCCCATGAACTGACTGCAAATAACAAATTTTTACCATAATCATCATTACGTTTCGGAGTGTCATAAGTCTTATCCGCTCAGCTGTTTTACATGTATATATTTTATATGAACATGCCAACGAAGGTCAAGCATACCAGCGAAGGTCAGGCGTACGCGTATAGCTGTAAGTAGTTTGGTTACAGTGAAAATATATAATTCACATTTTAACTAGTTAAAATACGGTTTCATGTCAGTAGCGTCTAAACAACCAATAGAAGAATGGCAATACAGTCATAGCATGTATGATAAGATAGGATATGTAAATAAGATAAATTGTTACCTACAAATTGAATACAAAATTAGCAAAACTGGCTTAAGGTTTCATATTTCGTATTCTAACCGGCAAGAAATAGAATTTGTTGCTCACTGCTATTAGTATTATTAAGAGTAAAGTTACGCCCTTTGCTTGTCAATAACACAATATCATTTTTACATTGTGTGCTGAATAATATATGAATACACTTGGTTTACTTGCTTTAGTCGTAAATTTAACGTATGTGTTAACAAGAAACTTTACATGACAGAAACATCTCAAGGCAGAGTCCGGATATTAAGGATCAATAACTTGATGCAAAAATTGCCAGTTTTTAGACAGAACGCTAGTTTTTAGCTTGCAAAATTGGAGTTTAGGCAGTGCAGTTACTATTACAACGATAACGATGGCACAATACGTTTCTTGTTAAACACAACAGGTTGTTCTCATGGTAAAATTGCCAATTTATGTCTTACATTTAATTACACATTAAAAAGAAAATCTATACCTGCAGGGTCTGACATCATGTACGTGTGTGAACTGTTTTCATCAGAGGGTAAACTAGGCATAGTGTCATACAAACGAATCTAGCAAGTAACAATTAATTCAATTTTATCCTTTTCTATTAATAATCATGAATCAATACAAATAAAATGTCTATTCATAACCCCTGGTGCGACACCAAGGGCTGAACCCTATACGATATTATGACAGAATCCCATGGCTTGTGAGTGCAAGCGAGCGGCACAGGCGGTATTTGCACGAGTGCTGCGGTGTATTCGGCAGAAGTCCTTCACGAACGAAGCGAGTAAAAGGACGGCAGAATACACATTGCACTAATTATACAAATTTTTCACTTATTTTTCCTAAAAGATGCATGATCAAACATTTGAAAAGTGCTTCCATATAATTGAAGAAAATAACACTGTAATGAAATACAACGTACCAGGTATTTGTTATCATTCTCTTTGAAGTCACAGACGTCAACCTCTGTATCTGTACTGGATTTCTGTCCATGTATAAAGATAAAAGTATATTTTAGGAGGCTCCACCCTTCGGAGTTATATACTATTGACATTAATGTAATGAGGCATCGAGTCAGCTTTCACTTTTCATTGGTCAACGCCGCCACGCCCTCTATTTTGATTGGCTTAATCATTGTTTACTTGTTTATCAAGGATGATCCCAGAGGAACGTCTGAGAGGTCGAATTCTGCATGCTCGCGATCACACATGCGTCGCAACTTACACAAGCCATTGATAGCCTAAGAAAGAGAACTTTGAAAATGGAACACTTTTAATTTTTTCACATTTTGAGCTTGAAATTCTTCTAAATGATCGATATAAATGACACTTTAAATTTTTTTTAGGAATTCAAGAGTAAGATACGGCAAACGTAACTTGTCGAACATGATCAATTCAGTCTTCACCACGGCACACAAGCGCTCACTGCTTATCAATAGCGTGTAGGACACACAAATTAAACACAAAGTAAACTGCACGTAAAAATGACATATTCTTAAATATTGAAAATAGGGAAGTACGGTGACAAAGCTACTGGCAAAAACGTCTCTGACAATGTTAACTGTTCATTCGTCATCGAGTCGTACATAACCTTGGAGTGACGTCTTTTCGTGTCGTCGCAGGCATCCCGGTCCCTGTGGCGTGTGACACTTGTTTGGTTGCCGTTGCCTTCGCCGGTAAAGTTGAAATTAAATGTTTCACCGGTAATTGTTGCATTTGCAAAGATACTCGCGACCGAACTTGCTTGTTGTGAAGTTATGACAGGATTAGGCTTAAAAAATGTCGGCAGGAAGAGAGTTACCAGTCGACAATCGGGCTAATGTTCTGATTGACCGCCGGTGAGAATATCGCTCATTTCTTTTTGTTGGTCGTTCGGAGCTACCGCGTATCTGTTTAGGCTGCTTATGTTTTTATGGCCGCTAAGTTGAACCTTGGCGTTCGGTGGTACACCTGCATGTTGTTTAACTTCAGCTTCGGTTAAACACCGGCGAATCTGGACTTTAAACTTACAGCTTCGACTAACTTGGAAGTAATTTCTACTTTGGCCCGGTAGTACTACGCTGAGCCGACATCGCCCGTTGTCAATGTTTTTTCTCCGCTGACGACAAACTGCTCTTCCGGATAACACAAATAATCGTCCCAACGCCATAAGTACACGCAATTTTCTTTGTCGTAGTTTTTATCGGAAATGTCATCCATTTTACTATAACTAGCACCGAACCGAAGTGAAATGAAATATTGCAAACGACAAATTTTGTGTTTACAAACAAAAATAGTTACGGGTCAAAATTGGTAAACACTCATTATGTTTTTGGTATCGCACTGCAGTGCAAATACGGGTAGTACGCGCGCGCTTCAAAATAAGTAAACCAGTGGTACATATGTAATAATACAGATTATAACACGCCACATGCTCATTCCGTGTCGCGATTCGCCAGAATACGTCATGTGAAGAGGAATTAGATAGTCTTGTCCCGATTGAATCGACAAAAGTGACGTCAGAGGGTACTTTTTGAAAGACTATTTCCCTAGGGAAATAGTTCACACCAAATTTGGAACAATGGCAGGTGTGTAGAACGTTATGTGCGTCCGGGATGAGCGACGAGCCTCTCTCTAAAACAGATTTTCCAACATTTTCCAATATTCCAAAAGCGTATGATTTGAACAGCTCATCGACGAAAAAGATTCAAGTGCAACCAAGGATTGTTGCTAGGCATGCTTAGGATAGTTTTTGAGAGAAAGTGGTATCACGTACAACTGTAAGCGCTGTGGAAATATCGCCAAGTAAACTTGTCACAATGGATTGTTGCAGTACAAAATCTCAAAACACATAAAAAACTATAACATAATACAACATGAGCGTGTGGTGTGTTATAAAACACCTATAACCTGGTCTTTATTCGGGCTATAGCGCCCGTTCGTTACCCCTCGTGGCCGTTTGTTACCAGAAACACATCGCTATACCCCTCGGCCTACGGCCTCGGGGAATAGCAATATGTTTCTGGTAACACACGGCCCCTCGGGGTAATAGACGGGCGCTATAGCCATCATGACAGGTAATAGTGTTTAATATGAGAACAAATCGGTCAGACACTGGTGTTGTAATACTCCCAGCATACCTGAGACGTGAGATTGGGCACCCCATACGCTTACTTCTGGATATTGACTGTCTTTCTGACGTTTCCATTGGCAATATTTGATGCAAGTTCAGTGCAAGGGCAAGATAATAATAGAATCAGGGGTAGCGATTAGTCATAATATAGTTGTATCTTGCACGGAAACTTTGACCTGGAGTTTGCCGACATCGTGGTCACATTGTTTCCAAAATTCATCTCCCAAAGGTTGCTCAGATGGATGGGTATTGGCGGATACCGTGTGCTATTTCTTCAGTGATGTGAGTACAACCTGGTCAAATGCAAAAAAACACTGTGAAGACAAGTCGTCGCACTTTGCAATCGTAGGCACTATTAATGACAGAAAGAGATTAAAAACAATCATGACGACCGAAAGAAAGACCGGTGATTGGTACACAGGATTGACGTCTGGGGTAAAGAGACTCTAAACTTTCATTTGCCATAACGCTATTGCCTTAGTTGAATCTTCTAGTTTGAGATAAAAATTCATAAAATGTACGAGAACGTATATGGAAATTATTTAAGAAAATGTACATTGATTCATCGTCTGTTATTATCATTACACATTATTCCCGTTTTAAGTTAAGTCGTTTAAGTCAAGTCCTCGAGAAGAACATAAAGGTATTATATCAGCCAATCATTCTGCAAAGATTCCTTGACTCCGATATTAACGTCATGAAAGTATGGACAGATACAATTAAAATCATTACATCAAGATTATTTAAAACTCTCCCATTACTGTGGTGTTCTTTAATTGAAAAATGCCTCAGGGTCGGACAAGGATAATCATAGAGGGGTAAGAAACAACTAACATTTGGCAGTAACGGAGAGATTTCAACATTTCACTGTGAACCCCATTCCAAATATGGAACGCTTGTAAAATATTCAATGGCCATTAGTAAAATCGGTGCTTATTTCAATACAAATTTCGCAACATTCTTCATAAGGACCAAATAAAGGTAAATAGAACATAGCTAACACAGTGCACTCATTTACCAGATGTGAACTGAATGGGCATGCTCATGTGGTTTTAAACAGGTTCATTACATAGTAGTATGCTTTACATAACAGTCATATATGTGTCAGATCATTTTATGTAGAAGGTTTCATCAACTTTAGCACAGTACTTTCGGAGTTAAATCACAAATTACTAAACGTCATTTAATATGCAAATGAGCTGTTAATTAACTTGCCACTGTTAAATGCATCATTGGATAATTAGATATCGATCAGAACAGCAGCTGTAGCACGTTCAATCAAATTTAATGCTGTAATTTCGGAGTAAGATCACTAATTACAAAGTTCGTTGAATATGCAAATAAACCCTTAATTAACTTCACGCCACTAAATGCTTGACAATAAAGTCTGATACCTGTCGGATCAGTATCTGCAGCAAATTTCATCAAATTTGGTGCAGTAATTTTGGAGTTATATGAATGATAACAAAACTTGATTAAATTTGCAAATGAGTTATTTATTAACTTGACACTGCTTAATGCTTCTCAGTACAATTAGATTTCTATCAGATCAGTATCTGCAGCAGATTTCATCAAATTTGGTGCAGTAATTTCGGAGTTATATGAATGATAACAAAACTTAATTAAATTTGCAAATGAGTTATTTATTAACTTGACATCTCTCAATGCTTCTCAGTACAATTAGATTTCTATCAGATCAGTGTCTGCAGCAGATTTCATCAAATTTGGTGCAGTAATTTCGGAGTATATTAATGATAACAAAACTTAATTAAATTTGCAAATGAATTATTTATTAACTTGACACTGCTCAATGCTTCTTAGTACAATTAGATTTCTATCAGATCAGTATCTGCAGCAGATTTTATCAAATTTGGTGGAGAAATTTCGGAGTTATATGAATGATAAAAAAACTAAATTAAATTTGCAAATGAGTTATTTATTAACTTGACACTCCTCAATGATTCTCAGTACAATTACATTTCTATCAGATCAGTATATGTAGCAGGTATCATCAAACCTGGTGTATGAATGGATATATCATTAATTACAAAAGTTCATTAAATATGCAAATGAGCAGTAAACATGACATTCTCAGTTTCATCACAATGTTCTGAGATAGTCATCACTGAAAAATTTCATGAATTTTGTGCAGTATTTTTTCATATATCTCAAAACTGTTATTCCTGTCTAAAGAGGAAACCATTATTTAAAATTATGATATATCATAATTTATTAATATGCAAGCAATACTAACCAAAGTCAAATCAGTTATTGCAAGTAGCATATGGTACCTGTCTACCAAATCTGACTTGAATCCGTTCAGGTGCTTTTGAGTTCAGGTGTTTTTGTGTAAACAGACAGACAGACAGATAGACAGACAGAAAGACAGACAGACAGACAGACCGACAGACAGAACAGACACACACACACATACAGACAGAATTTAAAGAGAACGTAGCTATCAGAGTGCATTTATATAAAACCTACAACTTAGTGTCTGAAAACAAAGACACTTTAATTGATCACTTTTCACAATTTCGACTATTGCACACGAGGCAGGTTTTTCATCAATGGGGCTTAATTTGTAATAAAATTGTTATCATTTGCTTAAGGTACGGATAAACGTGTGATCGAATTGATATATATATAAATATATATAATTATATATATATATATATATATATATATATATATATATATATATATATATATATAATATATATATTTGCCTGTTGACTTTTTTTCGAAATAAATAGTGCAAGTAATTAAGATAATAATACTGGTTAAGCATCAAACTATCACACTTGGTAATGTTTGATTTGATACAAAGTCACTGTGAGACATTGTTCAGTCTATGAAACGGCCGACTTCATCTGTCTCGACCATGATGAGATATGTGGTGACACTTTGATAAAACAGACCATGCGTATTTTCAGCCATGTATTTTACTTGACCAATGCTCGGATAATACTGTAGCTATTTTCCTTCGCTGTAGCTTATTTGTACTGTTATTTTGTTTATTGCAATGGACATCATGGGAATGGAAATGGCAGTGCTTTGAATCACACATCGATCACACCGACAAGTTTAGTTGGTCACGCATTGCCTGTGATGAGCAACATAAATTCATATGTCAGAAACAAAGTGGTAAGTAGGAGTCTACTTGAATGTGTATTCACCTATGCTGTCAAGATCAAAGGAATGGATGCACTTTAAACTTAGATAGATTGTCAAGTGTGAATTCTATGAGATGGATGTATGACAGTCAATCCATCAAAGGACTCGTTTTGACTTTTACGCGGAGTTAAAAACGTAAAAGTCAAAACGAGCCCGTAAGAGGCAGAAATCCCGTCCGAAAACACCACAGATACGGACCCAAAGCTACGATCGCCATAGCGAGGACGTTGACAAGTCGACTTCTGCAGCTGAACTATCTCAAATCGCCATGCAAATGATATGCTAACCTAACTTCCGGTTGAATGAGGAAATTGGTCTATTGTCAAATGTCCATATGGAATAGAAATGTCCCTATTGTATTGTCAATGCCTGGGATGCATGACGGAGGAGGCTTTCCAGTGTCCGAATATAAGTCTCAGGTTACAATCCCTTGACCAAATGCCGAAAGTTTGAATTAGATGGTCAGGAAGGTGGGCGCGTACAGCTGTGGTGGCGGGTCCAATGCGGAATGAAGGCCCGGCATATAAGTGAGGTTGAAACTTAAGTCTTGAAAAAAAATGAGTGGAGCAGGTCAGTGAAAGCCACACGGTTTAGGGGAATTCTTTCTGGAAGCATGAACAGGAATAAATCGGAATTCCAGTAAGTGATGGATTGTTAAGACTGGCCAAAGCGTGGACTCATTGGTTAACAGATGGAATTGCAAACTGCGACCCAATAGATCTGTCTTTGACGTTTTGATGTTGATGGAGAGGGTATCTGGACGGCCGTGAGTATCGGCCAGAACCTTGAGATCGCAAACACAGGTTGTAGGCAGGGTTAAACGAGCATGCGGAGCAGGTGAATTCATTACAACGAAGGAAACCAGAGAAGGCTAAGAGGAACGTCAAATCCAGCAGGAGGTCTATACATGGTCTAAACACAGTCGAGTGGAGCAGCAAGCATTGTTAACGCAGAATATCAAATGTAATGGGTAGCCATGGGTGTGATGATGGTCCTTGCAGACATTGATTTCCTTGTAAGGTGTACTTGTTTTGGAAATTAGGTTGATTAAGAGTAGAGGCCAGCGGGTTTCGTAGACCTGCCATTATGTAATTGACGGATTCAAGCCAGATAAACCTTGGTTGTTGAGAACTTTGCGTAAAAGTAAGTTGCACAGTGCACGATAAAAAAGTAGCTCTCTTTGGCTTCTTAAGGAGATGTAATTGGATGGCTGGCAAGTTTAAAACACCCATCAAAGTTTTTGATTTGCTGCATTTCTGTCTTTGATAGTGACATTCAGTTATTAACACGATTAGAACTATTTTGGGATAATTGGATCTTCATATCTTTCAAATTTCTCGAAACTGCTAGGTGCCATATAGCTGAATATTGCAATATTACAAATTACTCATAAAAACAAGTGTGTAACTTAAAAATAAAAGCAAATAAGCTTACATTTGTAGATTAAACAGACATTTCTTCACTATCCAATTATTCCAAATTAGTTCCAATTGTGTTTTATGTACAGCAGTTCTGCATAGAAAGTGTGGAATACATTCACAGCTTATTCAAAATATTGACATTTTGTAATTCCTATTTCGTAACTGACATGACAACAATGTCATTAAAACACAGAATGACTGAATGTGTGTGTATGTGTGTGTGTGTGTGTGTGTGTGTGTGTGTGTGTGTGTGTGAGCATGTGTAAGTGGCTTAAGGACAGCTGCATTCTGGAGGGGGCAAGCTCTGTTGACCTACAAACTAGATATGTGTTATCACCAAAATTTTTATTTTTTTACACTCCCTGCGTACCATGGACGAGAGATTGCGCACCCCATACGTTTACTTCTAGATATTGACTGTCCTTCTGACATTTCCGTTGGCAATATTTGATGCATACTTGCATGCTCTGTGCAAGGGCAAGATCATCATAGAATCAGTGGTAGCGATAGCAACGATGTAGTATACCTTACAGGGAAACTTTGATCTGAAATATGTATTCACTTTGTTTTCACATTTTGTCTTTCAAAGGTTGCTCAGCTGACTGGATATTGGCGGATACAAATGATGTATGCTATTTCTTCAGTAATGTGAGTAAAAACTTGTCAAATGCAAAAGAACACTGTGAAGACAAGTCGTCGCACTTGGCAGTCTTAGACACTACTAATGACAAAAAGAGATTAAAAACAATCATGACGACCGAAAGAAAGACCGGTGAATGGTACATAGGATTGAACTTTGAGGTAAAGAGACTCTTAAAGCCCGGTGCGGACTTAATCCAAAAATCTGGCATCATATTTTTATAACGATTGCAATTTCAAAGGAGAACAAAATACAGAAACAGCTTATAATCTTCTTTACACCATAGTTTATCCCGATCCAGGGCCTTTTCGAGCCGGGGTTATACTTTAATTTGCCATAACGCTACTGCCTTAGTTGAACCCTCTTGTTTGAGATAAAAATTCACAAAATGTACGATGAATGTATTTGCAAATATACATTTAGAACAATGTACATTGATTTATCGTCTGTAAATATGATAACACATTATTCCATTATTAAGTTAAGTCGCTCATATCAAGTTTTCGTGAAGAAAATAAAGTTATTATATCAGCCAATTATTGTGCGACTTTTCCGTGACTCCAATATAAACGTCAAGAAAGTACGGGCAGACACAAATAAGAGCATCAAATCAAGATTGGTTGAACCCCTTCCATTTACTGTAAAGTGCTTGAATTCAAAATTCTTAAAAGTTGAAATGGGATAATCAAACAGGGATAAGGAGCAACTAACATTTGACAGTGACGGAGAGAAGAACATTTCACTGTAAACCCCATTCCAAATACGGAACGCTAAACATTCAATGGCCATTACTAAAGTAGGTGCTTATTAAAATGTAAATTAGTAACATTTTTCAAAAGGATCAAATAAATTCAAATAGAACAGAGCTAACACAGTGCATTCATATATAATCCATAACGTAATGACTGAGATAAACGTACTTGTGTCAACAATGTGAAGAGAACGCTTGTACAACACGTTCCGAAGTCAAAGACACATGAAGTGATCACTGTCCACCATTTCGACCATTCCAAATGAGTTTTATGATCAACGGTGTCTCATTTGTATAAGGATTAGTGTGTGATCGAATCGATATATTTTCGTCGACTTTATTGTGCCCGTCAAATGCTAAAATAAATTGTGAAGTGAATGTCAGACATTGTTCAGTCTATGAAACGGCCGACTGCATCTGTCTCGACCATGATGAGATATGTGGAGACACTTTGATAAAACAGACCATGCGTATTTTCAGCCATGTATTTTACTTGACCAATGCTCGGATAATACTGTAGCTATTTTCCTTCGCTGTAGCTTAATTGTACTGTTATTTTGTTTATTGCAATGGACATCATGGGAATGGAAATGGCAGTGCCCTGTAATACACATGGATGACACCGACCAGTTTAGTGTTCACGCATTGCCTGTGATGAGCAACATAAATTCATATGTCAGAAACAAAGTGGTAAGTAGGAGCCTGTTTGTATGTACAGTCACCTTCAGGCTGTCAAGATTAAAGGAATGGATGCATGTCAAAAAGATACATGATCACGTGTGAATTCTAAGAGATGGATGTATGACAGGCAATCCATCAAAGGGATATTATGATGCTATGTCGTGCGTTTCAACAACTTTCGATACTTTCATTGGTCAATTAGGATAACACTGTTGACTATCGCAATACGGGACGTTTTGAAAACAGCCACCGTCTGTAATGTAAAAAAATATTCACTAATATTTGCAAAATACGACCTAGATAAGGCAGTAAGTGTGACTAGTTTAACGCGCAACACAGACGGAATGTAATACATACATTCTTGTTAATTTGTTTTTCAAAAATAAGTCCAGGATTTATTAAAATTCCATGATATCATATGAAAACAAGACAAAATAACGAAATATACGCCAAGTTTTGTATAACTCCATATTCCTAGGAAGAGAGATAGATTTTTCACAGTGTTTAAATAAACCACACCTTTTCTTCTAGCCACTTATTCTGTTTAATTGTAAAATAAATTAAGGCACGCCTGACAAAACATTGCGTAGAATTTATAATGCCATTGTTTAAACATAATCGTAGTCCTAACTGCAATTCAGCTGTCAACGAAATCAATCAAAGTAAAGGATACTAGGCAGTTAGCTTTATTTCTACACAAATTACTACAAGTACTTTGTAACCATATCTGGTGCTTAATTGTCTTGCATTCTAGCTGCAATCTTTTGACTGACAGCCAGAACTAATATATATATATATATATATATATATATATATATATATATATATATATATATATATATATATATATATATATATTATATATATATATATATATATATATATATATATATATATATATATATATAAATGTATACAATGTGCCCTCCCGGTTATCAATATGATCGCTTTATGAAAACCTCTGAACGTGGGCACATATATATATATATATATATATATATATATATATATATATATATATATATATATATATATATATATATATATATATATATATATATATATATATATTATCAATATGACTCCAAAGAAACAATTATGAAGAATTTACAAAAAATGAAGGAAAATCGCCTGATAACCCGAAGCACGTTTTTTATGATGATATTTTCATTTGCAAAACTGGATTCAAAATAACATAGGTTTCATTAAGAAACTCCTGATATATTGCAATTTCCTGTAGGTACAACGCATTTGAATATATTGGTCATTTTTGTCGAATAAAACAACACCAGACCTAGATCCCTTCAAAAGCGTACCAAACATTAACAAAGTCAGTGAAGATGTATGTGAAACTTTAATTGGACTTTTATGAACAGATTTTCCTGTAAATTTACTGAAAAAGTACTCTCCTTCCTTTATTTATCAAACTTTCGTCGACACTTGTAATAGAACCAATAACTTCGACGATAGGTCACCAAGATGCCTCTACATTAGCTCAAAGTGATGAAACAACCGGAGACGACCGATCTTCTCCTGCACAACCGACAAGCTATCCAGTAACAGGGAAGTTTACTGCCGAGTCAAACATGACTCTATCAGATACTCCCCTTTCTGACTATCACCTAAGTTCGTCAACATTCACAGTTGATCCAAGAACTTCGACAACGAGTCTCACAGACACCGTAACGTCAGCTCAAAGTGATATGACAACCGGAGACGACCGATCTACTTCCACACAACCGACAAGCTCTTCACTGACAGAAAAGTTTACTACTGAGCCAAACGTGCATCAATCACATACTCCGCTTTCTGACTATCACCAAACTTCGTCAACATATACAGTTGATCCAAGAACTTCGACAAGGGGTCTCTCAGATGCCGTAACGTCAGCTCAAAGTGATATGACAACAGGAAATGGCCGATCAACTCCTGCACAGCCATCTAGCTCTGCGGTAACAGAGAAGTCGACTTCGAAGGCATACGCAGATCGAACAGATGCTCCCCTTTCTGACTTTTACCAAACTTTGTCCACATTCATAGTTGAGTCAAGCACTTCGACAAGATATCTCAAAGATGCCTCAGCATCAGCTCAAAGCGATATGAAAAACGAAGACGATCAATTAACTCCCGCAAAATCTACTAGTTCAGTAGTTACAGAAAAGCTCAGTACCGAGTCACACGCGCATCAATCAGATTCGCCAACCTCTAAAAGCTCGACAACGACTCAAACGTCTGCCACAAACACTGATGTTCTACCGAGTCAACGCCAAAAGAAGCCGTGCTCTTACGAAGCACGCTCGTACACGGCAACACATCCAAAAGGTTCAGGTTACAATGGTCGTGCAATTCGTTTGAATGTATTACATGGTGGACACGTTGCCCTAATATGTAGGACTGGTTACCAAATAGAAAGGAACCCTTCAACTTGCGATGATGGACATTGGTTTCCTTCCCCGCCACTATGCAGAGGTAAGCAGAGCTTTCGTCGTTATAGCTCAACAACTTCGGTGCTATTTGCCTTTCAAGGTTTTCACATTTTTCGCACAATGAGGAAATATGAACCAACAAACGAACAACAGTTCTATAATCAGAATTGGTATCTATTTCTAATCATGCTTTTAACAGCATGAGACACTGCTATGCATTAATAATGCTGGCAGTGTGTATATTGATAATTTTTGTATATATATCGTTCTAAACGGTTTTTTATAATCATGAGTAATTTCCTTGTGTGATTCAAATTGAATATGTGAAACGTAATTAGCCATGTTCACGTGTGTATCCATTTGGAACAGCAAATATTCCCTAAACACTGACACATGTCTGGCTTTTTTAATTTTAAGGGTAAATTTTGTATTGATTCTTTAGCGCAAAACTGCCAATAATGAATCGAGATAAGCTGTAAATGTTATCGAGAAATGGACAATTAAAATAACAGCTTTGCATCTCGCTTGAATCAAATATGACCTAAAACGGCCTCATTATTCATTAACTTGTGTTTCAGATAACGCAAGTCATTCGTGCACCTACGAAAATTTATAATGCAATCGGTGTCACATGATGATACGTCAGATTCAACAAAAGTAAACACCAAATAGTCCTAACAAGGTCAGAAATACTGAACCAAATTGATATTATACTTAAGGCGACCATAATTTCGTACCATTGTCGATCTTAAATGATTTCAGATCATTATGGCTATATTTCAGATGTAAACGAATGTGAAACAAAACCGCCAGAGACTATCTGTGGTCGCAACGCATTTTGTGTCAATACAATAGGCAGTTTCAAGTGTCTATGTAAGACTGGGTTTGTACGAGCGAGCGATTTCAGTTTCTGCGTTGCAAGTCCACCGACAACAGGGAGGTTGGAAAAACCGAGACATGAAGGTAATGTAGAGAACCTCTTGTTTTAGAAGGCGGCACGTGTATTGATGATGTCAGTGTTTACAGGTTACTGTTTATGCGAAAGAAGAGTTCATACATGTATCTGGAGGATGTTTGGGACAGAAAAATTTGCGATTATTATTTCTTTACCAATGAAGTTAATATAAAACAGGAAAAATTACCACTTAGATGTGGAATTCCTCCATCTTTAAGAGCCACTCAACATAATGAAGGTAAAACGTGTGATGTTTGCTTCCGAATATCGTGTATTTACATAGAATGCATGACCGTTAGCATCGTCTCCCATTGGGGAATAGCCAGTGACACGTAGTCAATATAGAGAAAAGCAGAAAATATTGGAAGACCATAGAACGGGTAACTTGCTGTTAAGGCGGGTCCGCATCTTCACTGGTCCGAATTAAATGAAAAGAGCCAACATGGCTTTCACGATTGAACCCGGAAAAGCGAACTATTCAATTTCCACTCAAAGCAACGAATCAAAAATCAAACTAGAGGAGGGCCCTTCCCTATCTGCCAAGCCCCACACCCCGATTGATTGCTTTTTTGTCACTTGTTTCAATGTATTCCGCCCATACGTTTCCGCTAGAAAAGTTTTGTTTTCTATCCCTTTTAATAACCGAGAAGGTTGTATCACGTTATTGCTCCTATTCAAGTGTTTCAAAATCAATTTTACACTGACTTTCCTATTCAAAATCAGTTTGATTCTTTAAAGAAACAGAATATTGACTCTCAGTCTTCAAATATAACACACGTTTAATTTCCATGACTATATTACATATTCTGAATTTTTCGCTCGCATTCGAAGCGTGCATTATATGCGTATACTCAGGCTTAGAAGGGGCAACACCTTGAGGTTCAAACAAAAAACCGGCAGTTACATTTGAAGACTAGGCGTCAATACTCTGTATCTTTATCCTGGTGGTTACTTCCCGTCGGCAGAGAGTAAAGCGTAAATGAACAAAATAAAATTTGCTTGTACAAGGCCATGTCATCCTAGCTAAGAATCTTGATCCATAAAAGAGACGAAATTAAATCATCGAAGTCCTAGGCATATTTCTTTCAAATTGTTCGCGGTGAAATGTAAATTTTAAAAGTCGTCGATTGTATGTTAGATTAATTTGTATTCGTTCCTCTTGGTGAGTGTTTGCATGGAGGACGGCCGTGACCCGACCCTGTTAAATATTGACGAGTAATTTCAGTTGCGTAGTGAGAATAATAACACACGCTTATGTTTTATGAGCTGTGTAATGGTTAATAATTTGATGGGCGCGACTTGTTGGACAAGGCTATATCAACGCGTCTTTGCCATTTCCAAAATTAAAATTATCCAACGTTAAATATTGTCCTCTGTTAAAGCGGAGGATATTGTTTTACATACCAAAGTTGCTAAGTTCTCACCGCTACCACCATGATGATCATGGATGCTAGGGTTTATGGTTGAATAATTATATGAGAAGTTTGTCTCATTTGTTCAGATGAATGAAATTAATGGACATTATTTTTAAAACCATATGCTTTGAATTAAGCAACTTTATACCACGACAATTAAGCTGGATAAACATTGGAAAATGCAGTGAAATGCAAAACTTACAGTTAATATTGTGGAAATGTTTAATGCATCGGCTAAAATTCTGTTTCAATCCCTTGGGCCTCTTATTAGCCAGTATTTTCATCTCGTAATGAAATAGTTCTGCGTCGCCCTTTAAATCGTCATGAAGAGTGTCCCTTAGGAATTAAACAAATAGTATATCTTGTTCTTTCTCAGTTGTTAAACTCATTAACCCGCCAAGATGATTGATTGTCCCTGATACGAAATATTCTCCCCTCACGTCGTCACGCGTTTGAAGAAGCATTCACTTTAGGATGGCTTTTCGAAATTTCTTGCATTGGTGCATAATCAAAATGTATAGGGGATTAAAACCGCCATGTGATCTTGTTGCTATTTTATTGCAGGCAAATTTTGTAAGTCGAAGCACGATGCCATTTTGGGTATCGAATGGAAAGCAACCCCTGCAAACCAATACACCGATTGGCTACAATGTCAAAATGCTGACGGTAAGCTTATCACAATTCTCAGTGAATTATAATAGGCTTCGCCGTTAAATTATATTCAGCCTAATATGTACTTACATTGACTATTGACTTGAAGCGAGACTTCTGTCTATACAATGACATATTGCAATATAACAACAGCAGCAAATATGAGTGGAATCCCCTGAATATTCTCGGTAATAGCAGCATGATATGAACACAAGGCTTCCGTACGGTCTGCGACAAGCATGATAAATTTTCTAAATATTGTAACATATTGTTTTTATTGGAAGCATTTTAATGATATGATGTAGAATGAAACTCACCCTTAGACATGGAGTTAAAATTGATACATGTAATTTGAAATGAATCGCTTTAGGAATAATGAGACGCTATTGTGATGAGCATGGTGCCTGGGCCGAGACGGACACAACATACTGTGTGGGCGAAGAGATGTCAGAATTGCAGAAGTCTTTGAATGTGAGTAGTCAACCAATTATAAACTCGGATACATAAGACGATGCTTAGAAGGAAATGTCTTTTCGACGACGAACCTTTGAGTAGAATTCCATTTGTGCGCACATGCCATTTACGCTTAAACTGGCAAACGTAGTCCATGCATACAGTTTGTGTGTTATATTTGCATCGGAATCATCCACAATGAATATAAATTACACTGAGGTCACCCTTTCCGGTTACTAATTACCAAGTTTTTTTATGAAGTACTAAAAGCTAAGTGTAGTCTGTATAAGTTTCTTAGACACGTACCCCTGTAATGCATTATGGACAATATGCATATTAATGAGAAGGTTGCTCTCGTGGGAGTTATTAAGGTAGAATTCTGCTAGGGGACAGATATTCGGACTCCCAAATTTTTACAATTTTTTCTGGTCGAACACTTATGGGGATTCGTTTCAAAACTCTTGGAGTAAGAAAAACTTTCACAGTCTTAATTTTCCGAAAATCGATAATTTTAATTTTCACCGAAGAGTAAATTTATTGGTTAACTTCGGATAATTTGTTTCTGTTGTTCCAAACCCCTGATTTTTATAATTGATTTGAAAAGAGTACTGTTCAACGTTTCATTGAGGAAAGTTTGAGCAAAAGTTTAAGTCTTTCACTTTCGAGGTGCGTATCACATTGACATGAACATTCACTCGGGTTTCGTATATTTTGGATGGTTTCCGTAAAGTATGTCGCCTTCTGATACTCAAATCTGATCTTTTTGATAAAAAGCACTAATCTTATGCCCGAAATACTTGCTTAGTTACCGAGTCAAAATTGGTGTACCGGGACAACCGGACTTCTTGTACTTTTACCATGAAGGTGTCACCATCATAATTTCATTGCTTTTGTTTAACTATCACTATGTTTACGGATTTCCCATGGCAGATTTTCAGTGATGTTTGAAATGTATTGAAATGGATTTTTTCCCCTGCAAAACCATTGTGTAACCTTTCACAGATATTTACAAATATTACTTTACACAACATCGACTTTGGAAGTGAAACGAATCCACTTTGCCCTTGTTCCAGGAAAGCACCCTGAATGATACTGCCAAGTCTACTGACGTCTTGGAGCAGTTAAGCGATACACTCCAAAGAGGTGAGACGCTAACCGGCGGCGACGTCTTGTTGGCCAGAGATATATTAGCCACCATTGCCCGTAACAAATACTTTAACAGGGATGGCAGTATCATACACGAACTTCTACCGCTGATTAAGGTATTGATTGTATAATGTCTATAATCAGATGTTAGCACCCATGCATAAAATGTTCTGCCCTGTACCTTTGTAATTTGAACTCAGTACTTGGCTAGCTTCCATACTGCGAGGGGGCTACATCTATCAGATTGATCTGGTCCCCTGACTCATTCCTACCGCTGGCTGCGCTGCTAACGAAAAGAGGGTCAGGTATGGGCTATTGTAAGCATGGCTATTATTGGTCGATAGTTCGTCCAGTGATTCCGTTGTATTTATTTGTTGTAGCTACGTTCGAATTAGATTTTGTATGCCCATGGAGTCATTTTACCTCCGCAGTTTCCCGAAGCAAGCATCCTATTTCGACGTTGAATGAAAAACGAAAAATAATTTATTTTTGAGTCATTGCCGTACATACAAAATTTCACCATGGTCACCAGGGCACGTCTGAAAAAAGTCATAGAAGATAATCGTCATTTCACCACTAAATACTATCACAGAAGAACAGAATCGAAGACTTAAAAGTTGAGCTCTACAAACAACCTCAACGTTCTATGTTTCGTCATCTAATTTCTAATGTCGACATCTAATTTCCCAGCTTGCCTATGAACATATGTTCTGATCATATGGTCTTGTCAGGTGACTCTTCTCATTAATATTCAGTCAAAATTCTGACTGTAACATTAGCCCGTACCTGGCCCTATTTTCGTGAGCACCACAGCCAGTGGTAGAAATGGGGCAGGGGACCAAATTCAACTACTATCACACCGAGAGAATCATTGAAGTACACTGACCTAGAGGGCGTATATTCTTGCTCGACACCACTTCATTTCAAATATTCAACACTTAAGTGATTGATCTTTGGCAAAAAAATGATGCTCGACAAATCGATTTAAGATATGAAAATTACGCCAATTACGCCCGCCGGATATAAGGCCTGTAAAATATTAAAAACGTACGGGATACAAATGATATCTGACCAAGGCATCACATGTCAATAATTTTTGTCATGCTAAGGTTAGGCCTAATGTTTCATTTCTCTGCATTATAATTCTAGCAATTTCTTCTGGCCTGCAGCAACAGCCTTGATCTGAGGGTTGAAGAACAATGGGGGCAAACTTACAGGGTAGGTACTGAAATGTGTCCTCAAATTGCATCGGTTGCATTGACCAGCACAATACAACGTTACAAGCCTGCATGATCACTAGGCAGAATAAGTGATTATTCTGTCGTTCAAAAATGTCTTAGGGTCTGATATTCCAGTATAATTCACTTGAACATGTCTAACAGGTCTGACACATTTGTGAATATTATTATTCTGATGTTGTCATCTTGTTACACTAATGAAGTTTCGTGTAAGACTCTATACATGTATGATGTAAAAAAGTCGATTTTCGAGTGAAAAAATAGAGCCCTGTTTGAGCTTTCAGAATTAAAGGTTAAGCACGGAGAGTAAGTTCACCTTGTGAACATTAAATCATTTAACGCATTTCGATGAGTGCCATCAGATTATCAGAACACAGCAAAGTCGTTCATATTTTACCATGTTACAATTAATGTTTCTTTATATTCTCAAAATTATAAGAAAGTCGACCTACAAAGCAAATGTATTGTTGCCTTTTGGCCGCATTCTTTACCTCATGTCTTTAAAGCGGACACCACATACCGTGTATTTGCACGCACCATTAGTGGCGTACAATATTGATTTTCTATCAACACTTTGACGTTTCTTATGCAGAATATTGGTTCAGATGGTAGTGCTGTCTCGATATTATCCGCAATGGAAGACTTTGGTGCTACTGTGTATTTATACATGGTACAGACAGGAAAAGACCTCTTTCTGCAGAGCAAAAATATTGGTATGTGTTCAATGTTGTTAAGGATTCTTTCGGCAACAATAATCATTGAAAGCAATCGATGCGACAGAAGTGAATGGAAACACTGTATGAATAGTTCGAAACATGTTTTGCGATACTATTCGGATCATGGATGCTACTTGATTCCACAGAATTTCATTAGAGAGGCGTGCCGTGCGGCAAGAATACGTCAAAATATAGTGTGTCGGAGAGTTTGTCACTCCTTACGATGCCTGCCACCTTTTACCAAAACTTTGTACGAAAAGTGTGTACAGTATATTCACTTCAAGGTCTACGACAAGTTCAACGATAACGAAACCGCATTAACTGATCGACGCTTAAATATTTTCATCGATTTAGTATGTGTCACTGACATAGTGGAATAATATGTGAACACTGACAAGTAGTCCACTAAAATCATTGTATTCATTCGAGAAATGATACTTGAAAGTGTTAAAAATTTGTAGACAACGGCACAATATAACTGACACGGTTTTTGTATGTTATTTGATCCTAGATCTTCTTGGATATTTCGTCAACCGCGGGTCTGGCCTTGCAAAGAAAAGAAAGAAGCGGACTCTTGCAAGCAACGACACAGTGTCGACACACGAGAGCGTAACATTTTCCCGACAATTCCTCGATCAATTTCAAGCAACTGAAACTGGTAAGGGCTCCATCGGGGAGAAACGTTACCTTATCGTACCCAGTAGAAAATGCAGTGTACTCATATGCCAAGGTTTGAATTCTAAGCAGGCTTGCTGTGAGAAGAATGACATTCCCAGCCCCTTAGATATAACGCGCGCCGACACGGACAAGCACATGATTCAATTTTGAAAAACACATTTGTTTAACTTTCCTACTGAGAGAGTCTGGTAATTGAAAAACAAAATATCAGCCTTGATGCGATGCTTTTCACATTTCAGACTCGGACTTGCCGGTTGCCCTTGTCATGTCTGTTTACCGGACAACAGGGAATATGCTACCCGCCGATATCAAACAAACTCCAGCGAAACGGGCGTGGGTGAAAAGTGTTACCACGACTAGGATTGTAAAGAAAGTAAATACAGTTGCTCTGGCGGTGTCAGCTCATCCTAAACTGGAAAATGCTTTATACAACCTAACAGACATGGCTGTCATCCGACTATATGAGATACAGGTGACTATGTTTACACTGCGTAACATCTAATTATCGTTAGATTGAATCTTTGTTTTTATCCTTTACTTTGATAGCTCTTGCTAATAAAAGTTAGTATACACCTCGAAACTTTGCTCAAACTTTCCGGGACACAATGAAACTTTCAACCATTCTTAAAACAATCAAGAATAAACAAATTACCCGACATCTACCCATATTTGAAATTCTAAAAGCCCGCAATTCCTGTGTTAACTCTATGGGAGAAATACAATTTTCGATTTTCGAAAAACTAAGACGGTGAATGTTCTTACTTTGAGAACTTCAAAATGAGCATCTACAAGTGGTAGACCAGAAAAAATAGAAAAATTTGAGAGTACAAACATCTGTTCAGAATAAATGAAGGGTAACCTAACGATGTTCGTTGATAAAAAGTGTATCAATATCAAAATACGTCGGGAAGCAGATAAAAGTTTTCTTCATGTCCATTTCAAAGAAACTAAAAATACAAATTATCAATTGATCTTTAGTTACCTGTAAACAAATGATTCATCCGACAGAAAGTAAGTTTTGCATACCTAAAGATTGCTGTTTGATATTTTTACAGGAAGGGTACAACCCACGTTGTTCCTTTGCAGACATGGGCCAACACACTGGGTAAGTATGCAAACTTATTTCAAAACTCATTTACTTTTTTAATCAGCGATAATAATTTAAACGGATAGCTATAACCACTGTTTATTCTGCGATCAAAAGTCACTGTTTGCTTGATAATTTTCCACTTTTCTCCAGAATATGGGATGTTTCTGTGTGTCGACTTCTGCGACAAGGGTTTGATAAGTTCGGTGAATATGTAGAGTGTGTTTGTGATCAAGTTGGAACGTTTTGTGCCATTATGAGCTTGGGAGAGCAGCCTAAGGTGAGTTTAAACTATATCTTCAAAGAACTCAATATTGGTCATCAATCTGATGTTACAAAGTTAAACCCATTATTGAAAATCAAATTTACTTTAAACAGACCATTGGATAACCCAGGGTAAATTAGTTACAAATCTTGATCTACTTTTAAAGAACTTGAATTATATTACGACTAAAATCACTTCGTGCTTTAACGAGTGTGCGAAGTTTACAACAATAGATCAAAAGTCGTGAATTTGACAGAAAAGATCGGACATTAACAGACATGTCAGGCTCAACATGTGACGCAATTTTTTATTTTATTTTATTATCGCTTTAGCCATTCTTGGAATCAGCTAACAAACCTTTTATGGCGGTGTACAGTGGTATTTCGGCGTTACTGATATTGACGGCTCTTTTTATGATTTCCTTTTCAAGGTAGGTATTATAATTTCATCAATTTACATCCGTTATTGAACTTGGTATTGCTGCTGCTCTGCAAGCTAAACCAATTTTTCAAATCCTGCAGCTTTTGAAGTAAGAGGGAAGCCATGCTCCTGTGATAGTTTGGAAAATAAAAAAAAAAACGCTATACGTTTACTGTTTTGCTACTCCAAGGTTATTGAAGTCCAACACTATTCAACCATTTTCTGGTACTGTTTATTTACCGTTAAGTTTTCGTTTGCGATATTGCTTGCCCATTTACAATTCAACAATACATTGTTATTATGGTCTTCGATCACTTCTCGGTAACAGATTGTCACAGATTCCAACATCTCACTTTTCACATTTTCTGCTTTTCTATTCTTCTCATATCATAATGGTGTAATCCTAAACATTATCAACTAGCATTGCCATTTGCCCATTATTGTCTTCTACTCCCAATTACTGAGACTTACCTACGTCCATTGGTTTTTTCGTCATGCAGATTACCATCGGATCGATACTTTGTGCTTGGTCAAGCAATATTGTCCCTTTCGTCCTTCCCAATCATTATCTGCACCGCGTCAGCTCTTGAATCCATGGACAGCGAACAACCGGTATGTTAGAACTTCGTTGCGAAAACCCATTCCACACCTGTGTGGCCAGGCTTAAGCACTGTTCACTTATACAAAATGACTGCACCATATGGCTGTTAAAACCAAGACTATTTTGCACCGGCAGATTGACACCACCAGTTTCTATTAATCGTTGCTCCATATTTTTTGTTCTTGGCAGAATGTTTGCCAAGTCTTGGCCGTGGCGATGA
The DNA here is from genome assembly GCF_041260155.1 of Ptychodera flava. NCBI lineage: Eukaryota > Metazoa > Hemichordata > Enteropneusta > Ptychoderidae > Ptychodera > Ptychodera flava. Next base: position 21,386,603 of record NC_091938.1, on the reverse strand, counting down.
ACTATTCATTGTTCAGCAGTTGTTGTTGGATTATGAACATGAGCATCCAACAGTTACGGCGTTTAATGTTCATAGATCGTGTGATTCTTGCCAGGTATGTGAACTGAAACAGTCAGTTTTCAATGTTGGATTATTATCATTAATGGTTTCATTTGTACTGATGCTGGTACTTTCTCGTAGGAACCAATCTGAAATAATGTGCCAATTGCCGAAATTTTGATCTCTTTACAAACAGCATATGTATTTATCCATACTTGTTAATATTTTGCTAGGATATTGTATGTGCTGAATGGATGGTTGCTACCATTAGTTGCTGTCGTCTCTCTGTATGTTAATCGCCTGCCGGATTATGAAAACATTGTCAGGTATGCCAAAGGTTTGATCAATAATGACATGTCCGTTTTAGTATTCGTTTCTGTAGATGCTTATAGTGTGCAATGCGCACGGCCTTTATGTCATATTAACAAAGAATGGAAGAATGTTATTAGTATCGAAACATGCCTCCTTCTAATGATGTAGTTCTGCCTACGTATTCTACAAAAATATATGATTAGTTAGATACCGCTATTTGTTGACCCTGGAACAGAAGTAATCTGTAATCTGTAAACTGTAATCTTTTGGACTTTCCCTCCTGTTTTCAGCTGCTGGCTTGACGCATCGACGTATGCCCTGTCAATTTCAATAGCAGTTGAAGTATTGATAATGATGGTGGGTACTTACGTGTAGATTTGCGACTGAGACATTTGGCGTCATTGACTGAGGATCAAAATACAACCAGAACGGATAAACCTGTGATCATAGGAAATGGAGAAAATTCACACGTTTTTATAATCACTAAAATCGATGCAATAATATCAGAAACACCTTTCACAATACATTACCACAATAAGTCTGCTCTGCTTCCTCCCTTTATCATAGGGCGTTGCCGTAGTTGTTTAAATTGGTGTGATATATTGAAAACTATTATCGCCTTTTCCCCCTTCTGAATTGAAAGAAACCCAATATAGCAGAAACTCATGATTATTGTACGACATCATGGTTCAAACTTTAAATACAGAGTAATTGTTGACCTGATTTATACTCTCAAAAATCAAGGTATTTGCTATATTTTATCACATCAGTTTCACATACGATTTGCTTCCACATTATTGTTAGCCGATAACGGTTTCCTTAATGTTTCCGTATTGTAAAATGATCATTCGGGGCTTTCTGCAATTTCAGATTACATTAGTGATCATTTGCTACGCTTACTACATCTTCACAAAGTATGGACAAAAATGTGGTCAGGACGAAAGTGAGAGGTTGTGGTAAGTGTATCAGCATATTACATTCATTCATAGGTCTTTATGAACGCTTTACGACAAACTGGTATACAATGGCCGAACACTCGCTCTGCTCAGTATGCAAATAAAACTATTTCACATCCATACATCCATCTATCTAACTACCCTCTCACCAGTCCAGCAATCAATCAATCAGTGCATCGACCAACATATCTACTCATCCATCCATCCACCCGTCCAGCTAACCATCAATCCATCAATCAACCAATCATACAAGCTATCTACCAATGGATGCATGCATGCATGCATTCATCAATACATACGTACATAGATTGCACACAGCTGTAACGTCACCTCTCAGAAGCATCACTTTGTGTATTGAGCATTCATTTTAAATTGCTTGAAATCTTTCAGATTACTTAATTTCAAGTCTGGTCTCGTGTGTATGTTTTACTCTCGCAGGGAAGATGTGTTTTCTGTTATGCTTCTATATGGTACGATTCTCTTCGTTCGTGTCACTGGCTATTCAACGACCCTTGCCAAGTCTCTGGACAGCAGCTACTTTTTCACGTTGATGATATTTTTTGAGGTGAGTAAAAGGTTAAATCTTAATTAAACAAGTAAAATATCTGACGTGATGTTTCTGAAATTTTATAATTTTCAATAAGGGTTTATGTTTTGCTTTGTATGGAAACCTATGGAGGGCACACACACTCTTTGTTTCATTTTCCTCATATCCATATATTTAAACCGTCGATTAGAAACTCCATATTTTCAAATTATGGCACTCTTTTATAAGTATGGATTTAGATTGCATTTCATTACCCTATCGAAGTGCTTATGAATCTCCGGCATGTGCATGAATTAAAAGTTCATTAAATTGTCTTTCAGGGATCGGTCATTTTCCTCAGGTTTTTCGCAACTAATCGCGAGGTAAGGAAAGAAAGTGTAGCATCCTGTACGAATTGCTTCTACCTGCAAAATTGGCATTCAGAAGGATTTTTTTTTCCTATCGAACTGATAGAATGCGACGCTTTATGAGGTATTCAGCTTATAGATATGTGGCTCAAAGCCCAGATGACGTTCCTCTGCCGAATCCCACCGCATTGGTTTTTAACTATTTGGTGAGGTATCTAGCATGGTATTTGTTACTCGAATGTATGACATTGGCCTAGGTCAAACTTTATTGTCGTATTGGCCTCTGCACTTGTTAGTGTTCATTGATACGGCCCCTCTCTCGCACAGTATCTAAGGTTAATCAAACATGGTAATTTCATCGATAGCTAGACAAGACCTATGAAGCTCTAACTTTCAAATACGGCTAGTTTTCAATCGGATTCGAACCCACAACATACGGCATCAGTCGCCTAGCTGAGAGGCCACAAACAAAGACAAACTTTAATTTAACACATACAATTCATAAATACAGGTACTTACATATTAATGAAGTTAAGTGTAGCTTTAAGCGCCCAGTTTATGGAATCAATGGTGTTTAAACTTATGTTGTAGGTTTTGGTTGCCCTGAGAATTCGCATATGTGGTGACGAAGATGAACGTGACGCTCTAGCAGAAGTTCAAATCAACGAAACAGAGATTCTGACAAAGCGGAGAGAGGTCTTAAAGCAGACAAGAATACGTGAACGAGAGATCAGCAAACGACAACAGGAGAAGGAAGAAAAGTCAAAGAAAATTCAGCATCTGTTCCAAGCTGTGAGTGGCTTCATAATGTATCGCCATTATTTCAGTAAACAATGGTACAGGGGTACTTTGAGAAAACTGTGCACACTATGGAAATTCATGTCTGCGTATTATTTCCTGTTTTCATGAAGGAGTCAGAAAGTCGAGAAATTCGCATGTTTGTACAGCACGAAAGATGCTAGCAGTAGTAAGTTTTTGTTCCCTTCTGTGACAAATAGAATTTTTACACCCATTTTATTCATTTATCTAAAGGAAGTGAAGGAAAAATTAACCATCCATGTAACTAAAGTATGACCCTGACCTATATATGAACTCACGCGCGACAGCTGGCGCAGCAGTGCATTGTCCTGAACTAAGCGGGGAAATTCCCTGCTGAGTCAGGTCCTGGACTTGCGCAATACAGTAGCTATGACTCACAGGGTAATCCACTATCAGTACATCTGTCGGATCATTTGTTAGATAGATTCCGACTGTGCTGCAGCTCTGTACAGCTCCTTAAGGGGTTCCAGTGCTGATTTTTGTCTTCTGGATGTAAGTATATACTCGTTTTCTAGTTGTGTGAATTTACTACGGCCTATCGGAGCGAGATTTTCACCTATTTTATTCCCTCCAATACAGTAACCGTTCCGATCTTGAACACTGTTGCGCAATACCCCTACGGAACGTTTTCAGGCAGGAACTTTCCAGTAGCGACTTTCGCAATACCGCTTTCGCAATACCGGACTTCAGTTGCTTAGCAACTTGTCACGTGGTTTCAGAGGTCTGAAACTCTACAGTTTTCAGAAAAATTTTCTGTGGATTTTTTTCTGAACGACTCTAGTTAACTTGTTCACCCGATAGATAAAATTTTAGAATTTTCCTCCGAACTTAAAATATGTCTGAAGACCATTACTTCAAACAATATGAGACGTTTTAGATAAATGGTACTGATATCTAAAGTGTAAGTAGTTGTATCTTTTTTAACAAATGAAATGTTGCCGGAACTACTTTCTTCCGGAGTACGAGTAAAAATATCTAAATCTTTTTTATCTTTATCAATAGTTATGAAAATAGTGCAAGGTGTTCTTGAGTCTGTTTTTATAGCAATATTTCCAACTAAATCATCAAACTCGTCTCCTGTACCTAATTTTATACATTTGATAACAACTGTACCATGCTCAATTATTTTCATATTATCAGTCATCTGTTGATTTACAGTCTGTAAATTTAATTCAGCCACCTCCTCCCCCACACTTTTCAGACCCAGTTTCTTTAAAGTTGTGTCCCAAAATAATCTTACTGGAACTCCGCTAGCTGTATACGAGCAATAATTCTCCCCCTCGTTTATCCACCTTCTTAGTGTATTATCTGCCTTCATTATTGTATTAAGAGGACTAATTTAAGGTGAATCGGTATACCAAGAAGTGCAATGTATGGATTCTTAGGAGTAAGCCAACGACGAAAATCTAGCAACTTGTACTTGTTAACATTGCTATCGAAATAAATAACATTTGGAGTTCCTGGCAGTTCAGTAACTCCACCACTAATTTCACTATCCAATATATCTAAGATGTTACGCGGTACATTATAAGGCATGAATTTCTGACTAGCCGAATTCCATGTCAGTGCAAAAGGAGTAGGATCATTCGAAGCCTTTGTGGCGTCAATTACGGTTTCATCAATGTCTGTAAGTTCAGAAAATTCTACAGCATGCTCGTGGGGTGGCGCCGCGGCATTGGCTAAAACGAAATATTTTTCGCGGTCCTTGTAACGAAGGACGTAATCCTTATTATGATTAGCAGCCATCTTAGTATTATTGTTAACTTTAACATCACTCAGATCTTCAAGCTCAAGATTTTGTACACGAATTGCACCTAGACCTGGACCAGACATAATTAACCTATATACAGTGAAAATTAAAATAATACCTTGTAATATACACAACCATGGCTTCAGCTATAGGAATGACAGTTCTCGGTGCTGTATTAAATGCAACGGCATTCACAGGAGGAAATATTATCGGACAAAAGCTTTCTGGTAATGGTGACGCTCTTATTGAAGAAAGGTCCGACATGATAAAGCATTAGAAAAATTTGAACATGATCGCAACGTCTGGTCAGAAAAAAGATTACTACAGGCTGACTGGGAAAGAGAAAATCAGGCAAAGGACGCACATGCTGCGGCAGAATTAAGAGATACAGATGCAGAAATCCTGGAAGAAGCAGAAGCGGTGCAAAGCAACTCTACGTCAAGTCCAGTTCAATTCTCAGATTATTATCAGCCCAGTCCTGAGCAAAAGAAATATGAGATGATCTATATTGCTGGAGGATTGGTCGTGGGATGGTTATCTTCCGGTAGGCCTCCCTTCGGAACGCTTCGGAACCATTCCGACAGGGCTTTGGAACGGCTACAATAATTCAATACAAAAGGTGACGGGCCAGTTATTGAAATCGATCATCTTCCCATCCTGATCTGTTATCCAAATACGCATTGAATCCATCAAGCCTCCCCCCTTCTCAGTGGCACGGAAATTGAGCCGTTTTTAAAATCATAGGTGACCTTTTCACTTATTCGTTTTGTTTCCCGAATGGGAAGTATTTGTAAACGGTCCGATACTTTCCCCTGTATGTATTCGCCAGAGCCAAATGAAACATAACTTCCAGTAATATCAACAACATCTGAATGAACTATGTATTTAGTAACTGTTAAGAAATCTGCTTGACCTGGACTCATAGTACTTTTTTCCACGGGGTTGTCCTCATTTTTTTCTGAAAAGCCGACGAGGTTAGCGAAGTTACCTGTGGCATTAAAAAATACTCTAACATCTTTAGCCAAAGTTAGAAGAACGCGGTTTGTCGGCATATGTTCTTCAAAATTAATTTTTGCTTCAACCCGATGGCTTTGTTGAGTGTATTGATATTGTAGTTACCTGGTCGTATTGTTATAGACTTCTTCGGTTGTCCACCTTCTTGATATTTTAATATACTATTCGTCCTCGTTATGTTATACCATGAGTTAAAGAGTGAACACTCGAGCAGTCTTATCTTCGTAAACTTTGATATGTCAATGCAAGGGTTAAAATACATAGTAACCGGTTTGCCTGTTTCGCTTTCAATCCAAATGATCATCGTTGTACGTTATATGTATATATTACTAAGTATAAGTGTTCGATGAATATTATTATTATTACAAAGTATAAGGTTCTGCAGGAATAATATTTTTCTGTTCAAGGAGATCTTTGGTTGCAACCGCGGCAGCAGTCGCACCGCCTAATTTTGCCAATCGAGTCAAATTTGGACGACTTGGATCACCAACCTCTATTTTCAAAAATTTGCTGGAGATCATTAGATATCCCATCGCAAGTCCTGCGATTACAATACCAATGTACATTGTGTTTACAACTGTTTTAGTATCCATGATTGCTGACTAGTATATAAAATAAAAAATAAAATAATTACGGAGTTAATCCATCTCATACAATGTAGAGGATCTGGGTCCCCCCTCCCCTCCCCTCGGAACTGTTCCGGAGGGAGCCGCTACGGGCTCTGTTTTTTTCGCTTTCTGATTTGGTTCATCTTTCCGATCTGGACAAATATGACGAGCACTCCCCCAATATAGCCCTAATGCAGTCAATGAAACTCCCACAATTCCTAAAACAAGATAACATTTATTATACCAGCGTGAGTTATTATCACACTGTTCTTTCATTGTAGGCGGTAGGTCTGCTTCAGTCGCTACCGCATCGCTATCATGAATCATTGCTTTTAGTTTCTTCTCCCTGTTTTCCTGTTCCATTCCGCTAATTTCTTGCCCGCAGCAACTCTCCCTGGATGCTTCGGCGGTAACGTCACTTTCTCTATGTTGCGCTGTGGCGTAGGTAAGGTCGTCCATGACGGAGTCGTTTCTGGTCCGGGCCCCGTCGGTGGGGCTTCTGACGGAGTCGTTTGCTGAGTCGGAACCGTTTGCGAAGTTGAATCCATTTATTTCAGGTACTATATTAACCTGATTTTTTTAAAATTTAAATGTTTACCCGTAATTAAACCAGTGGAAATTAGAGCAATCACGGGCCCCCACGTGTAGGCTATCCGTCCTGATAATCGTTTTATTTCACTGTTCAGAATAAAATCCTTTTTAAGATCAGTGGCATAGTTATCTCGGTCATCGATTGGAACTACCTGACTTATTGCACGGGCTCCTAGATCTATGAAACTTTGAGTGATGGTATCACTTATAAGAGAACTGTATTTCGCTTCGTACATTTTGAAGGCTTTATCCACCGTTTCATCTTTCCATTTTTCTACGTCAACAACTGAAATCTCCTTACCAAAAAATAACTTACTTTGACCACTTGCGATGACACAGAGTATTTTTTCACGTTTCGTCTCTATTATGGATCGATTATTGTCCGACGCTGCGGTTGGTAGTGCCACAGTTGTATTTGCCGATGTCTTTAATAAATTCTCCATTGTTTGCAGTATGTTATCTATTCTTAGTAAAAAAAAAAATTCGTTTAAACCTGAATCCGAAATATAATATTAACATGGTCTGGAATGTTAGTAACCCTAACGGAACGATTCCGACAGGGATTCCGGGAAAATTCTCCTCCATTTAAATCTATATGTATATAGAAACACAAATAATGAGTACAGACCTATTCCCAGTTGCTTTTCAATTGAATAAGACGAGCATACCACAGTACAGCATGCTGATATTCCTTCCAAACCGGATGGAGGAATAAAACCTATTCTCATGGACTTAGAAATATATGTAACGCCGACAGAAAAATTTACTTTTCATCCACGGGATATATTTAAAGATAACGTAATCACTCATCGATCAGCTAAAGAAAGTATTGTCTGGCTTGGCGGACCAAACATGAAATACTGGGACCAGCAATTAAATTTCACCGTATGGTGCAGCACTACTGGTTGCGGTATATCATTTGCCCATCTATTTGGTTCCGAAGGGAAATTTCCGCCCCAAATACGATCATTCTGCCGTTTCCATGTATACTTTACAATACGTAGGATCCTTCACGAAATGGGCGTTGCACTTCCAGACGATACCCCTACCTTCAAAGCGGGCGACAATCCGTACAATCTCGTCAAATATGAACTTCTATGTACAGAATTTGGAAGTCCAACGAAGTCCGACTTTCGTTATCGAAAAGGTCAAAATAAGGGTCTTGGTTATGGTTATGAATATTATACTAATCGTGGGCCCGTTAGACAGCCAAAAGCGATATACAACGGTCATGACTTTTTCCTCTCTGCCGACGGAGGCGTTTTCTATACACATACCATTTTTGGAAAGAAAAAACATGTACTGCCCGACAAAGACAGACCACACTATTATTTCTTCCGAAATGATGGATCGGAGGGACAATATAATAGTTTCATTCCTCTGAAGGAGACTCGGGACTAACAAAGGCTGGCCTAGCCCGCCTCAATGAAAGCCTTGAAGCCTACGTATATTGCATACTCGGTGCACAAGCTAATATTCGAAGTACCATAGTGGGCGATACTGGCAGTGCACAGCAAGTCCGAAAAGAATTCGGCGTTCTCCTCGAAGATGAAATTCGCAATACCGACAAAGTAATCAGTTATCGGCGATATCAAGACACAATAATGAATACTGGTGTCAAACTTGATATGGCAGTCTCACCCAATTTACTTCTCTTACCGTCTGAGATGGTCATTCTTTCGGGCCCGGCAATCTCAGGTTATAATAATGAATTGCAATACGCAACTGAATCTATGGTCTTCGGGGTGAACGGTGATATAAACACGGAAGTTCGAGAAAGTGCTGTACATGAGATGGAAGGAGGGGCGGATCCCGTGAAGTGGCAGGACGAGCCCGGAGAGTCACCTCACAATGACACGACTCGGGGGGCCTCCCCTCCCCTCCCCTCCCCGGAACGGGCAGCATCTGCAACACTCGACGCAGACCCTATTCACGAATACGGCAAAATTGGTTTGTTATCTTTAGCCATATTCATTACTATTTATTTACAATATATAGATCCAGAGGAAATGTCAATATACGCTACCCCGCCATTAAACATGATTATAACTGGACCGACAAATTCTGGCAAAACTGAATATATGTTGGATCTCCTCACCGGTTCGTACTTAAGGAAATTCGAATATATAGTTTTCATTTGTCCGACATTCATGAACAATAAAACGTATAATAGAAGATTCATTTTCGAAGATGATAATGTGTTTGTGTTTCCAGTCGGACTCGATGCAGTGGATGATACATTAACCTACGTAAGGGACGAATGGGCCGGCACGAACACTTTAATAGTACTCGACGACTGCGCCTCGTCCAAAGATATGAAGAAGCGCAGTGACATTTTAGTCCAACTTGGTTTCAGCGCAAGACACTACGGACTATCTGTCTGGGTTCTGACTCAGCAATATACTAGTATTAGTAAACCATTCAGGGAAAACATAAAGATGTTAGTACTAATTTACGCACCGAACAAGGAAGACAACAAAACTATTATAAAAGAACATGGAATGGAGATGACAGAACGGGAAGCCGTGGGCCTAATCAAGCAATTGAAAAGGATAAAATTCAGTAAACTAGTATTTAATTTTCAGCATCCGTACGACATAAAATTTTTCGTATAATATAGCAATTATGGAAGCTGAAGGAACTCTTAGAGAATTATATTACAACCCGAAAACTGGTTTTGGAGGTGTGCAAAAATTATATGACGCAGCACGGGCCAGCGGACTCCACGTTACTAAGAAAGAGGTACAGGACTGGTTAAAAACTCAGCTAACTTATAATCTACATAAACCGGTACCTCGTACTCGAGGGGGTGGTTCGGGCGGGAGGCGCGTTTTTGTAACATCGGTGGACGAGTTTTGGCAACGGATCTCGTGGAATTCCCTCCCCCATTCGCAAAAGAGAACCGTAACATTCGATACATGCTAACAGTAATCGATGTGCTAAGCAAATATGCATGGGCCAGGCCGATACAGTCAAAAACGGCTGATGATACGTTACAGGCGCTACAAGACGTGATTAAGAAATCCGGGAGAAGGCCCGACAAACTTCAGACAGATGAGGGGCGGGAATTTACTAATCGAAAAATGCAGGGGTGGTTGGAGGAGGTGGGAATTCACTGGTTTCACACCTACAGTGACAAAAAAGCTAGCGTCGTTGAACGTTTTAATCGGACTCTTAAGACGATGATGTGGAAATACTTCACATATAAACAGACACGTGAATGGCTTTCTATTCTACCAGAACTTCTTGAGAATTACAATAACACCGTTCACGGAAGTATCAAAATGAAACCCAGGGACGTAACAGAGGAGAACGATTGGCAGGCATTTTATACACTATTCGGTCCTGAGTTGGCAGCCGGGGGAGTTAACCCTGAATTCAAGCCGGGAGAACGAGTCCGAATTACAAAATACAAGACCACTTTTAAGAAAGGATATTTACCAAATTGGACAGAGGAGATTTTCGTGGTTTCAAAAGTTGTGTACGCAGCTGGACTAGGAACGCCGCCAGTTTACAAAATAAAAGATCTGAATGGAGAGGAAATACTCGGCACTTTCTACTCCGATGAACTTCAGAGCGCACCTTCAGAACGCGACGAGCTGTACAGAGTAGAACGAATTTTGAAGACGAAAAAAATTAGAGGAAAGAAATATTATCTGATAAAATGGCGCGGTTATCCAGAAAGTTTCAATAGTTGGGAGCCAGAGGAAAATGTTATTAGAACTTCGTAAGTTCCTGTGCTGGTACTTGTCAAGTACTAACGTAAGTACTACGTAAGTACTAACGTAAGTATTTACGAAAGTTATTCAATAAGTACCATGGAAAAAGTCTTAATTTCTTGAAAGCCGAAAGTGTCAGTTTACCACCCCGCTTCCAACCACCTGGCCAAGTATTTATCATGTACTGTCGTAAGTAATGTTCACTTATTGCATCTTTTTCGGCAGTATGTGGATGAGGTGGTACCTCGGTTCCTGAACATATTAAGTTTGCAAGATCTTCAAAACGACTTCTCATGTTATTATGAGCTGTTCTTTCGAGTCCCCTTTTTCAGCTTTATCTATAAGTTCTGGTTGAAGTATAATGTACACAACTGACATGAGCCATAGACAAGTAACTTCAAAGTCCCCCCTTTTCATAATGTCAAGTGCTCGTAGGTCAAACGGAGCATTATAAGCGTGCACAGATTCACAAGCGTTAAGAAGTTTGTGTATGTTCTTGAGTGAGACTCTAGGTTGTTCTAGTTGTTCTTGACTAGGTGGGAAGTACGCTTTTTCAAGTTCCTCCTCCTTGAAACCGTCTATTAAAAATCCTTGGCTGCCGCCGCTCCATGCAATTCCAAAGTCAAAAGCTTGTGCAAAATCTACTGGCCTGACTGTCTCTGTATCAATTGTTGGATTAAGTATATTCTTGAGAACGAGGGGGGTAAGAGCGTTCCGAATTACCAAACATGGAAGTCTGTAGTCGTGGCAAATTTCTAAGAAAGTCTGTTTGAACTTGTTGTGAATCTCTTCTAGTTCTTCTAAGGCAGCTATTCGTACGACCTGGCTCGAGTCAACACATTCCGCCTGCAATAATCCCAAGGCATATCTTTGAATATGATAATGAAACTATGTAAATGGTCAAATGCTCTAGAAACAATCTTTTTTTCTTCCGCTGCCACGCCTCGGATTCTGAGAAAAAGTTAGATGTTGAATTATGGAAGAGTCACAAATAATGTAGCGTTCCGAAGGGAGCCCAGCCTGACATTGTAAACTAAGAGTATGTTCTATAAACTGGTTCTGAAAATCGGCAATCGAAACGTGGCGCCCATTATAAAAGTCGGCAATGTTGCTGGAAAAACTAGTGTCAAATTCTGGTACGTGAGTCTCCGCCAAATTTACTGCATCGTAACTCTTACCACTTCCAATTGGTCCATTTATGAATATGTATGACATTTTGGGGATACTATATCATAGAAATTTTTAAAAAAAAAAATTTTTTTTTATTAAGATATATACGATAAGACAATGACAATCCTTTCTATTTCAACTGCAATAAAAATACTTGAAACCGGAGAAGAGAATATTCAAATCAGTGACGGCAAACTCATATTTGGTGAATCTTTGGTAGATCCTTTCATATACGTAGACAGTGAGCTAGAAGTGGTTTTCCCCATCGGACCTAAGTACGGTTCTAGAGATCCTGCTACATGCGATGGGGTGTGTGTCCGTTGGCAACCGAGTCTTCAAAAGTTTACCGATTTAATAATATTCCGTACCCTAGGTGAAAGTTTCGATGCATCTACTGCTAAAAGTTATGCTGCAAGCCTGACCGCTCACTCCAAGAATACTACTGGATTTTACAATCCATCTAAAGTTTATCAGAAGCGCGGGGCGCAGCCAGTTGCGTATTTTAAATTCAGTTTAAAAGAGGGGCTTCTGATTTCGCTACATGTATTGATATGGTTAAAGAAATTGACTGTGCTTTTAAAACAGTGAGCCCATTGCCAGTCCGAGAAAATCCTGCTATTGTACCTCGTAATATCAGGAAAGGTAGTAAGATAGAATTCTTAGCATTTAAACCGCGCTTAAGTAAGCGTGCCTTTCTTTCACTGTTGAGAGGTTATTTTGTGCTGCGCCTAATAAACCAGAAATTCAAGATGCGGAAGAACTAGTCGACTTAGAAAGATTAGGTGAGATATATAAACAAATAAATGCTGCCAAAAATATTATAGTGGATTTTGATGACCTATCATAGAATAATTATTTTTCATTTTTAAAAATTTTTAGGATAGTATATATCATAAAGATTATTATGGCCAGTCGATTACATAGAGCATTCAAGGGAGCAGTTTTACAAAAAAAATTTCCTGAAGTCAAGCGAGTCAAGGATATCGGGGAGCTGGTGGATATTGAAGGTATGGTCCATTCGGAACGAAAGATGTACTCTGTTTATACCGAAATGGAAGTCAAATTATCGGATCCGAAAACTGGTAATACACAAAATCGTACATTGCCTGTTAAATTAAAAAATACATACACAAAAGGGTTGGTAGGGGCGGAATCGGATGTGAAACGACAATTAGTAAAACGCTACGACGATATGCTTGATACAATTGAAGCTGTTGAGGGTTCTGGCCTCGTTCTCGAGGAGATACTTAATTTTGAAGTAATTCTAGTAGAAGTTTTACTCGGTGCCGGGGCTCCTACGGGAACGGAACGAGTCCAACTTCCCGGATGGTTAAAAAATAAGCATTGTGTGAGCGAACTTATTCTACCGCCGGGGGCCGAGAATTGTTTTCAGTATGCTGTCGTAGCAAGTATAAAGTTGGCCGATCCTGAGTTTCGCAAAAAGAAATGTGGTCAGGTAAGGAGAAAATGGAATACGTTTTACAAATTTATTGCTGACTACTGTTGGGAGAGCATTCCATTTCCTACGCCCGCTGATCTGACTGTATTCAGGCGCTTCGAGCAGCAAAATCCGAGCACGAAACTTCAAGTGTTTCAGATCCACGAGTCCGATCCCGCCCCGTCAGACATAACTGTGTTATATAGCAGAGCCGAGGGGGGAGCGGATCGGGTAGCAAATATATTACTGATAGTTGGTGGGGAGGGGTCACTTCGTGCCAATTACTTCGTTAAATCGTCTTCTTAATTCTCATACTAATCGTAAGAATAAGCACAGAAGTAAGTGTATTTGCCCGGTTTGTAAAAGAGGTTTTAAGTCAACAGAAGAGTTAGAAAAACATCAGGTGTACTGTGGAACAAACGACGCCCAGCCAGTTTTTCCTAAGGAAGTGTGTCAATTCGAAGGACATCGGAAGAAGGTTCCTTCTCCCTACGTCGTCTATGCAGATACTGAGGCAATTATTGAGAAGGGGACCGGTCGACACATTCCAATTTGTCTTTCGTATGTTATGGTGGAACGGGGGTGGGCCCCTTCGGACCCGGGGCGGCCAAAAGTTTGTGGTAAAAGAACATTCACGGGGCTCTCCTGTGTTACAGACTTTCTGAAGGATATGAAGAACGGGCTGAGGATTATTCGAAATCGTATTATTGGAAAATAAAACCGATAAAAGATCCTTCTAATTACGGCAATCCAGTCTGTATTGCATGTGGAGAGCCAGCAGGATACCGAGTAGTGAAGGAGGAGGCGACCTTCTATTGCGAAGGATGCCGGCCGTCGAGAACCATTCCTATCTACTTTCACAACCTCAAGGGATACGATGGTTCTTTTATTTTGAAAGAATTACATGAAATAGATGATGGTCCCGGACCAGAGCCTAAAATCATAGCTAAGACGAGCAATGGAGGAATTATGGGTCTCTCGAAAACATTTATTTTTAGTGCCTCAGTTGTTGTTGGTGGAGAGTGGCCGAACCGGAAGAGGGAGATAAAGAAACGTTTCTTTTCTATAAAGTTTATGGACAGTGCTCAGTTGATGATGGGGTCATTGGCGAAGTTGGCAAAAACTGTGCCGGAGGATGGGTGGACGGTACCACTTTCGTACCCGGACATTCAAAGGGCGAAAGGTTTCTTCCCCTACGAATATTTAGACTCGGTTGACAGACTAGAAGAGGAGGAGCTCCCGGAGAGGGGGGAATTTTATAGCGAATTGACGGAAGAGGGGATTTCTGAGTCTGATTACGAACATGCATTGCGAGTATGGGACGAAGTTGAGTGTAAGACGATTCGTGATTATATGGAATTCTATTGTGAGACTGACGTTCTACTTCTTGCAAATATATTCGAAAATTTCCGTGACACATGTTTAGAAGCATATAAGTTAGATCCGGCCCATTACATGTCAGCGCCCGGCTTGACATGGGATGCTATGTTACTTTATACGGGTAATAAATTTGGGCTCATTCAAGATGCCGACCAGATGAATTTCGTACAGAGGGGAATTAGAGGTGGTATCAGCCAGTGTAATATTCATTATTTACAGACAAATCATCCTGCTTACGGGAATTACGATCCAGAGAAGCCGGTGACCGAAATAAAATATCTCGATGCAAACAATCTCTACGGCTGGGCAATGAGTCAGGCAATGCCTACGGGCGGACTTCATTGGATGACGATGGAAGAGTGGGACGAATGGGCCGCCGGCGGAGCGGGTTCCGGAGGGTGGGGACCTGGTTCCACCTTTCCACCAAGTTTTCTAGAAGTAGACTTAGAATATCCAGCCGAATTACATGAAGAACACAGCGATTTGCCATTAGCACCGCATCACTATGAATTTCCGAGGCAGGGCGGTCGACTGATTACAAGTGTGATGGATAGAGAGAGATACGTCTTACACTACAAGTTGCTGGAATTCTATCTTCGGATGGGAATGAGATTGAAAAAGATTTATCGGGTGCTTGCTTTCGATGAAGCTCCATGTCTCGCGAAATATATTGACTTTAACACTAAAATGAGGACAAAGGGGAGGACAGATTTCGAAAAGAATTTCTATAAGCTGATGAATAATGCAATGTTCGGTAAGACAATAGAAGATGTTCGAAAGTACAGAGACTTTAAATTTGTTTCGGACTGGAACGGCACGGATAGTGGACGTAAAAAGATTCAGAAGTATAATCCAAAGATGAAACATATAACTTTCATAACTTCCGAAGAGGATGGTGATTCCTGCGACAGTGCCCTACTGGAACTGAAAACGGATGAGCATAGATATGTAAAACCAGTTTTCATTGGCGCGGCGGTGCTTGAACTTTCTAAGCTGCTTATGTATGAGACGCATTACAATTACTTTCGAGAGCAGTTCCCTGGAATACGATTAGCCTACATGGATACTGACAGTTTTGTTTACAGTGTACCGATCCCGGACCCGGACGTAACTTTCAATGATATAGTCCGGGAAGATGTGGAAAAGAATGGTGAGAAGTCTATATATGATACTAGTGGGATGAGTGGGGCCAACTTTCCGAAGATTAATAAAAAAGTGATAGGTAAATTTAAAGATGAGTTGAATGGTGAACCTATTCTTGATTTTGTCGGCATACGCTCGAAAGTGTATGCTTTTCGAACTCCCGTTTCCGAGACGAAAAAAAATAAAGGGGTGAAAGATGTTTGTGTTAGAAAACATTTGAACTTTGAAGATTATAAAGATCTATTTGAAACTGGGAAGGAGCCCGAGCCGGCACAGTTTGTACAGTTTGTACGGAAAAAGGCTGGAGAAATCCGTAGTGAAAAGCGTAGTAAAATCATGATGGCGCCAAATGATATCAAGCGTGTGCAGTTATACAATCCAGACACGGGCGAATGGCTGGCAGAAACATGGCCGATAGGACGGACGACGGGTTTAAAATTGTAAAGACATTAATCTACTATTTTCAATAGAGACTAGGGCATCACTGATAACATAAATGTGGGCAAATATATTATCATTGTGAGCGTCATCGCCACCCCACGCGGTATCTTTCTTCAGGATCTCAAGTTGAATTCCGTCCTTTGTGTTCATTAGTCTAAGACCATTTCCATGAAACTCAATATCTTTAAAGCTACGCAGATCGATAAACAGACAGAATTTATTCTTCAAATAATCGACCTCATCTATATCAATTTCACACCAATCTTTATCTTCAGCAAAATACCGTCGTGTTTCTTTCCAAAATTGTCTTGG
Organism: Ptychodera flava; assembly: GCF_041260155.1. Taxonomy (NCBI): domain Eukaryota; kingdom Metazoa; phylum Hemichordata; class Enteropneusta; family Ptychoderidae; genus Ptychodera; species Ptychodera flava. The sequence goes on along the minus strand of NC_091938.1, from coordinate 21,370,017 downwards.
TATCATCTTCTGAGCGTACACTTTATTTGCAATGCCTTCAATCATTACAGACACAGATTCAATGGAGGGGTTAATGAAAAGTTCACTGTTCAGTTCTGCCTGATTCTGATTTTTAGTGAAGAGTATAGCGATACCTCTAATGCTACGTCGTGGTACATTTATATTTTCATTGATAACCGTGTCTGATTCTTTGAATGGGATTGTTCTAAAATAATGTATATGCTCGTAAAGGTAACTTTTTCCACCGTTGTAATAACCAGCAGTTGACCCTGCGAGTTTGGGGTCAGAAATTGTTTCATATTCCATTTGAATGTTTTTTAATTTATAATTGGTTGTAATCAGTTTATTACTGACAAGTAATTGGGGGGCGGGTGCCAACGTAATTTCCCATTCAATATGACTCCCCAACGCTTCTGGATATGCAACTCCATGACCTGTTATGAGGGGATGAGTGAGACGAATAGCATATTTTGTTTTATATGTGTCAAAAAGTAAATTATCGCCCACGACGGCGGCATCTGCATCGGTCGAACCGCTTCTTAATTTTCTTAGATTTTCGTTCTGAATTCCATACAGTGTCATGTTCGTTCTCTCCTTTTTATGTTTGAAGAGATCGCGATAACATTCAATAAGGTTATATTTATTCAAATTGAAAAGTTGCTGCCCTCAAATGTGAGAACCATACGCTCCACCAATTTTTTGCAACATTTTGTACTACAAGGGTAGTTCCACCTCCCGTTACTTCGAGATCAAAAACCAGGTCGAAAGTATCTGGAACTAAGAGTACTCCGCTTTCTAACTTCGGACATCGTATGATAAGTGTCTGGCCTGGATCTGCCTCACTTGGATTATGAGCAACACATGATGAGTTCTATATGACTTCGTTCCATTCGGTATTCGGTTGCTGAAATTCGGTAATAATGTTCTATCGTACCCCATTTTTCGTGTAATGTATATAGTAGAAGAAAAAAAGAAAATAAATCACATCTTTACGTAAATATTTCCGTCTGCCTGAAAGATAAATCGATTGCCTGTGTCGCGAATCAATCGAAGAACCCAATATTCTTGGAGATGATGAGCCTCTTGGTCATCCTCAGTATCCTGAAATACAGCTATGAATTCTAGTCGCTTAAAGAAGTTAGTCTTTTGACATTCCTTCACGAAAGCTAAAATGTTATGATATAGATTATCATCTTTGAGTCGGACACCTGGATTTGCTCGAAGGATATGGCGATTTACCCGCCGAAGTTTGCACCATTCCAATTCGACAGAGAAACCAAACAGGTCTTTATTTTAGAAAGAAACTTTGCAATATTCTTTTCACCAAACATGTCGATGCCGTAGGGGTGTCATATATTAATACATAATTTTATTTATAATGACTAATGTTAAACAGTTAAAAATATCCATAGCTGTTCTCCGACAAATCCGACCACCGATCCTGCTGTTTTAATAGAAAACTGACAAGGGAGCCGATTAAACCTGGTATTGCAGCAGCACTTTTTGCAGCCAATGTTTTTAACCATTCGCCAAATTGCTTTACAATTTCTTTCGCTTTGTATATACTTTGGGCGGACCTGAACCACCTGTGTTTGCTCCAGTTCCTCCTCCTCCTCCTCCTTCTCTAGTCACAGCCAGGGCAATTGTTGATATTGTCATTCCAAGGGCAGTCAGTATTGCAGTGATTGTTATACCATTTCGTTTAAATAATTCTGTCAGCTTCAGCCTGAGTGACAATTCTGGATCTGAAATTACATCACGAAGAGACCTAGTCGTAGCCAGACTTTCATGTGCCCCACTGATCTTATCATGTTCGAATTCAATTCGATCAACAATTTTAGCTTCTCTTGTTATGAGTTCAGCTAGTAGTTTCTTGGCTTTTTCTTTTGCTTGGGTGTGATCTTCAGGAATTTCCTTTAACTGTTTTTCAACTTCTCTTTTCTCTAGCCTTATTTTATCTCTTTCACTGTGAAGCTCATCAAGACGCATATTTGCCATCTTTAATTCATCAACAAAAGCTCTATATTCAGGGTTTAGATTGTTCCATTGTTCGATTTTATTTTCAAAAGCTTGTATTTTGTCTGCATTACCGGAAGCATCTTGCCGTAACTCTGTCAGTTTATCTTTGTATATACCCATGTCTTTTGGTGTCATCTTCTCAGCCGGTATTTTATCGGTTATCACATCTTCAGAATGCAATGTACGACTCACATATTCGGGCTCTGCGCTAGAGCGACCTCCTAATACTTCTCTAATAAATGCATGTCCTCCTTCTTTACCATTAATGTGGAGAGCTTATAAAATCCACCTCCTCTATCTTTAGATAGCTTGAGGTCTTTATAATACAGCTTTCCATCCCTAATCTCAGATTCCGTAGCCAATATATTTAGTGCATCCGGATCAGTAATTTATTATAGTCTAAGAATTGATTAATCATACTTAATTTTTTATCTACTCTAAGTTTAGTCAAAAGATCCGCCTTCGGGCTATCCAGGAAAGGATCAGCTTCTGCAAGAGCATTATCGTCGTCTATTAAGTATGTTACAGCAGTAGCATCATCATCGTCATTAAAATTTGCATCATCGAAATCCTGGAGTGGTATATCTTCTCCTCCTTCTGCCATATTGTATTTCTATATTACTACAATTATTTTTTATCCCCCTTACATATACAGTAAAAATGCACATCTCAGTTGTTGAAAGCGTTGAACAATTGGCTGATTACATAGAAAGAACAAGTGCTGCATATCGACGAAGTTATAAATTAATGGGTCGAATTGATATGGCTCTTAATATTACTAAGGGAATTCTTGTAAGTTCTGCTGTAATAGCAGCAATTCCAACAGTTCCGGTACTGTTAGCTTTAACTCCTATACCTGGCGTCGTTATTGATGTAATACAAGGAAAAACTGGAGTATCAAAAAGAAGAGAGAAGTATAAACATTATTACGTTCAATATAAACAGCTGCTTACACAAATACAAGAAAAAGGTGCAACCCTTCGGAACGAGGAGGCTCCGGGGTCAGAACTTATTCAGGACATATTTCATCAGGCGCTAGAAATTCAAAAACAAGAAGGATTTAGTCCGCCGCTGGAGCGATATCTACGATATTATGGATTGAATGGATATGAAAGTTAGTTAACTAGAGTCATTCAGAAAAAATTCCACAGAAACCTATCGGAACGATTTTCTGAAAACTGTAGAGTTTCAGACCTCTGAAACCACGTGACAAGTTGCTAAGTAACTGAAGTCCCTACTGGAAAAGTTATTGCGAAAGACTCTTCTAGAAAAGAGGGTTGCGCAACATCCCTATGGTTCCGGTAGGGATTAAAATCTCGCTCCGATAGGACATAGTAAATTCACACAACCAGAAAACGAGTATATACTTACATCCAGAAGACAAAAATCAGCACTGGAACCCTTAAGGAGCTGTACAGAGCTGCAGCACAGTCGGAATCTATCTAACAAATGAGAGAGAATAGAATATCGTTCCGTTTTGATAGTGGGGGTGAGTCATAGCACATTGCGCAAGTTCCATTTGGAATGTGAATGACTCAGCAGGGAATTTCCCTGCTGAGTACAGGTCAATGCACTACTGCGCAAGCTGCTGCGCGTGAGTGAGTTCGTATATAGGTCAGGGTTATACTTTAGTTACATGGATGGTTAAATTTTCCTTCACTTCCTTTAGATAAATGAATAAAATGGGTGTAAAATTCTTACTTAATCCCAAAAATACACCTTTTTTTTACTACTGCTAGCTGATGCTTGTCAGATTTATAAATATGATCAATACTCGTGTACAGGATGTAATGTTAGCATTATTTAATGTAACAATAATGCTTTCAATCCATTCTTTCTTTTATGCGTGCATTTTTGTCACCCCTTTTGCATGCTAGAAATGCGCATTATTGTTTGATTTATACACAATGAAGCAAATATCCTCGAGTCAACTCTTTTTGTAACGGAATTTTAAGCTAATGCAATTTTAACCTTGGCTTATTGGTGTCCGTAAATGTTGATTTCTCGACCATAATCGATGTTCGTGTCTTCTTCCAGGCTCAACGTACCCATCGCGTCCACGTCAAGTAAAGTGTAAACGTCCACCGAGGGATGATTTACTAAGAATATTTTCTGTGTAGTAAATGTAAGGTACACAGTGCAGATCATGCCAATGTGGAGGGATCCAAATAAGTGACGAATATCAAAGATCTCTTCAATGGAGTTTTCCAAGAAGAAAGACAATCGCGCATGAATTGAAAAAAATGGCCTATAACGTCGAAATCTACCACTGTGACATAATTTTTCTTGTTTAAATGTTTTTAAGTTTCTTCTTTGTCTTTTTGAAGTTACTTCTTGGGTCTTTGCTTAAGGTCCATATATTTTTCCCTCACAGATATGACTTTATTGTGTGGGCCGGCACTTTGCTGTCTCACTGCTTTGTGTCATTGTAGCAATTGACCATGTATTAACATATTTTGACCCCTTGTTGTTGGATTCTGGATTGTATGAGTGTTGTTATTTTATATACGTCTGGTGACTTAGATATTATTCGCTTACATGTCAGCAATATAAATTTTACAAACAAGGTTTAGAAAAAATTAAATTCAATCAAATTGAATTGATTAATTGCTTGTAAATTACATCCATTTAATTATCAATTCTTATGAGGTTGGGAAATTATTTACAATAATTTTTAGATGACTTTAGAAAGTATATTTTAATTAAAATACTAAGTTGTAGAGCGACGTACTTTAAGTAGATATAAGCTTGTAAGAGATTATCTTGTGTGGTACTATACTTTTAGTAAACAATGTGATATCTGTTTTTGGCTAAGCGACAGTCTGGTTTTGGCTAATATCTAGTCACTCACGATTAAGTGTCAAATGTTTAAAGGTAGGTCGGACCTCGATTCTGATTTTTTAAATATTTTGCTCGAATCTAAGTATGTACAAGAAATTTGATTTTGGAATTTCACCGCAATGTTGATTCACTATACATGGCAGTCTATGATGAAGTTATGAAGAATTTTTTTCCTATACAAAAATAGGTAAATCTGTGTACTTGTGTACTCTTGATTATTCATATTAATGTACTTGATTAAACTAGGGTGGTTACAAATGGATGTGTGTGCAAGAAATTGGATTTTGGAATTTCACTGAAATCTTGATTCACTTTACATGGTGGTCTATGACAAACGTATGAATAGTTTTTTCCAATGCAAAAATAGGTAAATCTGTGTATTTATGTATGCTTGATTATTCATATTAATGTACTTGATTAGACTAAGGTGGTTACAAATGGATGTGTGTGAAACAAATTGGATTTTGGAATATAATTGAGATTGAAATATAGGAAACAGGTGTATACTGCTGTGAGGATGGCACTTTACGGCCATTCAAATTTCCCTCTGACAAACTCTATTTCCCACAATTCGTATTTCCGTTTTTTCAATGTCCAATATACCAAATGTCCGATTTTCCCATTTCATTTGAGGCGTGGCAGCTGATAGTATCTATCTTTGGCATAGGAATGCATCAAATTGTGACAGTTGTTTGCGCGGGCAAGTAGTTCAATGGATCGAGTAACGAACATATAAAGAACAATAGTGTTGCGGCCGCCGGAACGGAAAGTCCCATATAATCAGTTTGACCTGACCTGCTGAAGTTTTGCGCGCTTCCCGTCAACTTCGCAAACTGGAATATTGTGTAAATTGTCACAGTCATCAACCCAATCAGAGCGCGGTATCCACAATTAATTTTATCTGATCAATCTATTCAGCTGTCAACCTTTGTACGCAATGATGTTCTCCTCATAATGATCTAAGTAACCAATCATAGTTTTAATCCGTATGCCGGCTCACTTTATAAATTGCACCTGTTCCAACCCGATCAAAATCTTGACCTTAAAGGCGTTTGATATCATTTTTGAGACATCATCGTCTTACAGTTCGTTCAGAGATACCACTTGCCCTGGGCAAAACATTTTTGAGATGAACATCTACTTCGCGGTGACTTCTTCCTTTATCACCCGTTTCTTGAATTTCTTGCGACTGAACGCACCAACTTAAATTCATTGCCTGAAGTGCACGCGCACTCTACCAACCAAAGAACATTTTTTTCCTGTCTTCCAGTATATGAGACGATGTTAGGGACTGGCCAGTTTGTTCAGCCTCGCACGCTCTGTATACGTGTGTAGTACAAGTACAAACACTCCAGAGCTTGCAGAAGCCGTCTGAGATAGCGTTCTACATTTGCACAATAAATCGGAAGAAAAAATGTTGATATTGCACTGAAACGGTCACTACTCTGACAATTTGTAGCTGTGGAAACGCAGCTATTGTTGGCGGGGTTGCGTGCGCCCCAGGCGTGCGCTGCTATGCGGGTCATCAGAAGGCAGGGTTGACCATTTGATGACCTGCATAGCCACGCACCCTACCCCGCCAACAGATAGCTGCACAGCTAGACAATTTGATGTCCCAGTGAAGAATGTAAGATGTATAATAACAAGATTATCACGAAACACCGCAAAGGATGCACTATGACATCGGCGCCGTAAATCATCCTCCGCTTCGCGTCGAGCGATACGCTGCGCCAATGTCCTCGTGCATCCTTTGCGGTATTTTCGTAATAACCTCATATTAGGAAAGTTACACGCCCGAAGGGCGCGCCGAAAGATGAGACTGTCTCATGAAATTCTGGCTAGCACGACGCACTTTAGGCAAGTATGAGCCCATGTCGAAATTTAAAAACACACTGACCCCCTAATTAGGCATTTCCAAAAAGGTGACCCCATCACCAAAGTGAAAAACAGGGTGACCCCCATGAATCCACAATTATTTCCGCCATAGTATGAAAAGATACTGGGCCACGCCCAAATGAAATGGGAAAATCGGACATTTGGTATATTGGACATTGAAAAAACGGAAATACGAATTGTGGGAAATAGAGTTTGTCAGAGGGAAATTTAAATGGCCGTAAAGTGCCATCATCACAGCAGTATACACCTGTTTCCTTTATTTCAATCTCAGCCCAAAGATTTTAAATTTAGAATATTATAGGCCTAAAAGTTAATAATCAAGATGATAAAACCATTTGAAAATTGAAAATTAGCTCCATTTCGATTTTCTTTTTTGAAAATGCAAATTGTTGTATTGGTTGGCCGAATTGTGCCATGGATTCTCCCCTTTGGACAGTTTTCTAAAAAGTGACCCGCCCCCTGTTATTACTGAAGGCTCCCTCATTGCAGTGTCCTAGTACACCTGCTTTCAAGATATCAATATCATTGGAACAATAGCAGCAACAACAAATTGTGGTTTCAATTTTAGCAAACCTCAACATAAACGTCATCGTGCACAACAACAGGATTACTAAAGTCCTGTGCACCGTATACTAAAAGATCCGTCGCTCGAATACGCTCCCTGCGCTCCCCTCCTCTAAGGACGAACCTTCTAGTCTATGTGTACCGGTGTAGTTATGAAAATTTAGCCATTCTTTGGGACATAATAACCGTAGATGTTGACATAATTTAGCGTTTTTGGTGAGAAATTTGCTTTGGCTACAATAAGCTGCATAATATAATTATGATGATCGCTTGAAAGTAAACTAATGAGTAGGATCTACCATACAGTTATTCCAAAGGGATTTGGAACTTGCTGATTAATTGGCACTTTCTCTGTAGCTATATTGCGAATAAAAATATAAAAATTTTATCAAATGATATGTGCTTTTTCTTTTCGTGTTTTCTCAGTGGCATCTGTTTGGTGATATCGGGTCCCTCGGGTACTCAACCGTAAATTAGAAAGGGAATGAGAAAAAGATGCTCCTACTGTAATGAATAGAAAGTGTAAGGTAATGTAGAATTGTGTCTTCAAGTAGTACGCAATTCGAAATTGAAAGACCTAAATGTTTGCTCAAACTTCCCACGAGGAAACGTTAAACTTTTCCCTTTTGAAAGTAATAGGTCACCCTGCAACTTTGTACCAAAGTGACATATTTCCTGTCTACACCCACACGTCAAATTCAAATTTTCGATTTTTACAGAACTAAGTCGAATAAAACTTTGTTAACTCCGTGAGCTTCAAAACGAGCCATCACAAGTGATAGACCAAAGAAATATTGTAAACGTCTGAGAGCCTATCTTTCTCCGAGGCGCATTCAAAGTTAAGAGAAGTGTATCCCATCTTGGTGTAATTTACGAAGAAAGTAAACTTACTTTGAAATCCGACAAGACTGTGTCTTAGAATATTATTCTGAAAAAAGAAATTAGAATGTTTGCTTGAGTACTTGATTTCGTTTTCAATGCCAGTAGTTTTCAAATTCAGAACTGAGTGGCATTCGTTCGTAGAAATTCTTACCAGTCTGGTTGGAAACAGAAACTTGATACAGGTTACCTCAAATTAGACAACACTTCATTCAAAGCTCACATGTACGCACGTACACACATACATATGCACAAACACATAAACACACAATACACATACATACATACATACATACATACATACATACATACATACATACATACATACATACATACATACATACATACATACATACATACATACATACATACATACATACATACATACATACATACATACATACATACATACATACATACATACATACATACATACATACATACATACATACATACATACATACATACATACATACATACATACATACATACATACATACATACATACATACATACATACATAGACTGTTCATAGCCTCAGGTAGAGCTGAAAACAGTGTACACTAAACCAGAGATAGGCGTCTCTGAAGACTATATCCCCCGTCAAGGAGATCTCATGAGATGCCCACATCTGAAGGATATGAGGCTTCCAAGAATAGATGCCAAAATAGGACTGATGATAGGTACCGGACAAACAGCAGTGTTTACCCCTCGCGAAACTATAGGTGGTCCAGATTTAACCCCTCACGTAAGCAGAATACGTGTAGGATGGATCCCCTAGCATGTAGTGAGATCGAACAAAAAGGAACAAAAAGGGAAAACATCCTCCCAGCTACAGAACTGAAGTTGTTGCCTGTATAGGATATGGAGGAATCGGATAAACTAGACAGGTTGATGCGACATTCCATTGACCTGAGTGCATGAAAAGTGACAAAAGGGAACACTCCCAAGAAGACAAGAAGTTCATGCAGAAAGTAAACGAAACCATTGAGCTAGTAGACGGACACTACAAAATGGGACTTCCATTCAAAACTGAAAGAGTTCGACTACCCGACAACCAGCAGTATGCCTTACAATGATTTAAAGGCCTTGAAAGAAAGTTGAGAAACAACCCAAAGTTCCATGCCGACTACCAGAAGTTCATGGCAGACATAATTGAGAAGGGATATGCAATACAAGTCCCTAACGACGAATTAGATCGAGACGATGGAAGGGTATGGTATATACCTTACCATGGAGTATATCATCCAAAGAAACCAGAGAAGATTCGTGTTGTCTTCGACTGTTCAGCGAAGTTCCAAGGGGTGTCGTTGAACAACCTATTACTACAAGGGCTGGATCTGACGAATAATCTACTAGGAGTGTTATTACGATTTCGACAGGAACCAATCGCTTTAATGGCAGACATAGAGGCTATGTTCCACCAAGTAAAGGTTAAAGAAGAGGACAGTGACTGTCTACGCTTCTATTGGTGGCCAGATGGAAACATAGAAAGCCCTCCAAGAGTCTATAAAATGATGGTTCACCTGTTCGGTGCAGTATCATCCCCGAGCTGCGCGAACACATCACTACACATGATGGCCAACGACAACAGCCACCTATTCAACAATAAAGTTGTCAAAACAATAAAGAGAGACTTCTATGTAAAAGATTACCTCAAGTCGGTAGAAAATGCGAAGAAGGCAATCAAGTTGATGCAAGATCTGACTGCTGCTTGCAAGCAGCCAACCAAATTAACATAGCCAACCAAATAACATTATATGTGAAGGTTCGGATAGTAAACAGTGGAAGTACGTCAACACAAATCCAACCCAGCAGACGATGCATCTAGGGGACTAACGTAGACAAGTTCCTGCAAAACAAAAGATGGCTGCGAGGACCAGATTTCCTGTGGAAACGAGAAAGTGAATGGCCTACACAACAGGACATCTCCAGAGCGCTATGTAAAAAAAGATCAGAAGTCAAGTAGGAAGCATCTGTGTACAGCACCGTACTAGTAGAGCAAGAGTTTGGCGTAGAGAAGATCTTACTACGTTACTCCAGCATGATGAAACTAAAGAAGATAGTCGGATGGTTCCTGCTAGCGAGGAAAAACCTTCAAGATAAAGGCCGCAAAAGAAAACAAGGCGATTAAGACACCAACACAGACACTAGCCAGAAGAGCTGTGAAACAACGATCCCACCTGTTTCATTAGAGAATCTGCAAAGGGCACAAGATGCAATCATGAAGTATGTGCAACGAAAGCATTTTCAAGATGAAATGGCACTCCCACAGCAAAAGAAGCAAGTCAGGAAATACAGCCCATTATATAAGCTGGACCCAATTTCGGATAAAGGAATAATACGAGTTGGTGGATGCCTGTAACGTGCCTCAGTGTCACCAGACAGCAAGCACCCAATAGTGCTGCCTAAAGACTTACCAGTGTCAACAATCATACTGCAAGAAACCCATAAAAGAAGTCTGATATCCTGGAAGGAACTCAATGCTGGTGAAACTAAGAGAGAAATATTGGATTCTACGGGTGCCTACAGCAATCTGCAACCTCGCAACCAAATGTGTCATCTGTAGAAAATATAGAGCAAAAGTTTGTGAGCAGAAGATGTCAGACCTACCTAAGGACCCCATCACCCCCAAAGTCCCGCCATTTACTCGCACAGGTGTAGATTACTTAGGACCAATGGGGGTCAAACGTGGCCGCATCACTGAGAGGAAGTATGGAGCGATCTTCACGTGCATGGCGACTCGTGCGGTACACTTAGAGGTAGCTGCTCATTAGACATAGATTCGTGCATCAACGCCATCAGAAGATTCATAGCACGAAGAGGACAAGTTAGGTCCATCATATCAGACAACGGGACTAACTTCGTCGCAGCAAAGAGCTGAAGGAGAGTATCAGGAGATGGAACCAAGAGAAGATAGCTGAGACGCTCCACTAGCACAACATCAAATGGGAATTCAACCCCCCCCCCCCCCAGCAGGTTCCCACTTTGGAGGAGTATGGGATCGTCACATCAGAACCATAAGGAAAATCACCTTTTCCTTGCCCAGAGAACAACCACTTCGCATGTCAGATGAAGCACTCTGAACAGTGTTCTGTGAAGTGGAAGCCATAATAAACAGCCGACCAATTACCAGGCTGTCAGAAGATCCAAACGATCTAGAGGCATTGACACCCAAACACCTGTTAATACTGAAACCAAAACAGGCCCTGCCACATGGCTTGTTTCAGAAGAGTGACAACTACATACGCCGTCGATGGAGACAAGTGTAGTACCTGGCAGATATATCCTGGAAGAGAGGGATGAAAGAATATCTCCCGTTACTACAAGAGAGACAGAAGTGGCTCGAGCTCAGAAGAAACCTCAACGTTGGAGACATGGTGTTGATCGTCGACAACACCGCGCTGAGGAACTCCTGGTCCATGGGCAGAATCACCGAAGTGATGAAAGACAAGAAGGAACTCGTCAGGTTTGCAGAAGTCAAGACCAGAACGACTACTCTACAACGTCCGGTGGATAAGTTGTGTGTGCTCTTGGAGGCCGACGCCATTGAAGATTCATCTGAAGGACACAAGAACAGCTAAGAGCTTTAATCTTTTTTATTAGTGATATATGAACAGTATATTATTCATGTTTGTTTAGTTAGATTGAATTTTGACCAGTTTAGAATATTGGATTTATAATTGTTCCGAGTCACATCTACACAATTAGGGGACCGGAATGTTACGGTCAAAATCAACATCCCCTTATTTGGCCATAGTTCAAATTCAAAGTCATGTGAAATGAGTCACCATCAATTTCCGCCCTTCAATGTTTACCTTTTGTATTATGCAATGCGCACATGTACCCATTCCAAGCGTGCTTTTAGGCACTTTAAGTTAGACCTTCGGAGAGTGGACATGTCTCTGAAGGCGACCGGCTATAGTTCTCGCCAAGATTGCTTGTAAAGACCATTTTGATGGAACAGCTTTGAACCTGTTGATGCGATAGTCTTATACAAACCCCACATAAAATCGGTAAGCCATTCAGTTGATTCTTTTGTGACTTTAAAGCAGACATTCTTGAAGGAACATTGAATAGCCTCTAAGAGCACGTGTGCCTAACAAAAGGCCAAGGACTCATTGAAGTATGCGAACAATGAACATTATAATGGACACATTCAAGGGACTCTGATTATGTTTATAGTACAACTTTTGAGACCTTTTAGTTAAAGTGGATTTTAGTGATTGTATTCTTATGCAAAATAATCGCAATCATACAATCCATAATCCAATGACAGTAGGTCGAAATTCGCAAGACAATAGCCGTAAACATAGACACAAAACAGCACAGAACAGACAGCAAATAGACGGTACACAAACACAGTCATATTCATGAAAGAAAGATATATGGACCTCTGGCCAGAAGACCAAGAAGTGAGTGATTGTTTCAAAGCAGCTCATTGTTCACTCGTTAAGTCAAGGCTGCTTTTATGCAAATGAGATTTTGTCAACAAAAGTAAACGTTCAGTCACCGTTAGAGGGCGTTTACTGAGTTGGGTCACCTGACCATCCCACCTATTATGACCTTATCTCAGAAGGAGTATTACTTCATGTTAGTTACTTCCTGTTTCTAATTTCCTGTGTCATAGAATGTATTTACTTCCTGGTCAAAGAGAGTTTTTACTTCCTGTGTCATAGTGTGAACGTAGATTAGTTCTCACTTCCTGTATCCTTTTGTTTGATTTGTTGTCAGTTAATCGTCCTCAAACGTTCCTAAACGTTCTCAACGTTTGTGGTACAACATTCTACGCAGAGAATTTGTTGTTCTCAGTCTGGAAGACATGCTTATATTCGAATAAACCAGGTGTAATTCAGATCGGATATTTGCTTTGTCTTATTTAAGAGGGAACGCATTACAGAATATCAGCTGTAGACGACTATTGCAAAGGTAGTTCAGACAACTAAATATTTTGAGTCTTTAAGGATTTTTTGCTACAATATATATATATAAACACACACAACAACTATATATATATTATGTTACACAGTTTACTGCAAACTTAATAAAGACACTCTTCTGGAGACAGCTGGGACTCAGAAAATTTTATTCCTCGTTTTTGACTTCAAAATTTCACATACTGTTCGTAGCCACTGGAGTTACATACAAAATGTTGTGCTCAAAATGCTGCATACACAGCATAGCTTGTGTATTTCACAAGACAATAGAAGGACCCACCTTTATACGGTGGTTGGAGGCCGTATAGCGCCGGAAACACACAGCCTCGTACGCAGGGCTATGAAGGACTCTGGCAAGACAAACGCTAGTACACGCATAGTGCTGGCAAATTCTTGCCGAGGCGTCAGATACATGTAAAATGTGAAAGAGATTTCAGCACTATGTTCTCGTCTCGAAATCACAGCAAGTACTTATTTTACGGATGCAAACTTAACAAAATATTCTGATATCAAAGATGTTTGCTAACTTGCAAAGATAGTTTGCAAGGTATAAATTCACGAAAAACATCATTAAATCTAAAAATTACTACTCGGGATTATGACTACGTGTAGAAGTGTCGTTTCACGTTCCGAACGTCTGTGCTACCCGTACGTGACGTCTGGTTATCACGTGACAAAGAGGCTTCGCGTACTGATGGAACGTACTCAACCCTCTGTAGAAAAGGGAAACGCACGTATGAAGTTTCTAGAGCTTGTCCTTTCCAAACACGGGCTTGTATTGAAAAAAAATGTGTCTCTCTTGAGCTATTGTGATTGCAGCGCAATAAACATATTTACCAAGTACCTGCACATGAAGCCTACTCAATGCAGGTTATCTTGTGTGTAAAAGGTCTTAAGGTAATAATTACTTAGCGCGGCATACTTGTTGGAGACGCTTTTGTTCGCGTTGCCCTCAAAAATATGAAAACTGGAATTAATCAACATTGACAGACATTTTAATGCCATTAGCGGGCAACATAAACATATGTATGCATCAGAGAAAATGAGATATTATTGTCACTTTGTTCTTGCATTGTGTCGGGAGGAAATGACACACCTTTCTAAAATCAACAATAACAATTGAATGCTGCATGATAAGAGGCCCACATTCACAAATTTTATGTGCCTTAAACGGTGGGGAAATGTTAACAATATTGTGAGGAGAAATGGTTAAATATTAAAAAAAAAGACAATGGTGTATTATATTGTACCCTCATTTTTTACAAGTGTGACTGTATTAAATAAGAAGAGCGTCATCGTACATCTTTTTGTTGAATGCTGGGGACATCACAACAGGCAAGTCTGTACCATAACACATTAAAGAAATTTAGGATTTTTACTGTAACCAGATGCCATCTTAACTTTCGGTAGACTAGCACATATATTATTACCATCATCTTAACACCAACTTACGGCGCATATTGTTCTATGACAAGGCTTCCGGCTGGTCAAAGCTCGTCGCCTAAGACAGAATGAAAATGTTTCCACATCAATGAACCAACCATGACCCCGTCTTCGGAAAAAAAGTTCATCGATACAGCATGCTTTTGCCACTGTTAATAAAAGCAGTTACTTTGACGCGTCGTTTTTAAACCTTATGATGAAAAGCTGCATGTTCAACCTGCGGTCTAAGCTTTGAAATGTCAGCTACTGCTTCCATACATCGACATATTGTCCTTTTTAGCAATTTATTACAGCAATAACAAATCTACCCTCCCTTCGCCTTCTGTAGTGGTTCAAGTTAGTGGGTCAGGTCTGAACTATTTCAACGTCGCACTTGTTATGAGCACATTTCCAGCACCGTCGTATATTCTCTGTTTTTATGAGCATTTTATGTTTACTTTCAACCACACTCAAAATAGTTGCATACAATAGGACCCGGGTTCATTAAGACGATCTATGTGGGCGTGTGCCGCCCAACTGGGTCTAATTAGCACGGAGGTTTGGCAATTTTCTTGGAAAATGAGATACATTCAACCATCTTGACCTTCAATTAATCGTAGGTAAAAGAAAACTAAAACTAAAACCTAAACACGAACTAAAACAAAGGGAAGACAAGAAGCGAGTCTAGCCTACGAAATTTCAAAGTTCAGCCTGTTAGTACAGTTGCAGCAGATACGTTTGTGTGCATCCCACCTGCGCATCCTTCGGGCCTGCTAAAATTCCCTCATTCCGGCAAAATATGTCTTTTGATACAGCTCACGCAACCATATATTGTCTCAGATAAGTACAATATTTCAGGAGGCATAGAGCATATGAAGTCGATATTTTAATAATTTAATAATTTTAAATTATTGATTGCAGGCTATCTGAATGCAGTCATAACAAAGATGTCCCGTACACCATATCACATTTTAGATTCTACATCTTTCATGCTTCCGCTATCCCATTCCAATTTAGTTCTTAAAGTAGGAAAGATAAAGGTGATAAACGGCACTTACTGGATCTGTCAGTCAACGAAGGCCGCCGCAAAACACTGCGATAACTCTAATCAACGCTTTACAACAGCTTATATGCAATTAGTTTCCATTAAATTGAATTTAGGTGGCATTTTATGATCGTTTTCCGAGATAACTCATTAAGATGATTACTCCTATCATTAATAATACAGACTGTCACATTGGTAGAAGCCACGCCTTTCATTTTACTTAAAGTGAGGCCTTCGCGTTTCACGTATTCAAACTGTAGTAACCGACTCGTACACAAGATGAATATCATCCTGATTTCATATTGCGTGTTAATGTTGGTACACTCGTCAGAATTGCAAAACTACGGTAGGTTTACAGATTCTTCTCTAGAAGATTGATCAAAGTGCATGAAAGATTCGTGTTCTTTAAAGGACTGGTAATTTGAGCCCGTAATGAACAACTCAAAGCAAACTCTGGCGATATCTCACAAATTCAGTGAATGCATCTAATGACGAAATGACAACTTAACCCTTTGAGTGCTGTAATTGTTACTCACCAAAATTTTAGTGCAACATTTTTACCAATTTTTATGAATTTTTCTGTAATTTTTTGATTATTTTGGATCAAATGGACATCACATTGCATTGGCTACAGTTTGTTATCAACATTGTGACAAAAATCTGAAAAAAATTGACTTGAGTCTATTTTGTAAAGGTGGCCAAAAATTGACTTTGGCGCTCAAAGGGTTAAGTGCCAAGCTAAAGACCCACTTTGAATTTCGCCGACGAAGAAAAAGGGAAAAAAGTGCTTTCCAGTAGCTTTAAGGTCATTCAATTTTAACGAATATAATTTACTACCCTCTCCTTTAAGTCATGTTGAAAACAAAACACGACGTTCATCATCCCCGTTGAGCAGCAAACGGCCGTAAGTTGTCCTTCCCCTCGAACAAAGTTAAGTGCTCCACCTCAGACAAGCAGCTGAAGCAGTGTTTACGTAGATGAAAATGTATCCACTTAACAGGCATCCGGACACTCAGGAACGAATTGTTTGCGTAACGTTTTTTAATGCAGGTTTCATATATATCGTTGCATTTCATAATATATGTTCTGAATGCGAACATAAGGTAGATACCTCATTGTAAAATCTAGTTTGCCAAAAGGTATGAATTTCTCGTCGTGCTGATATTTAGGGGTTATTACGCCGCGCCAGCGTTCGCTTTCAAACTGGATGGAGTATGAACAGCTGAGAGCATAGAGTTCTGCGACATCTATGAAATGCTGCAGTGGATATAATAACCGTACTATTCAGTTTATCTCGAAGAGTTATACATGTCCCTAGACGTCAAATATGCTGAGTCTACTATCTTAGTAAGGACTTTGTGAGCGGATTAGAGAAAACGTGAAGTGAGTACACTGTAAGCTGTAGCATATATCCTTCCTTATCATACATGCTATGCCAGTATTGCCATTCTCCTATTGATTGTTTAGGGAGGATATGTAAATAAGATAAATTACTAACCCTAACCCTAACTTAACCCTAACCCTAACCCTAACCCTAACCATCGGAAATACATATCAACAAACAAACAAACAAATAAATGAACTGCTCTTTATTGGCAGATATGAACAAAACAGTTTTTTGCTGTTATTTTATTAAAATAAAAATAAACAATCAACAACACATACAACAACAAACAAACACAAACACAAATAAACAAGGAGCAAGAGCACCCTGTGGTTGGGTCAGCAAAACACAAATTTTCAA
Organism: Ptychodera flava; assembly: GCF_041260155.1. Lineage (NCBI taxonomy): Eukaryota > Metazoa > Hemichordata > Enteropneusta > Ptychoderidae > Ptychodera > Ptychodera flava. The sequence goes on along the minus strand of NC_091938.1, from coordinate 21,352,670 downwards.
TGCGTTCGTTTGTATGTTTTTGGTACAACTGTACTTGTACCTAAGTGCAATGCCCATGAACTGACTGCAAACAACAAAATTTTTACCATAATCATCATTACGTTTCGGAGTGTCATAAGTCTTATCCGCTCAGCTGTTTTACATGTATATATTTTATATGAACATGCCAACGAAGGTCAAGCATACCAGCGAAGGTCAGGCGTACACGTAGCTGTAAGTAGTTCGGTTACAGTGAAAATATAATTCACATTTTAACTAGTTAAAATACGCTTTCATATCAGTAGCGTCTAAACAATCAATAGAATAATGGCAATACAGGCATAGCATGTATGATAAGATAGGATATGTAAATAAGATAAATTGTTACCTACAAATTGAATGCAAAATTAGCAAAACTGGCTTAAGGTGCCATATTTCGCATTCTAACCGGCAAGAAATAGAATTTGTTGCTCACTGCTATTAGTATTATTAAGAGTAAAGTTACGCCCTTTGCTTATCAATTACACAATATAATTTTTACATTGTGTGCTGAACAATATATGAATATACTTGCTTTGCTTGCTTTGGCCGTAAATTTAACGTATGGGTTAACAAGAAACTTTACAGGACAGAAACATCTCAAGGCAGAGTCCGGATATTAAGGATCAATAACTTGATGCAAAAATTGCCAGTTTTTAGACAGAACGCTAGTTTTCAGCTTGCAAAATTGGAGTTTAGGCAGTGCAGTTACTATTACCACGATAACGATGGCACAATACGTTTCTTGTTAAACACAACAGGTTGTTATCATGGTAAAATTGCCAATTTATGTTTTACATTTAATTAGACATTAAAAAGAAAATCTATACCTGCAAGATCTGACATCATGTACGTGTGTGAACTGTTTTCATCAGAGGGTAAACTAGGCATAGTGTCATACAAACGAATCTAGCAAGTAAAAATTAATTCAATTTTATCCTTTTCTATTAATAATCATGATAACATTCTATTCATAACCCCTGGTGCGATACCAAGGGCTGAACCCCATACGATATTATGACAGAATCCCATGGCCTGTGAGTGCAGCGAGCGGCACTGGCGGTATTTGCACGAGTGCTGCGGTGTTTTCGGCAGAAGTCCTTTCACGAACGAAGCGAGTAAAAAGACAGCCGAATACACATTTCACTAATTATACAAATTTTTCACTTATTTTTCCTAAAAGATGCATGACCATACATTCGAAAAGGGCTTCCATATAAATGACGAAAAATAATGCTGTAATGAAATACAACGTTCCAGGTATTTGTTATCATTCTCTTTGAAGTTATAGACGTACCGGATTTCTGTTCATGTATAAAGATAAAAGTATATTTTAGGAGTCTGTTATTATCATATATATATATATATATATATATATATATATATATATATATATATATATATATATATATATATTCTGTCTTTATTTGCATCACTTGGAGAGAGAATCGACGGTTAGTCGTGCATACTACTTGTCTGTCATATCCTAAACGCACATCATAACCTTCAGCTCCACCCTTCGGAGTTATATACTTACATTTTCACTGTAATGAGGCATCGAATTAGATTTCAATTTTTGTTGGCCAAAGCCGCCACTCCCTCTATTTTGATTGACTAAATCATTGTCAACAAGGATGATTTCAGAGGAATGTCGGAGAGGTCGAATTCTTCATGCTCGCTAAATACGTCGCAACTTTACACAAGCCATTGATAGCTAAACGAAGAGAACCTTGGAAATGGAACATTTTTATTTTTTTCACATTTTGAGCTAAAATTCTCTAAATGATCAATACAAATTACATTTTATTTTTTTTGTCGAACATGATCAGTTCAGTCTTCACCACGGCACACCAAGCGCTCACTGCTTATCAGTAGCGTGTAGGACACACAAATTAAACACAGAGTAAACTGCACGTAAAAATGACATATTCTTAAATATTGAAAACAGGGAAGTATGGTGACAAAGCTACTGGCAAAACGTCTCTGACAATGTTAACTGTTCATTCGTCATCCGAGTCGTACATAACCTTGGAGTGACGTATTTTCGTGTCGTCGCAGGCATCCCGGTCCCTGTGGCGTGTGACACTTGTTTGGTTGCCGTTGCCTTCGCCGGTAAAGTTGAAATTAAATGTTTCACCGGAAATTGTTTCAATTGCAAAGATACTCGCGACCGATCTTGCTTGTTGTGAAGTTATGACAGGATTAGGCTTAAAAAACGTCGGCAGGAAGAGAGTTACCAGTCGACAATCGGGCTAATGTTCTGATTGACCGCCGGTGAGAATATCGCTCATTTGTTTTTGTTGGTCGTTCGGAGCTACCGCGTATCTGTTTAGGCTGCTTATGTTTTTATGGCCGCTAACTGGAACCTTGGCGTTCGGTGGTACACCTGCATGTTGTTTAACTTCAGCTTCGGTTAAAACCCCGGCGAATCTGTACTTTAAACTTACAGCTTCGACTAAACTTGGAATTGACTTGGGCCGGTAGTACTACGCTGAGCCGACATCGTCCGTTGTCAATGTTTTTTCTCCGCTGACGACAAACTGCTCTTCCGGATAACACAAATAATCGTCCCAACGCCATAAGTACACGCAATTTTCTTTGTCGTAGTATTAATTGGAAATGTCATCCATTTCATTATAACTAGCACCGAACAAAAGTGAAATGAAATATTGCAAACGACAAATTTTGTGTTTACAAACAAAAATAGATACAACTCAAAATTGGTAAACACTCATTAACAAACAGAAATGGCATTATGTTTTTGGTATTGCACTGCAGTGCAAATACGGGTAGTACGCGCGCGCTTCAATACAAGTAAACTGTGGTACATATGTAATAATACAGATTATAACACACCACATGCTCATTCCGTGTCGCGATTCGCCAGAATACGTCACGTGACGAGGAAATAGATAGTCTTGTCCCGATTGAATCGACAAAAGTGACGTCAGAGGGTACTTTTTGAAAAACTATTTCCCTACTAGGGAAATAGTTCACACCAAATTTGGAACAATGGCAGGTGTGTAGAACGTTATGTGCGTCCGGGATGAGCGACGAGCCTCTCTCTAAAACAGATTTTCCAACATTTTCCAATATTCCAAAAGCGTATGATTTGAACAGCTCATCGACGAAAAAGATTCAAGTGCAACCAAGGATTGTTGCTAGGCATGCTTAGGATAGTTTTTGAGAGAAAGTGGTATCACGTACAACTGTAAGCGCTGTGGAAATATCGCCAAGTAAACTTGTCACAATGGATTGTTGCAGTACAAAATCTCAAAACACATACAAAACTATAACATAATACAACATGAGCGTGTGGTGTGTTATAAAACACCTATAACCTGGTCTTTATTCGGGCTATAGCGTCCGTTCGTTACCCCTCGTTGCCGTTTGTTACCAGAAACACATCGCTATACCCCTCGGCCTACGGCCTCGGGGAATAGCAATATGTTTCTGGTAACACACGGCCCCTCGGGGTAATAGACGGGCGCTATAGCCGTCATGACCAGGTAATAGGTGTTTAATATGAGAACAAATCGATCACACACTGGTGTTGTAAGACTCCCAGCGTATCTGATACGTGAGATTACGCAACCCATACGCTTACTTCTGGATATTGACTGTTCTTCTGACATTTCCAATGGCGACATTTGATGCAAGTTCAGTGCAAGGGCAAGATAATCATAGAATCAGTTGTATCGATTAGCCATAATGTAGTTATCTTGCACGGCAGCTTTGATCTGAAGTTTGCTGATATCGCAGTCACTTTGTTTTCCAAATTCATCTTCCGAAGGTTGCTCAGACGGATGGGTATTGGCAGATACAGTGTGCTATTTCTTCAGTGACGAGCGTGAAACCAAGTCAAGTGCAAAAGAATACTGTGAAGACATGTCGTCGCACTTGGCAGTTTTAGACACCACTAATGACAAAAGGAGATTAAAAACAATCATGACGTCCGAAAGAAAGACTGGTGATTGGTACACAGGATTGAATTTTACGGTAAAGAAACTCTTAACTTTCATTTGACATAACGCTATTGCCTTAGTTGAATATCCTAGTTTGAGACAAAATTCCCAAAATGTACGAGAACGTATATGGAAATTAAGAAAATGTACATAGAATTATCGTCTGTTATTATTATAACACCTTATTCCCGTTTTAAGATAAGTCGTTTAAGCCAAGTCGTCGAGAAGAACATAAAGGTATTATATCAGCCAATCATTCTGCAACGATTCCTTGACTCCGATATTAACGTCAAGAAAGTATGGGCAGATACAATTAAGATCATTAAATGAAGATTATTTAAAACTTTCCCATTACTGTGATGTTCTTTAATTGAAAAATGCCTCAGAGTCGAACAAGGATAATCATAGAGGGGTAAGGAACAACTAACATTTGACAGTAACGGAGAGATTTCAACATTTCACTGTGAACCCCATTTCAAATACGGAACGCTTGTAAAATATTCAATGGCCATTAGTAAAATCGGTGCTTATTTAAATATAAATTTCGCAACATTCTTCATAAGGATCAAATAAAGGTAAATAGAACATAGCTAACACAGTGCATTCATATACCAGATGTGAACTGAATGTGCTCACGTGGTTTACAACAGGTTCATTACATAGTAGTACGCTTCACAGAACAATCAGGTATCAATCAGATTATTATAGGTAGCAGGTTTCATCAGCTTATGCACAGTACTTTCGGAGTTAAATCACTAATTACGAAACTTCATTTAATATGCAAATGAGCTGTTAATTAACTTGCCACTGTTAAATGCTTCATTGGACAATTAGATATCGATCAGATCAGCATCTGTAGCACGTTCCATCAAATTTAATGCTGTAATTTCGGAGTAAGATCACTAATTACAAAGTTCGTTAAAATATGCAAATTAACCCTTAATTAACTTCACACCACTAAATGCTCTACAATAAAGTCTGATACCTGTCGGATCAGTATCTGCAGCAGATTTCATCAAATTTGGTGCAGTAATTTTGGAGTTATATGAATGATAACAAAACTTAATTAAATTTGCAAATGAGTTATTTATTAACTTGACACTGCTTAATGCTTCTCAGTACAATTAGATTTCTATCAGATCAGGATCTGCAGCAGATTTCATCAAATTTGGTGCAGTAATTTCGAAGTTATATGAATGATAACAAAACTTGATTAAATTTGCAAATGAGTTATTCATTAATGAGTTATTCATTAATAAATTGTGCAAGTAATTAAGATAATACTACTGGTTAAGCATCAAACTATCACACTTGGTAATGTTTGATTTGATAAAAAGTCATTGTGAGACATTGTTCAGTCTATGGAAACGGCCGACTGCATCTGTAACAAGCATGATGACATATGTGGTGACACTTTGATAAAACCGACCATGCGTATTTTCAGCCATGTATTTTACTTGACCAATGCTCGGATAATACTGTAGCTATTTTTCTTCGCTGTAGCTTATTTGTACCGTTATTTTGTTTATTGTAATGGACATCATGGGAATGGAAATGGCAGTGCTTTGAATCACACATCGATCACACCGACAAGTTTAGATTTTCACGCATTGCCTGTGATGAGCAACATAAATTCATATGTCAGAAACAAAGTGGTAAGTAGGAGTGTACTTGAATGTGTATTCACCTATGCTGTCAAGATCAAAGGAATGGATCACTTTAAAATTAGATAGATTGTATTTTCTACTAACTCGTAATGTATTTATTTAGTTGTATATCTATTTATTTATTTATGTAGTTGTTCTTATTCACTTAGTTAGTAACTTAGCACTTTCAAGTCTACTCTTACATGATTAGTGTTTTAAATGATGAAGAGTTATATTCAACTTTACATACATGTATATCATATTTAAATATATATATATATTATACACGTTTTTTATGGTTTTCTTTTTTACGTATTTCTACTTACTCGCAATGTATCTTTTAGTTATACATTTATTTATGTAGTTGTTCTTTATTCACTTAGTTACTCTGTTACAATTAGGTTACTTTGCAGTCCAGCTACTTTCACTACCCTCGATATACTTCAGATTTCTTATTTATTCTTCTTTTTCTTGCTTTAACATCAAATGGCTTTGGGAACGGACTAGACTAGCATTTGCTATTTTCCGTTTCCGTTTACCCTTTATCTCAGCACAACTCAGATGTACATTCATTATTGAATTGTAATATTAATATGATTAAGGGTAATAAAGATTATTATTATTATTATTGTACTTGGGCCTCAGCCCAAGTACATTTGTTTTCATTCCGTGGGAAAAAACTGTAAGGTATAACCATTTCTGGCTGAGACCAGGGAGGGCAAAATGTATTGGCTTCATCTTTCTTGGCATAATAAATGGCGTAATGATGTTAACTGAATGGAAGTGCTGCTCTCAGCCAGTCTTGAATAAGTGAGATGTGAATATAAATGCTTCTCTATCTGAGTTTTTGCCACAAAATCTTCTGAATATAATCAAAATGTGCATCGAAATGCAACAATTAATGCACCCTCCGTTTCCTAGGCGATGGCACGACCCTTGCTACACCCACTGGACGAGCCAAAGTGGGAGGGGTAATTTCGGTTTGGTCGAACAGGAGGGCTCGAGACCAGAATTAACATTTAAACTTGAAACATGTTTAATCACTGACAAGATGTGGATTAGTGTTAATCAAAGAGAAAGTTTGAAAAGGAAAGGTTTTATATCCCGGACACAATGAAAAACATTACGACTGGAAACTGTACCCCCGGTTGAGAATAGTAATGCCCACAGCGATGGAGAACACTTATCCTTGAGCTGAGAAAACCAGACCATCATTTCGAAATAGAGCTGCAGATTCGAGAAGCTCGTTAAAAATAGCTAGGTACACCCCATAGGGGTGGTTTCGAGTCTTGAGGGCAAATTTCGCCTCCTTCATTTAGAAATCGTACGTTTGTTTTTCCAGGGGAACACATCATTTGACACAAAATTTGCATGAAAAGGGGTCGCCAGTAAGCACGTGGTCAAATCTGGCATAAGAAACAATATGAAATGTTGGGTAAAGCCAGTCAAAATAAACTGATTTGAACTTTTGTGTTTTGTAATTTATACCACTGCAGTAACATGACTTTTTTTGACAACATCACACAATGTAATACGTTTTGAAACTGAATACTCCGACGTATTCTGTGTCTCCTTTGCTAAAAATACGGTATGCCGATTACCATGTAAGGAGATGATGACGTCAAGACAGATTTGTAGTGCGTTTGGTCTTGGATGGTGCACGAAGTTTTGTCGAGGTAGCTTGTGTATTTATTCCTAAATGGAGATATTAGGGTCGATCTAAAAGAAGGCCGAAAAATGTTATGATACTCTAAGCGAGCTGAACTCCAATGCGAATGGTTGGATAATTTGGAGGATGTCTAGACTGATCTCGTCTCATAAAGATTATTTGGCGGTCAGTTTTGAATTTCAACTGCGTCACAAGTTTGCGTCGATCGGTCAACAAACGATATTTTAGAATCTGGAGACATGGCACATCGCAGTTTTATTTTAGTATTTTATATTTTACAAAAGATGTAAGAAGCAATGATTTTGTTGAAAATTCTGAAAAAAATATAGGAAGATTTGATCGCGAACACATTTTCACTTGGGGGTCAACTAGCCCTGCGTACGATGCTGTGTGTTCCGCTACAGCTAACGCCCCGCTCACCACAGCCCTGCAAAGACCCGTACGTTGGGTCGGTGACTTCAAATCCATTTTGGGACTTGACGTAAAAAGCCAAATTACTGCCAAAATTCAGCGTTCTTGGGCCAAGTCGTATCCCAGCCTACCTCAGCTACTCGATCGCTTCCAAAAATGACAGTCTTTTATTCACTTCTCGTAAATAACCGTCGATGTCGGCAACTCTCTCGCTGGCCCTGCGTATGTACGATGCTGTGTGTTTAATAGCTGTAGCACATAGCATCGTACGCAGGGCTAGGGGTCAACATTGGGTCGCAGCCATGTTGCCTCAAAACTTATTTCTGTCTGCACTCAAAACTCAAAAATGTCGCATATGAACCTGAAAAATCGATGTAATTTTGTCAAACTTCGGCGAAATTTCAGCCTATAGACAAAATTTCATCTAGGTAAGGTAAATTTATTGAAATTTGATCGACAAATAATCCTGAGCTTGAACGTGACAGCTCGCCTTCTCCGGGAAGTAATGCATTTAGCCAGCTGCCCATATGGCCGGGTGCATGAGATTGTTTTCAAGCGACGGCGGCAGACCGTACGGGGCTCTGGATATGAACCTACCGCCGGTGTAGCTGTAATAACTGTGGCGTTGTTTTTAATCACCATGGACGAAGTCCGAGGGGACTTATAGGTTTGGTCATGTCCGTGCGTCCGTCCGTCCGTTCACACAACCCATACAGTAGCCCTGCGTACGATGCTGTGTGTTCCGCTACAGCTAATAGCCCCGCTCACCACAGCCCTGCAAAGACCCGTACGTAGAGTTGGTGACTTCAAATCCATTTTTGACTTGACGTAAAAAGCCGAATAACTGCCGAAATTCAGCGTTCTTGGGCCCAAGTCGTATCCCTGCCTACCTCAGCTACTCGATCGCTTCCAAAAATGCCAGTCTTTTATTCTTTTTTCGTAAATAACCATCGATGTCGGCAACTCTCTCGCTAGCCCTGCGTACGTACGCAGTGTACACTGTGCATTCCCTGTGTGCGTTCCTGACACACAGCGTACACTGACAACAGCGTACACTGCGTACGTATGAAGGGCTAGCAAGAGAGTTGCCGACATGGACGGTTATTTAAGAAAAAAGAATAAAAGACTGGCATTTTTGGAAGCGATCGAGTAGCTGAGGTAGGCAGGGATAAGACTTGGGACCAAGAACGCTGAATTTCGGCAGTAATTTGGCTTTTTACGTCAGGTCCAAAAATGGATTTGAAGTCACCAACTCTACGTACGGGTCTTTGCAGGGCTGTGGTGAGCGGGGCTATTAGCTGTAGCGGAACACACAGCATCGTACGCCGGGCTACCCCATACTGATGCACGTCGATTTGTTTCACAATGCTATCAAATTTGGCCGTGTTAGAGGACTTTTTAGTTTACCACCTCCATAGACTCCCATGTATAAGGCAGTTCTCTATAGACTCGCATGTATGATGCCAAGAAAAATAAAATTTAGTTTCTCATCGTATTCATATTGCCTAAAGGATGCAGTGACACAGTTTTTTGTCCCCACGGATAAAGTCCAGGGGGCTTATAGATTGGCTCATATCCGTCCGTGAGTCCATCAGTGAGTCCATCGGTTCACGCAGATATCTCAGACATTTTGACAAAATATCATGTGACCTTGGTGACCTTTGACCTGAAATATACATTATTGTCCATAACTCAGTAACCACAAGTGCTAACCTTTCATATTTGGTATGATGGGACACCTTATGACGCCACATATTGTACCCCATTAATTATGTGCATATCTAATTATGAGCGAGCCAATAAAGCAAGAGGTCTGATTTCTGATACTAGTATATAGGGATAAGTTAACAATATAATTTGTTTGACAAAACGTCACGTGACCTCAATGACCTTTGACATCAGATATACATATTTGTCCACAACTCAGTAACCACAAGTGCTACACCCTTCATATTTGGTATGAAAGGACACCTTATGACACCATATATTGTACCTCATTAATTATGTGCATATCTTATTTTGAGCGAGCCAATAGAGCTAGAGGTCTGATTTTTGGTATATAGGAATAACTTAGCAATACAATTATTATGACAAAATGTGACGTGACCTCAATGACCTTTGACCTCAAATATATATATATATATATATATATATATATATATATATATATATATATATATATATATATATATATATATATATATATATATATATATTTGTCCACAACTCAGTAACCACAAGTGCTACATCCTTCATATTTGGTATGATAAGACACCTTATGACACCACATATTGTACCTCATTAATTATGCGCATATATAATTTTGAGCGCGCCAATAGAGCTGGAGGTCTGATTTTTGGTATATAGGAATAACTTAGCAATACAATTATTTTGACAAAATGTCACGTGACCTCGATGACCTTTGACCTCAAATATATATATTTGTCCACAACTCAGTAACCACAAGTGCTACACCCTTCATAAATGGTATGATGGGACACCTTATGACACCACATATTGTACCTCATTAATTATGCGCATATCTAATTCTGAGCAAGCCAATAGAGCTGGATGTCAAATATTTGGTATATAGGGATAACTATAGGGTAGAAATCTAAATATGCCCATCTAAATATTAGACATCTACCATCGAGAACAAAAGAAATTTGCTGTAATTTGAATATTTAAGGAGTTTAAGCAATTACCGCTATAAATAAAGAACCCCTGCCTCAAACTCCACAAAAGTTGCTAGACATATTTTGCCGTTGTCATGCCATTGCTTCGTTTAATAACCAGTTAATCAAATGCCTCATTGACAGGAGGAAATTCAAGACCATATTGAATAGTAGTATATATTGTCCTCAAAATTACTCTATCACGGCCCAAGGACTCATTGCCTTCAGCAATACTGCCTTGTTATTGTTATTATTATTATTATTATTATTATTATTATTATTATTATTATTATTATGGTTATTGTCAAGTGTGAATTCTATGAGATGGATATATGACAGTCAATCCATCAAAGGACTCGTTTTGACTTTTACGTGGGGTTAAAAACGTAAAAGTCAAAACAAGCCCGTAAGAGGCAGAAATCCCGTCCGAAGACACCATAGATACGGACCCAAAGCTACGATCGCCATAGCGAGGACGTTGACAAGGCGACTTCTGCAGCTGAACTAGCTCAAATCGCCATGCAAATGATATGCTAACCTAATTTCCGGTTGAATGAGGAAATGGGTCTATTGTCAAATGTCCATATGGAATAGAAATGTCCCTATGGAATTGTCAATGCTTGGGATGCATGACGGAGGAGACTTTCCAGTGTCCGAATATAAGTCTCAGGTAACAATCCCTAGACCACCTGCCGAAAGTTTGAATGAGATGGTCAGGAAGGTGGGCACGTACAGCTGTGGTGGCGAGTCCAATGTGGAATGAATGCCTGGCATATAAGTGAGGTTGAAACTAAAGTCTTGAAAAAAAGGAGTGGAGCAGGTCAGTGAAAGTCACACGGTTTAGGGGAACTCTTTCTGGAAGTATGAACAGGAATTAATCGGAATTCCAGTAAGTGATGGATTGTTAAGACTGGCCAAAGCGTGGACTTATTGGTGAACTGATGGATTTGGAAACCGCGACCCAATAGATCTATCTTTGACGTTTTGATGTTGATGGAGAGGGCATCTGGACGACCGTGAGTATCAGCCAGAACCTTGAGGTCGCAAACACAGGTTGTAGGTAGGGTTAAACGAGCATGCGGAGCAGGTGAATTCATTACATCGAAGGAAACCAGAGAAGGCTAAGAGGAACGTCAATTCCAGCAGGAGGTCTATACATGGTCCAAACACAGTCGAGTGGAGCAGCAAGTATTGTTAACGCAGAATATCAAATGTAATGGGTAGCCATGGGTGTGATGATGGTCCTTGCAGACATTGATTTCCTTGTAAGGTGTGCTTGAGTCGGAGATTGGGTTGATTAAGAGTAGAGGCCAGCGGGTTTCGTAGACCTGCCATTATGTAATGATGACGGATTCAAGCCAGATAAACCTTGGTTGTAGAGTACTTTACGTAAAAGTAAGTTGCACAGTGCACGATAAATAAATTAGTAGGTCTTCAGAGATGGATGGATAGTGAGGTGTCTGACCTTGTGGGCTGTACATTGCGGAGAATCGTAGCAAAGCTCGAACTCCAGTTGTATAAGAGATAATAGTCTGGGTGCCCAGTGAAGTTTGCATGAAGGTGGTGACAACTTTATTCAGTTGAACATGATGTCAGAGGGAAGCTGGCAGGGTGTTTGGCTGGCAGAGAGAGCTGCTTGGCGGAAGCGTGACATCTGAAAACAAGAAAAAGGATCAGCGATTATATTACGTTTCCAGGGATGTAGTCAGCATGGAACATGAAACTGTGGAAGGCAGCACAAATGACGAGGCAATGCATCAGTTCCGTAATTGAAGTTGACTTGGCGCAGCCTTTGTTGATAACGTGAACCATTGTCATCTTGTCGCAGTTAAAAACTAAATGTTTGCGAGTCCATGATTGACCCTAAAGTAGCAACCGATGACGATTTGATGGAGTTCTCGGAAGGCAATGGAGAGATCGCGGTCAGCGTCGAACTTGAGATTGTGAGCCCATGAAATCACTGGCCCTGGAACTACCCGTCGTATAAAGGTGAATAGCTGAAGCGCTTGTGGAGTGAGAGTCGAGAAACATTGATACTCCGTTCCAGTTGGAGCAAAAGCGATGCCACATGTGTAGGTAAAATCTGCTTTCTTCGGTCTATTGGACGTGCTGGTGAAGTTTCCCTACTCCTTTGGATATTTCAATCAGACAGACTAGACAGAATATAAAGATGCAGCCGGGTACAATGATTCTGCATGCAAAGTTGAGGTGCCCTGGGAGGCTTAGCAGTTCACGTTTGCTACATGAGTGCCGAGATAAGAAGGACTACAGGAGGAAGGCTATCCAAGAGAGTTTATCATGAGGGAGGCGTGCTTCCATCTTGACTGTGTCCAGCAAATAAGATTTGGCTACAACTTTAAAAAGTAGCTCTCTTTGGCTTCTTAAGGAGATGTAATTGGATGGCATTCAGTGGCAGTGGCATTCAGTTATTAATACGATTAGAACTATTTTGGGATAATTGGATCTTCATATTTTTCAAATTTCTCAAAACTGCAAGGTGCCATATAGCTGAATGTTGCAATATTACAAATTACTCATAAAAACAAGGGTGTAACTTAAAAAGAAAAGCAAATAAGCTTACATTTGTAGATTAAAGAGACATTTCTTCACTATCCAATTATTCCAAATTAGTTCCAATCGTGTTTTATGTACAACAGTTCTGTATAGAAAGTGTGGAATACATTCACAGCTTATTCATAATATTTACATTTTGAAATTCCTATTTTGCAACTGACATGACAACAATGTCATTAAAACACAGAATGACTGAATGTTTAAAATATACACAAAAATATTATATATATATAAATATATATACCATATCTATCTATCTATCTATCTATCTATCTATCTATCTATCTATCTATCTATCTATCTATCTATCTATCTATCTATATATCTATCTATCTATCTATATCTATCTATCTATATATCTATCTATCTATCTATATATATATATATATATATATATATATATATATATATATATATATATATATATATATATATATATATATATATATATATATATATATCAGCATGTCAGCATGTGTAAGTGGCTTAAGGACAACTGCATTCTGGAGAGGGGGGCTAGCTCTGTTGACCTACAAACAAGATATGTGTTATCACCAAAATTTTTATTTTTTACACTCCCTGCGCACCATGGACGAGAGATTGCGCACCCCTTACGTTTACTTCTGGATATTGACTGTCCTTCTGACATTTCCGTCGGCAAAATTTGATGCATGCTTGCATGCTCTGTGCAAGGGCAAGATCATCATAGAATCAGTGGTAGCGATAGCAATGATGTAGTTGTACCTTACAGGGTAACTTTGATCTGAAATATGTATTCACTTTGTTTTCACATTTTGTCTTTCAAAGGTTGCTCAGCTGACTGGATATTGGCGGATACAAATGATGTATGCTATTTATTCAGTAATGTGAGTAAAAACTTGTCAAATGCAAAAGAACACTGTGAAGACAAGTGGTCGCACTTGGCAGTCTTACACACTACTAATGACAAAAAGAGATTCAAAAAAATCATGAGGACCGAAAGAAAGACCGGTGAATGGTACATAGGATTGAACTTTGAGGTAAAGAGACTCTTAAAGCCCGGTACGGACTTAATCCAAACATCTGGCATCATATTTCTATAACGATTGCCATTTCAAAGGAGAAAAAATACAGAAACATCTTATAATCTTCTTTACACCATAGTTTATCACGATCCAGGGCCTTTTCGAGCCGGGGTTATACTTTAATTTGCCATAACGCTACTGCCTTAGTTGAACCCTCTTGTTTGAGATAAAAATTCACAGAATGTACGATGAATGTATATGCAAATATACATTTAGAACAATGTACAATGATTTATCGTCTGTAAATATGATAACACATTATTCCATGTTTAAGTTAAGTCGCTGATATCAAGTTGTCGTGAAGAAAATGAAGTTATTATATCAAGCAATTATTGTGCGACTTTTCCGTGACTTCAATATAAACGTCAAGAAAGTACGGGCAGACACAAATAAGAGCATCAAACCAAGATTGGTTGAACCCCTTCCACTTACTGTAAAGTGCTTGAATTAAAAATTATTAAAAGTTGAAAAGGGATAATCAATTAGGGATAAGGAGCAACTAACATTTGACAGTGACGGAGAGATTTGAACATTTCACTGTAAACCCCATTTCAAATACGGAACGCTAAACATTGAATGGCCATTACTAATTTGTAGGTGCTTATTAAAATGTAAATTAGTAACATTTTCAAAAGGATCAAATAAATATCAAATAGAAGAGAGCTAACACTTGCATTCATATGTAATCAATAACGCAATGACTGAGATAAACGTACTAGTGTCAACAATGTGAAGAGAACGCTTGTACAACACAACATTATGTTACAAAAATTAGACTATTATGGTACAAGGGGGTTGCCTTTACACTGGTTCAAAAGCTATCTGTCAGAACGTAAACAAACCGTCAATATAAGCAATGTATTTTCGTCATATAGGTCAATTGAATGTGGGGTTCCGCAGGGGTCTATTCTTGGTCTATTTTATTTTTGTTATATATAAATGATATTGTAAATTCTACTGATATATTCGATTTTCGTCTATTTGCTGACGATACAAATATGTTCAAATTTACTAAAAACACAAGTGTCATCAACCTTGACAAGATTAATGTTGACTTTCAGAAGGCCTGTGACTGGTGCAGTGCAAACAAGCTCACTGTTAATGTAGAAAAAAAAACCTTTATGTTAATTAAAACACCCAAGAGGCTGGTAAATACAGAGGGCAGCTTGAGTGTGGATGGAAATATGTTCTCGAATGTCTCGTTGACAAATTATCTGGGAGTAATTTTAGACCAGCACTTGACTTGGAAGGCTCACATTGATAAAGTTAGGAAATTAATCGCCCCGATGGTTGGAATTATTTCTAAAATTCGTCATATCGTCCCCAAAGAAATTTTGCTTTGCTTTATAATTCCATGATTTTACCCCATATGTGTTACTGTATTGAGATCTGGGGAATACTTTCAGTTCTTTACTCCAACCTATCCTAATTTTACAGAAAAAGGTTGTCCGCCTTATCACATTCTCTGCTGCGCGAGCTCATACCGCCCCTCTATTTCAGCAAGTGGGAATTCTCAATGTCCATAAGCAATGTGAATTTAATACTTGTACTTTTATCTTTGACCTTAAAAATAGTCATTTCTCACATTCGGTATATCGTTACCTCGATCAAGTGCCTCATAGTTATTCAACACGTCTTAAAACTGGTGAAAACTTCTATATTCCTAAGGTTAATCTTACTTTGAGCCAACATAATTTGAAATATGCTGCAACTATGCTATGGAACAAACTTCCAGATTCTATAAAAAAGTTAAATGAAAGAAAGCACTTCAAACGTCATTTAAAAGACTGGCTACTTGCCTGTTGATACTATTTTCCCCAAAAGTTTAGGGGTTTTCTGGCCACGTTGTCTTGTTGTTTTATGATCTGTCTCATATCATTTGTTTCCCGTAATATGTTTTTTGATCTGTACCTGATATGAAATATAGTTTGCAATTATTGCTATAGATTTTTCTGTCCATATCCGCAGATGTACACCTTATGTTATCTATATAGTATAAACATTAGGGGCCACAACTCGACTAGTTCAGAAGAACTATATTGTGGTCCCCGCTAGGAATACCTGCTAAATTATAGAACTTAAATTTAGCAATTGTACCAATTTCTCTATCTTTATTTTTCTTCCATGTGTCTTTTGAGTGAATGTAAGTTTATATTTCTATCGAAATAAACTGAACTGAACACATTCCGAAGTCAAAGACACATGAAGTGATCACTGTCCACCATTTCGACCATTCCAAATGAGTTTTATGATCAACGGTGTCTCATTTGTATAATGAATAGTGTGTGATCGAATCGATATATTTTCGTCGACTTTATTGTGCCTGTCAAATGCTAAAATAAATTGTAAAGTGAATGTCAGACATTGTTCAGTCTATGAAACGGCCGACTGCATCTGTCTCGACCATGATGAGATATGTGGAGACACTTTGATAAAACAGACCATGCGTATTTTCAGCCATGTATTTTACTTGACCAATGCTCGGATAATACTGTAGCTATTTTCCTTCGCTGTAGCTTATTTGTACTGCTATTTTGTTTATTGCAATTGAATCATGGGAATGGAAATGGCAGTGCCCTGTAATACACATGGATGACACCGACCAGTTTAATTGGTCACGCATTGCCTGTGATGAGCAACATAAATTCATATGTCAGAAACAAAGTGGTAAGTATGAGCCTGTTTGTATGTACAGTCACCTTCAGGCTGTCAAGATTAAAGGAATTGATGCATGTCAAAAAGATACATGATCACGTGTGAATTCTAAGAGATGGATGTATGACAGGCAATCCATCAAAGGGATATTATCATAATGATGCTATGTCGTGCGTTTCAACAACTTTCGATACTTTCATTGGTCAATTAGGATAACACTGTTGACTATCGAAATACGGGACGTTTTGAAAACAGCCACCGTCTGTAATGTAAAAAAATATTCACTAATATTTGCAACATACGACCTAGATAAGGCAGTAAGTGTGACTAGTTTAACGCGCAACACAGACGGAATGTAATACATACATTCTTGTTAATTTGTTTTTCAAAAATAAGTCCAGGATTTATTAAAATTGCATGGTATCATATGAAAACAAGACAAAATAACGAAATATACGCCAAGTGTTGTATAACTCCATATTCCTAGGAAGAGAGATAGATTTTTCACAGTGTTTAAATAAACCACACCTTTTCTTCTACCCACTTATTCTGTTTAATTGTAAAATAAATTAAGTCATGCCTGACAAAACATTGCGTAGAATTTATAATGCCATTGTTTAAACATAATCGTAATCCTAACTGCAATTCAGCTGTCAACGAAATCAATCAAAGTAAAGGATACTAGGCAGTTAGCTTTATTTCTACACAAATTACTACAAGTACTTTGTAACCATATCTGTTGCTTAATTGTCTTGCATTCTAGCTGCAATCTTTTGACTGACAGCCAGAACTAATCTATCTATCTATCTATCTATCTATCTATCTATCTATCTATCTATCTATCTATCTATCTATCTATCTATCTATCTATCTATCTATCTATCTATATATATATATATATATATATATATATATATATATATATATATATATATATTATCAATATGACTCCAAAGAAACAATTATTAAGAATTTACAATAAAATGAAAGAAAATCGCCTGATAACCCGAAGCACGTTTTTTATGATGATATTTTCATTTGCAAAACTGGATTCAAAATCACATAGGTTTCATTAAGAAACTCGTGATATATTGCAATTTCCTGTAGGTGCAACGCATTTGAATATATTTGTCATTTTTGTCGAATAAAACAACACCAGATCTAGATCCCTTCAAAAGCGTACCAAACATTAACAAAGTCAGTGAAGATGTATGTGAAACTTTAATTGGACGTTTACGAACAGATTTTCCTGTAAATTTACTGAAAAAATACTCCCCTTCCTTTATTTATCAAACTTTCGTCGACACTTGTAATAGAGCCAATAACTTCGACAATAAGTCACCAAGATGCCTCTACATTAGCTCAAAGTGATGAAACAACCGGAGACGACCGATCTACTCCAGCACAACCGACAAGCTATCCAGTAACAGGGAAGTTTACTGCCGAGTCAAACATGAATCAATCAGATACTCCCCTTTCTGACTATCACCTAAGTTCGTCAACATATACAGTTGATCCAAGAACTTCGACAACGAGTCTAACAGACACCGTAACGTCAGCTCAAAGTGATATGACAACCGGAGATGGCCGATCAACTCACGCACAACCGTCTAGCTCTGCGGTAACAGAGAAGTCGACTACGAAGCCAAACGCAGATCAAATAGATGCCTCCCTTTCCGACTTTTACCAAACTTTGTCGACGTCCATACCTGAGTCAAGCACTTCGACAAGATATCTCAAACATGCCTCAGCATCAGCTCAAAGCGATATGAAAAACAAAGACGATCGATTAACCCCCGCAAAATCTACTGGTTCAGTTGTGACAGAAAAGCTCCGTACCGAGCCACAGGCGCATCAATCAAATTTGCCAACCTCTGAAAGTTCAACAACGACTCAAACGTCTGCAACAAACACTGATGTTCTACCGAGACAACGTCAAAAGAAACCATGCTCTTACGAAGCACGCTCGTTCACGGTAACACACCCAATAGGTTCACGCTACAATGGTCGTGCAATTCGTTTGAATGTATTACATGGTGGACACGTTGCCCTAATCTGTAGCACTGGTTACAAAAAAGATCAGAACCCTTCAACTTGCGACGATGGACATTGGTTTCCTTCGCCACCACTATGCAAAGGTAAGCAGAGTTTTCGTCGTTGTAGTTCAACAACTTCGGCGCTATTTGGCTTTCTAGATTTTCTCACTTTTTCGCAAAATGAGAAGATTTGAACCAACAAACGAATAACAGTTTTATAATTATATTTGTATTGCTTGCTTCTCATGCTTATAACATTGGGATACATAGCTTTGCATTAGTTGTGCTGGGAGTGTATATTGAAATATGTTTTATAAATATCGTTCTAAACAGTTTCCTTGAGGATTCAAATTTAATATTACTTCTACTGTTGGGGATCGTCGCCTATTAAACAGAGTGATACATTCTGCCGAGCGCATTATTGGTGTAAATTTGCCTCAATTAGATGACCTTTACAGATCTAGGATGCAAAAGAAAACAAATTCTATACTATCCGATTCTTCCCATCCTGCCTTTGGTCAGTTTTTGCTTTTGCAGTCATGGAAACGTTACCGCTCTATTGCAGCAATATCAGAACGTCATGGGAAAAGTTTTTACCCTTCAGCAGTCCGTCAACTGAATGGGATGGACCCTTTAGCCAGATGTTTGTAACTATTGAGTGTTTGTATCTTATCGGTGTTTGTTGATCATGTTTTTATATTGTAAATTTTTAATTGTAATCTTCGTGTTTTAGAGCACGAGCAAATGAGATTTCTGGTGTATATTTACTTTTAAACGTACATTAGCGAACAAACTATGAAACTAAAACTAAAACTGAAACTGAAACTGATATTAAGAATTGTAATTAGCCATGTTCATGTGTGTATCCATTTGGAACAACAAATATAACCCAAACACTGACACATGTCTGGCTTGTTTCAATTTAAGGATAAATTTTTAATTAAATATGTAGCAAAACTACTCATAATCGAATCGAGATAAGCTGTAAATTTTATCGGAAAATGGACAATGAAAATGGCAGCTTTGCATCTCGCTTGAATCAAATATGACTTAAAACCATTCTCATTATTAATCAACTTGTGTTTCAGATAACGCAAGTCATCAACGCCCCCACAAAAATACATAATGCAATCGGTCTCACATGATGATATATCATTTTCAACAAACTTAAGCACCAAATAGTCTATACAAGGTCAGATTCTGAAATACTGAGCAAAACTGATATTGTACTTAAGGCGACCATGATTTCATACCATTTGTCGATCTTCAATAATTTCTACATCATTAATGTTATATTTCAGATGTAAACGAATGTGAAACAAAACAGCCAGAGACTATCTGTGGTCGCAACGCATTTTGTGTCAATACAATAGGCAGTTTCAAGTGTGTATGTAAGACTGGGTTTGTACGACCGACTGACTTCAGTTTCTGCGTTGCAAGTCCACCGACAACACTGAGGTTGGAAAACCCCAGACATGAAGGTAATATAGAGAACTTCTTGTTTAAGAAGACGGCACATATATAAATGATGCTAGTGTTTACAGGTTAATGTTTATGCGGAAGAAGATTTCATACATTTATCTGGAGAATGTTTGAGACAGAAAAACTTGCGGTTAGCATTTCTTTACCAATGAAGTTATTATAAAACAGGAAAAAAATTACCATTTAGATTTGGAATTCCTCCATCTTTAAGAGCCGCTCTTTATAATGTAGGTAAAACGTGTGATGGTTTATTCTGGATATCGTGTATTTACATAGAATGCATGACCGTTGGCATTGTCTCCCATTTGGGAATAGTCAGTGACAGGTAGTCAAGATAAAGAAAAACAGAAAATATTAGGAGACCATAGAACGGTTAAAGTGCTGTTAAGGCGGGTCCGCATCTGCACTGGTCCGAATTAAATGAGAAGAACCAACCTGGTTTCATGATTGAATCCGGAAAAGCAAATATTCACTTTTCACTCAAAGTAACGAATCAACAAATCTAACCAGAGGAGGGCCCTTCCCTATCTGCCAAGCCCTACTCCTCGATTGATTGCTTTATGTCATTCGTTTCAATGTATTCCGCTCACACTGCTTCGCTGAAAAGTTTGTTTTATATCCCTTTTAATCACTGAGTTGGTTGCATCACTTTATTGCTCCCATTCAAGTGTTTTAAAATCAATTTTATTCTGATTTTCCTATTAAAATCAGTTTGATTCTCTAAAAAACCCCAGAATATTGACCACCAGTCTTCATAGATAATACAGCGTTTTCCCATACAAATTTCTGCGAGAGCTTCTGCCAGCTTAATGAGTCAGTGGGTGTGTGTGTCAATATGTACGCACTGATAACAATGAATTTTAAATTTGGCGTGGCCAGTGAATGGTCAGAAACGCCGTTTCACTTATCACGAACACCCCCACCAAGTGTAACATTTTGTTTATCGGGTCCTAAACGCTATGTTTAGTACAAGTTCAGACGTGAGCTGAGCACAATCACCTAAGTTTTCTAGACAAAGCATAAAGAAAATTTTCACTGGCGGTTTACACAGTGTCGCATGACTATATGCTTTCTCAAAGAAGCAGGTCTTTAGTCAAGATTTTAAAACTTCAGTACTTGATGCTGAACGAATATGACTAGAAAGTCTATTCCACAAGGAAGCAGCAGCATTCATCTGTGCAGTCGAAGCTCTCGTTTTCCCGGTCGAATTTGGATTGCAACGGGAAAACTCCGAGTCGTGCGACGGAAAAAGAGTTTTTCCGTCGCAACGTACGAGAGCTATGGCTGCTGCTACAGCGACATATGAGAAAGAACGATCATCATAATTTGAGTCTTGTTGGTTGAGTTTTAAGAGAAACTTCATCACATGAACGGAGAGATCTGAAATCTGGTTTATGAAATCGAAAACTTTAGTGTATACCTAGTCTCTCATAACATGACTAGTTGGCAATAGTGTAATACTGTCAGTAAAATTGTACTCGGGTTCATTGGAGGAGAATGGAGAAAAATTGAGGCATGATTCTTGAAGTTGGCCGGCAATGTTATCCGTGAGTTGCGTGCAGCCTCCGTGTGTCCCCGGCGTTTCACGGGCTAGCCGGCACGTTAGCATTTTTTCTGTTTATCTGTGAATAAGTCAGCATATCAAAATTAGACGACTGACCATACACTAGGCTTAAATAAAGGATAAAAACCGCCGGCTAAGTACAAAGCTGGGATCGAGGTACAGGCCCGGGTACGGGCGGAGCTAATCCTTGTCCCCGGGAACGCTAGCACTTACAAACAGGCAAAGTTGGTCAGTTTTCGTTTTAGTGTTA
This sequence comes from Ptychodera flava, assembly GCF_041260155.1. Taxonomy (NCBI): domain Eukaryota; kingdom Metazoa; phylum Hemichordata; class Enteropneusta; family Ptychoderidae; genus Ptychodera; species Ptychodera flava. The sequence continues at coordinate 21,330,661 of NC_091938.1, read as the reverse complement.
TGTCCCATAGGCCGAAATATTCTGCACCTGTGAATGCCGGACCCTTGTCCATAACAACGGCGAAAACATCAGCTTTTTGTCATTCAAGTCACTTGAACTGGACCAATTGATACACGTCATACCGTCGTACCGATCTACACGATCGCAAGCGTAACAATCGTCGCTGACGTGTAATGCATACCCACAATGTCAGATTAGAGCGTACGGACATATAACTTATGGCCGTGGTTTGAGGGACTATGGGAAATTATCGTGTGTCGCAACGCATTTCTTTTCATTTTCGACCAAAAATGGTAACTTTGGTATTTTTACAACATTACATGCACTTTTAATACTTTGCTAGCATCCATTTCAACTCAATGGACAATGGAAACATCGTTTGGTGTCGCCGTTCTCAACTACCGAAAATCCAGTTGTGGACTGACCAGGCGGGAGCGCAGAGAAATACTTAGAAGAGCCAAGTGTAGAATTTGGGATAGAGTGGGGATAATTTGTTTGCGTTCCTGCCAGCCTTATCCGAAGCATCCTTTGTAGTTTTATCGCCCTCGTTCACGCTGAATATTCATAGACGTGGGCACTATCCGGTTCTCGGGCCTTGACCGGATAGTGCCCACGTCAAATTTGTATGGCCAAAAGCTGGAGTGATAGATAATACACGTTCAATTTCCATGCTTATATTACATGCTCTGAATTTTTCAAGCGTACATTATATGCGTATACTCAGGCCTAGAAGGGGCAACACGTGGAGGTTCAAACACATAATATAGGTTTAACAAATAAACGACAGTTATATTTGAAGACTAGGCGTCAATACTCTGTATCTGTATCTTGGTGGTTAATTCCCGTTGGCATAGAGTAAAGCCAAAATGAACAAAATAAAATTTGCTGGTACGAAGCCATGTCATCCTAGCTAAGAATTTTACATACCAAAGTTGCTAAGTTCTCACCGCTACCACCATGATGATAATGGATGTTAGGGTTTATGGTTGAATAATTATGTAAGAGTTTACTCTCATTTGTTCAAATGAATGAATAAATAGACATTATTTTTAAACACATACGCTTTGAATAAAGCAACTCTATACCACGACAGAGTCGCAACGGGTATTGTTTAAGGCGTGAAGTGGTTACGTAACCCATCCATGTTCGCCTCCATGTTCCATGTTCGCCTCGCCTCAGGTTGCTCTCGCCTCTCTTTTCCGAAGAGGGCCGACCATGCATCCTTCGGTAATTTTCGGATTTTCGCCAATTGTTAAGCGAAAGTATGTTCGGCAAAGTTTGTGTTGTTGTTGTCGTGTGGTGCTGAGCGGAATTGACGCGCTGGCGAAAACGGGAGTGTTTGAGCTTCAGGAAAGTAAGTTTTATCTTTTTAAAAATTCCTCTCATATTTTTATGAATATATATGGGTGTGTTTGAACCAAATTTGAAAGTCTGTTATCGATACTGTCTGGTTTTACTCAATGGTTTACGGTCAGTCATACCGTCTTTTACACGTGCGTCAAGGAAGGACATGTTTATGAAACTGCTGGCGTGTTATGTTTTGATTGGCGTGAAGCAGTGTTTCTGGCCTGAGAACTCACAAAGTAACTTTGGTTTTTTTTGGGTTTTTTTTTTGTTTTTTTTTTGGTTTTTTATCAGTCCACCATCCAACAGGCATTAGCCCAATTACAGGATAAGGTACGCATAACCCACTAACTCCCCCAATGGAGCACTGAGGAGTAAAGTGCCTTGCTCAGGAGCACAACACCGTACTAGAGTCTTGAACTATAAAATGGTTGCTACGCGACTGGCAGTACGATGCCATCTCGTCGTAATTTTCGCATAATCTCGTGTATTTATCAATCACAAACAAAGCCTCCAAAAAGTTTAACACCCTTGAAGCTCATTTTAATATGAAAAGCCAATAGTCTACCGAGACGACCATGGAACAAAAGGCATGCAAGCGTTGCGACTCTGTATGTTTCTCTGTGTCTATACCACGACAATTAAGCTTGATAAACATTGGAAAATGCAGTGAAATGCAAAACTCACAGTTAATATTGTGGAAATTTTTAATGCGTCGGCAAAAATTCTGTTTGAATCCCTTGGGCCTCTTATCAACCAGTATTTTCATCTCGTAATGAAATAGTTCTGCATCGCCTTTTAAATCGTCAATATTACCATCATGAAGAGTGCCCCTTAGGAATTTAACAAATAGTATACCTTTTCTTTCCTCACTTGTTATTAAACTCATTAGCCCGCAAAGATGATTGATTGTAGCTGATATGAAAGATTCTCCCCTTACGTCGTCACGCGTTTGAAGAAGCGTTCTTTTTCAGATGGCATTTTGTGAAGGAACTTTCTGAAATTTCTTCCAATGGTGCATAATCGAATGGTATAGGAGATTAAAACCGCCATGTGATCTTGTTGCTATTTTATTGCAGGCAAAGTTTGTAAGTCGAAGCACGATGCCACTTTAGGCATCGACTGGACAGCAACCCCTCCAAACGAATACACCGATTGGATACAATGTCAAAATGCTGACGGTAAAGCTTGTCACAATCCCCAGTGAATTATAATAGGCTTCCTTAAATTAAATTCAGCCTAATATGTACTTACATTGACCATTGACTTGAAGCGAGACTTCTGTCTATACAATGACATACTGCAATGTAACAACAGCAGCAAATATGAGTGGAATCCCCTGAATATTCTCGGTAACAGCAGCATGATAGGGACGCAAGACTTGCGTACGGTCTGCGACAAGCATGATAAATTTTCTAAATATTGTAACATATTGTTTTTATTGGAAGCATTTTTAATGATATGATGTAGAATGAAACTCACCCTCATACACGGAGTTAAAGTTTATAATTTGAAATAAATCGCTTTAGGAATAATGAGACGCTATTGTGATGAGCATGGTTCCTGGGCCGAGACGGACACAACATACTGTGTGGGCGAAGAGATGTCAGAATTGCAGAAGTCTTTGAATGTGAGTAGTCAACTAATTATACACTCTGATACATAAGCAGATGCTTAAAAGGAAATGTCTTCCCGACGACGAACCTTTGAGTAAAATTCCATTTGTGCGCACCTGTCATTTACGTGTAGTCCATGCATATAGTTTGTGTGTTATGTTTGCATCTGAATCATACAGAATTAATATAAATTGCACCGAGGTCACCCTTTCCGGTTACTGATTACCAAGTTTTTTTTATGAAGTACTTAAAGCTAAGTGCTGTCTTTATAAGCTTTTCAGACACAAACCCCTGTAATACATTATGGACAATATGCATATTAATGAGAAGGTTGCTCTCGTGGGAGTTATTGAGGTAGAATTCTGCTGGGGGACAGATATTCGGACTCCCAAATTTTGCAATTCTTTTCTGATCTACCACTTATGGGGGCTCGTTTTAAAGCCCTTGGAGTAAGAAAATTTTCAGTCTTAATGTTCCGAAAATCGATAATTTTATTTTCACCGAAGAGTAAATTTATTGGTAAACTTCGGATAATTTGTTTCTGTTGTTCCAAACCCCTAATTTTTATAAGTCTTTCACTTTCGACGTGAGTATCGCATTGACATGAACATTCACTCGGGTTTCGTATATTTTTGATGGTTTCCGTAAAGTATGTCGCCTCCTGATAAAACAAATCTGGTCTTTTTGATAAAAAGCACTTATCTTATGCCCGAAATACTTCCTTAGTTACCGAGTTAAAATTGGTGTAATGTGGACAACCTGACTCCTTGTACTTTTACCATGAAGGTGTCACCATCATAATTTTATTGCTTCTGTTTAACTATCATCTATGTTTACGGATTTCCCATGGCAGATTTTAAGTGATGTTTGAAATGTATTTTAAAATTTTTCCCTGCAAAACCACTGTGTAATCTTTCACCGATATTTACAGATATGACTTTACACAACATCGACTTCGGAAGTAAAACGAGTCCACTTTGCCTTTGTTCCAGGAAAGCACCCTGAATGATACTGCCAAGTCTACTGACGTCTTGGAGCAGTTAAGCGATACACTCCAAAGTGGTGAGACGCTAACAGGTGGCGACATCTTGGTGGCAAGAGATATTTTGGCCACCATTGCCCGTAACAAATACTTTAACAGGGATGGCAGTATCATACACGAACTTCTACCGCTGATTAAGGTATTGATCATATAATTTCTATAATCAGATGTTGGCACCCATGCATAAAATGTTCTACCTAGTACCTTTGTAATTTGAACTCAGTAGTTGGCTTGCTTCCACACTGCGAGGGCGCTACATTTATGAGACTGGTCTGGTCCCCTGCCTGATTTCTACCGCTGGCTGCGCTGCTCACGAAAATATAGTCCGGTTTCCTGACCCATTTCTACCGCTGGCTGCGCTGCTGAGGAAAAGAGGGTCAGGTATGGGCTATTGTAAGCAAGGCTATTATTGGTCAACAGTGAGTGCAGTGATTCCGTTGTATTTATTTCCAACTTGTAGCTACATTCGAATTTAGATTTCAGGGAGTCATTTTACCTCCTAAGTTTCCCGAACCAAGCATCCTTTTTCGACGTTGAATGAAAAACGGAAAATAATTTACTTTTAAGCCATTGCCGTACATACCAAAGGTCACCATGATCACCAGGTCACGTCTGAAAAAAAGTCATAGAAGATAATCGTCATTTCACCACTAAATACCATCACAGAAGAAGAGAGTCGAAGACTTAAAAGTTGAGCTGTACAAACAACTTCAACGTTCTATGTTCTAATGTCGGCATCTCATTTCCTAGCTTGCCGCCGTACAGATGTGCTGATCATATGGTTTTGTCAGGTGACTCTTCTCATTAATATTCAGTCAAAATTCTGACTGAAACACTAGCCCGTACCTGGCCCTATTTTCGTGAGCAGCACAGCCAGCGATAGAAATGGGGCAGGGGACCAAATTAAACCACTATCAAACCAAGAGAATCATTGAAGTGCACTGACCTAGAGGGCGTATATTCTTGCTCGACACCACTTCATTTTAAATATTCACCACTTAAGTGATTCATTTTTGGCAAAAAAATGATGCTCGACAAATCGATTTAAAATATGAAAATTACGCCCGCCGGATGTAAGTTTGTAAGGCCTGTAAAATATTCAAAACGTACGGGATACAAATGATATCTGACCAACGCATCACATGTCAATATTTTTTGTCATGCTAAGGTTAGGCCTAATGTTTCATTTCTCTGCATTTTAATTCTAGCAATTTCTTCTGGCCTGCAGCAACAGCCTTGATCTGAGGGTTGAAGAACAATGGGGGCAAACTTACAGGGTAGGTACTGAAATGTGTCCTCAAATTGCATCGGTTGCATTGACCAGCACAATACAACGTTACAAGCCTGCATGATCACTAGGCAGAATAAGTGATTATTCTGTCGTTCAAAAATTTCTTGGGGGTCCGATTTTCCAGTATAATTCACTTGAACATGTCTGACAGGTCTGACACATTTGTGAATATTATTATTCTGATGTTGTCATCTTGTTACATTTATGAAGTTTCGTGTAAGACTCTATGTATCATGTAAAAAAGTCGATTTTCGAGTGAAAAAAATTGAACCCTGTTTGTGCCTTCAGAACTAAATGTTGAGCATGGAGGGTAAGTTCACCCTGTGAACATTAAATCATTTAACGCATTTCGATGAGTGCCATCAGATTATCAGAACACAGCAAAGTCGTTCATGTTTTACCATGTTACAATAATTGTTTCTTTATATTCTCAAAATTATAAGAAAGTCGACCTACAAAGCAAATGTATTGTTGCGTGACCGCATTCTTTAGACACCACGTACCGTGTATTTGCACGCACCATTAGTGGCGTACAATATTGATTTTCTATCAACACTTTGACGTTTCTTATGCAGAATCTTGGTTCAGATGGTAGCGCTGTCTCGATATTATCCTCAATGGAAGACTTTGGTGCTACTGTCTACTTATACATGGTACAGACAGGAAAAGACCTCTTTCTGCAGAGCAAAAATATTGGTATGTGTTCAATGTTGTTAAGGATTCTTTCGGCAACAATAATCATTGAAAGCAATCGATGCGACAGAAGTATGGAAATACTGAATGAATAGTTCGAAACATGTTTAGCGATACTATGCGGCAAGAATACGTCAAAATATAGTGTGTCGGAGAGTTTGTCACTCCTTACGATGCCTGCCACCTTTTACCAAAACTTTGTACGAAAAGTGTGTACAGTAAATACACTTCAAGGTCTACGACAAGTTCAATGATAACGAAACCGCATTAACTGATCGACGCTTAAATATTTTCATCAATTTAGTATGTGTCACTGACATAGTGGAATAATATGTGAACACTGACAAGTAGTCCACTAAGTAATCCATTGTATTCCTTCGAGAAATGACACTGGAATGTGTTAAAAATTTGTCGGCAACGACACAATATAACTGACACGGTTTTTGTATGTTATTTGATCCTAGATCTTCTTGGATATTTCGTCAACCGCGGGTCTGGTCTTGCAAAGAAAAGAAAGAAGCGGACTCTTGCAAGCAACGACACAGTGTCGATACACGAGAGCGTAACATTTTCCCGACAATTCCTCGATCAATTTCAAGCAACTGAAACTGGTAAGGGCTCCACCGGGGAGAAACGATACCTGATCGTACCTTGTAGAACATGATGTGTACTCATATGCCAAGGTTTGAATTCTAAGCAGGCTTGCTGTGAGAAGAATAACATCCCAGCCCCTTAAATATAATTATTAAACAAATACACACGCGCGCCCACACGGACAAGCACATGATTCACTTTTGAAAAACATATTTGTTTAACTTTCCTACTTAAAGAGTCTGGTAATTGAAAAACAAAATATCAGCCATGATGCGATGCTTTTTCACGTTTCAGACTCGGACTTGCCGGTTGCCCTTGTCATGTTTGTGTTACCGGACAACAGGGAATATGCTACCCGCCGATATCAAACAAACTCCAGCGAAACGGGCGTGGGTGAAAAGTGTTACCACGACTAGGATTGTAAAGAAAGTAAACACAGTTGCTCTGGCGGTGTCAGCTCATCCTAAACTGGAAAATGCTTTATACAACCTAACAGACATGGCTGTCATCCGACTATATGAGATACAGGTGACTATGTTTACACTGCGTAACATCTAATTATCGTTAGATTGAATCTTTGTTTTTATCCTTTACTTTGATAGCTCTTGCTAATAAAAGTTAGTATACACCTCGAAACTTTGCTCAAACTTTCCGGGACACAATGAAACTTTCAACCATTCTTAAAACAATCAAGAATAAACAAATTACCCGACATCTACCCATATTTGAAATTCTAAAAGCCCGCAATTCCTGTGTTGACTATATGGGAGAAATACAATTTGCGATTTCGAAAAACAAAGACGGTGAATGTTCTTACTTTGAGAACTTCAAAATGAGCATCTACAAGTGGTAGATCAGAAAAAAATTAGAAAAATTTGAGAGTACAAACATCTGTTCAGAAATGAATGAAGGGTAACCTAACGATGTTCGTTGATAAAAAGTGTATCAATATCAAAATACGTCGAGAAGCAGATAAAAGTTTTCTTCATGTCCATTTCAAAGAAACTAAAAATACCAATTATCAATTGATCTTTAGTTACCTGTAAACAAATCATTCTAATTTGATAGAAAGTAAGTTTTGCATACCTATTGATTGCCGTTTGATATTTTTACAGGAAGGGTACAACCCACGTTGTTCCTTTGCAGACATGGGCCAACACACTGGGTAAGTATGCAAACTTATTTCAAAACTCACTTACTTTTAAAATCAGCGATAATAATATAAACTGATAAGCTATAATCACTGAATAGTCACTTTTTGCTTGATAATTTTCCACTGTTCTCCAGAATATGGGATGTTTCTGTGTGTCGACTTCTGCGACAAGGATTTGATGAGTTTGGCGAATATGTAGAGTGTGTTTGTGATCAAGTTGGAACGTTTTGTGCCATTATGAGTTTGGGAGAGCAGCCTAAGGTGAGTTTAAACTATATCTTCAAAGAATGTTACAAAGTGAAACTCAATCAATCAAAACAAATTAATTTTAAACAGACCATTGGATAACCCAGGCTCAATTAGTTGCAGATCTGGATGTTTTTGTTTTTTACAGAACTTGAATTATATTACGACTGAAAAGCACTTCGTGCTTTAACGAGTGTGCGAAGTTTACAATAACAGATCAGAAGTCGTGAATTTGACAGAAAAGATCGGACATTAACAGACATGTCGGGGTAAACATGTGACGCAATTATTTATTTTTTTTATATTCGCTTTAGCCATTCTTGGAATCAGCTAACAAACCTTTTATGGCGGTGTACAGTGGTATTTCGGCGTTACTGATATTGACGGCTCTTATAATGATTTCCTTTTCAAGGTAGGTATTATAATTTCATTTATGTACATCCGTTGTTGAACTGGGTATATATATATATATATTTATATATATATATATATATATATATATATATATATATATATATATATATATATATATATATATATATATATATATATATATATATATATATATATATATATAGTGATCTGCTGCTCTGCAACCTAGACCAGAATTTTTCAAATCCTGCACCTTTTGAAGTAAGAGGAAAGCTCCTGTCAACAGAATATCCTAGAACGTATTGAAAGATAATTGCCACGTGTGATAGTTTGAAAAATAAAAAAGCGCGATTCGTGTAAGAAAGCTATGCATCTACTCTTGTTGCTACTCCAAGGTTATTGAAGTCCAATACTTTTCAATCATTTTCTCATACTGTTTATTTACCGTTAAGTTTTCGATTGCTTGCCCATTTACAATTCAACAATACATTGTTTTCATGGTCTTCGATCACTTGTCTGTGACAGATTCCAACATCTCATTTTCCACATTTTCTGCTTTTATATTCTAAGTATATCATAATGGTGTAATCCTAAACAGTATCAACTAACATTTGCCCGTTATTGTCTTCTTCTACTAATTACTGAGACTTACCTACGTCCATTGGTTTTTTCGCCATGCAGATTACCATCGGACCGCTACTTTGTGCTGGGTCAAGCAATATTGTCCCTTGCGTCCTTCCCAATCATTATCTGCACTGCGTCAACTCTTGAGTCCATGGACAGCGTACAACCGGTATGTTAGAACTTCATTGCGCAAACCTCATCCACACCTGTGTGGCCAGGCTTGAGCATTGTTGACTTTTACAAAATGACTGCATATATGGCTGTTAAAACCAAGACTATTTTGCAGCGGCGGATTGACACCACTTGCTTCTATTAATCGTTGCTCCATATTTTTTTCTTTGCAGAATGTTTGCCAAGTCTTGGCCGTGGCGATGAACTATTCTTTGTTCAGCAGTTGTTGTTGGATTATGAACATGAGCATCCAACAGTTACGGCGGTTGATGTTCATAGATCGTGTGATTCTTGCCAGGTATGTGAACTGAAACAGTCAATTTTGAGTGTTGGATTATCATCATTAATGGTTTCATTTATACTGATGCTGGCACTTTCTCGTAGGAACCAATCTGAAATAATGTGCCAATTGCCGAAATTTTGATCTCTTTACAAACAGCATATGTATTTATCCATACTTGTTAATATTTTGCTAGGATATTGTATGTACTGAATGGATGGTTGCTACCATTAGTTGCCGTCGTCTCTCTGTATGTTAATCGCCTGCCGGATTATGAAAACATTGTCAGGTATGCCAAATGTTTGATCAATAATGACATGTCCGTTTTAGTATTCGTTTCTGTAGATGCTTATAGTGTGCAATGCGCACGGCCTTTATGCCATGTTAACAAAGAATGGAAGAATGTTATTAGTAGCGAAACATGCCTCCTTCTAATGAAGATGTAGTTCTGCCTACGTATTCTACAAAATATATGATTAGTTAGATACCGCTATTTGTTGACCCTGGAACAGAAGTAATCTGTAATCTGTAAACTGTAATCTTTTGGACTTTCCCTCCTGTTTTCAGCTGCTGGCTTGACGCATCGACGTATGCCCTGTCAATTTCAATAACAGTTGAAGTATTGATAATGATGGTGGGTACTTACGTGTAGATTTGCGACTGAGACATTTGACGTCATTGACTGAGGATCAAAATATAACCAGAACGGATAAACCTGTGATCATAGGAAATGGAGAAAATTCACACGTTTTTATAATCACTAAAGTCTATGTCATAACATCTGAAATACCTTTCACAATACATTACCACAATAAGTCTGCTCTGCTTCCTTCCTTTATCATAGGGCGTTACCGTTGTTGTTTAAATTGGTGTGAGATTTTGAAAACTATTATCGCCTTTTCCCCCCTTCTGAATTGAAAGATACCCAATATAGCAGAAACTCACGATTATTGTACGACATCATGGTTCAATCTTTAAATACAGAGTAATTGTTGACCTGATTGTGGCTTTATAATCTCAAAAATCAAGGTATTTGCTATATTTTATCACATCAGTTTCAGATACGATTTGCTTCCACATTATTGTTAGCCGATAACGGTTTCCTTAATGTTTTCGTATTGTAAAATGATCATTCGGGGCTTTCTGCAATTTCAGATTACATTAGTGATCATTTGCTACGCTTACTACATCTTTACAAAGTATGGACAAAAATGTGGTCAGGACGAAAGTGAGAGGTTGTGGTAAGTGTATCAGCATATTACATTCATTCATAGGTCTTTATGAACGCTTTACGACAAAGTGGTATACAATGGCCGAACACTCGTTTTGCTTAGTATGCAAATAAATCTATTTCACAGTCTTTTATCCATCTATCTAACTACCCACCCACCAGTCTAGCAATCAATCAATCAGTACATCGACCAACCTATCTACTCGTCCATCCAGCCACCCGTCCAGCTAATCATCATTCCATCAATCAACCCATCATACAAGCTATCTACCCATCCATCCATCCATCCATCCATCCATCCATCCACCCAACCATACATATATAGATTGCACACAGCTGTAACGTCAACTCACAGAAGCATCACTTTGTGTATTGAGCATCCATTTTGAACTGCTTAGAATCTTTCAGATTACTTAATTTCAAGACAGGTCACGTATGTATGTTTTACTCTGTCAGGGAAGATGTGTTTTCTGTGATGCTTCTATATGGTACGATTCTCGTCGTTCGTGTCACTGGCTATTCAATGACCCTTGCCAAGTCTCTGGACGGCAGCTACTTTTTCACGTTGATGATATTTTCTGAGGTGAGTAAAAGGTTAAATGTTAATTAAACAAGTAAAATATCTGACGTCAATGTTTTTGAAATTTTATAATTTTCAATAAGGGTTTATGTTTTGCTTTTTATGGAAACCTATGGAGGGCACACATACTCTTCGTTTCATTTTCTCATATCCATATATTAAACCTTCGATTAGAAACTCCATATTTTCAAATTATGGCACTCGTTTATAATTATGGATTAAGATTGCATTTCATTAACCTATCGAAGTGCTTATGAATCTCCGGCATATGCATGAATTAATAGTTCATCGAATTGTCTTTCAGGGATCGGTCATTTTCCTCAGGTTTTTCGCAATTAATCTTGAGGTAAGTATAAAAAAGTGTAGCATCCTGTGCAAATTGCTTCTACCTGCAAAATTAATATTCAGAAGGATTTTTTCATATTGACTGATGGAATGCGACGCTTTCTGAGGAATTAAGTTTATAGTTATGTGGCTCAAAGCCCAGATGACGTTCCTCTGCCGAATCCCACCGCATTGGTTTAACTATTTTGGTGAGGTATCTAGCATGGTATTTGTTATTTCGATGTATGGCATTGGCCTAGGTCAAACTTTATTGTCGTATTGGCCTCTGCACTTGTTAGTGTTCATTGATACGGTCCCTCTCTCGCACAGAATCTAAGGTTAACCAAACATGGTAATTTCATCGATAGCTAGACAAGACCGATGAAGCTCTAACTTTCAAAGACAAACTTTAATTTAACACTAACAATTCATAAATACGAGTACCTACACATTAATGAGTTATTGAAACAATGGTGTTTAAACTTATGTTGTAGGTTTTGGTTGCCCTGAGAATTCGCATATGTGGTGACGAAGATGAACGTGACGCTCTAGCAGAAGTTCAAGTCAACGAAACAGAGATTCTGACAAAGCGAAGAGAGGTCTTAAAGCAGACAAGAAAACGTGAACGAGAGATCAGCAAACGACAACAGGAGAAGGAAGAAAAGTCAAAGAAAATTCAGCATCTGTTCCAAGCTGTGAGTGGCTTCATAATGTATCGCCATTATTTCAGTAAACAAAGGTCAGGGGTACTTTGAGAAAACTGTGCATACTATAGAAATTCATGTCAGCATATTATATCCTGTTTTCATGAAGGGCTCAGAAAGTCGAGAAATTCGCATGTTTGTACAGCATGAAAGATGTCCCCTGATGCTTATCAGATTTAAAAATATGATCAACACTCGTGTACAGGGTGTACTGTTCGCATTATTTATTGTAACAATAATGCTTTCAATACATTCTTTCTTTTATGCGTGCATTTTGTCACCCCTTTTGCATGCTAGAAATGCGCATTATTGTTTGATTTATACAAAATGAAGCAAATATCCACAAGTCAACTCTTTTCGTAACGGAATTTTAAGCTAATGCAATTTTAACTTTGGCTTATTGGTTTCCTTAAATGTTGATTTCTCGACCATAATCGATGTTCCTCATTCTTCCAGGCTCAACGTACCCATCGCGTCCACGTCAAGTAAAGTGAAAACGTCCACCGAGGGATGATTTAGAATATTTTCTATGTAGTATATGTAAGGTACACAGTGCAGATCATGCCAATGTGGAGGGATCCAAATAAGTGACGAATATCAAAGATCTCTTCAATGGAGAGTTTTCCAAGAAGAAAGACAATCGCGCATGAATTGAAAAAAATGTCCCATAACGTTAAATCTGCCACTGTGACATAATTTTTCTTGTTTAAATGTTTTTAAGTTACTTCTTTGTCTTTTTGAAGTTACTTATTTGTCTCTTTGCCAAAGGTCCATATATTTTTCCCTTTTAACTGATTTGACTTCATTGTGTGGGCCGGTACTTTGCTGTCTCACTGCTTTGTGTCAGTGATTGTAGCAATTGACCATGTTTTAACATATTTTGACCTATTGTTGTTGGATTCTGGATGGTATGATTGTGATTATTTTATATAGATCCGGTGACTTAGATATTATTCGCTTCCATGTCAGCAATATAATTTTACAAACAAGGATTTGGAATAATTAAATTGAATCAAATTGAATTGATTAATTGCTTCAAAATTATATCCATTTAATTATCAATTCTTATGAGGTTGTGAAATTATTTACGATAATTTTTGCGTGACTTAAAAATGCATATTTTAATTAAAATACTAAGTTGTAGAGCGACCCAGTTTAAGTGGATATAACCTTGTAAGAGATTACCTTGTGTGGTACTATACTTTGAGTAAAAATGTGATATCTGTCTTTAGGCTAAGCGACAGTCTGGTTCGGGCTTTTGTTTAGTCACTTACTATTAAGTGTCAAATATTTTAAGCTAGTTCGGACCTCGACTCTGAATTTTTTAATATGTTTACTCGAATCTAAGTATGTACGAGAAATTAGATTTGGAATTTCACCGAAATGTTGATTCACTGTACATGGTCTACGATGAAACTATGAAGAATTTTTTTCCTATACAAAAATAGGTAAATCTGTGTACTATTTATTATTCATATTAATGTACTTGATTATACTATGGTGGTTACAAATGGATGTGTGTGCTTGAAATTGGATTTTGGAATTTCACCGAATGTTGATTCACAATAAATTACCAAATTAACACATAAAACTAACAATATCTGTGCATTTACAGATATTTAATAATTGATATACACTTTGCCATCTGTCCCATATGTATTTGTCTCTTGCGTTTCATCAGTTTTAACTGTTCAAGGTGTTTAATGTAGATACCAATGCATCTTCTTTGCTTGTGAAGCTTATCGATAATGTGTATGTATTTAAAAGAATCAATGTATTCCGACAGCAATTTCCTATTCAGTAAATATCAAATGGACATTCAAAGGTTTAGCTGTAAAATAATCTTCTGTTACTGAAGGCTCCCTAATTGCAGTGTTCCAGTACACTTGTTTTCAAGATATCAATATCATTGGAACAATAATAGCAGCAACAACAAATTAGTGGTTTCCAGTTTTATAAGCAAACCTCAACATAAACGTCATCTAGCACAACAACAGGATTACTGAGGTCCCTGTGCACCGTATACTAAAAGATCCGTCGCTCGAGGACGTCCCCTGCGCTCCCTTCCCCTAAGAGGGGGAGCGTAGAGAGCGCCCCCGAGTGACGAACCTTCCAGTCTATGTGCACCGGTGTAGTTATGAAAATTTAGCCATTCTTTGGGACATATGGTGAGAAATTTGCTTTCGCTACAATAAGCTGCATAATATAATTATGATGATTGCTTGAGAGTAAACTAATGAGTAGGATCTACCATACAGTTATTCCAAAGGGATTTGGAACTTGCTGATTAATTTAAATACGTAGCGAGGGGTAGTCTATAAAAAGGTTGCACCTCGGATCTTGCAGTGTATACTTTCTCTGTCGCTATATTGCGAATATATATAAAAAAAATTATCAAATGATATGCGCTTTTTCTTTTCGTGTTTTCTCAGTGGCATCTGTTTGGTGGTATCGGGTCCCTCGGGTAATGAACCCTAAATTAGAAAGGGAATGAGAAAAAGGTGCTCTTACTGTAATGATTAGAAAGTGTAAGGTAATGTAGAATTGTGTCTTCAAGTAGTATGCAACTCGAAATGGAAAGACCTAAATGTTTGCTCAAACTTCCCACGAGGAAACGCTAAACTATTCCCTTTTGAAAGTAATAGGTCACCCTGCAACTTTGTACTAAAGTAACATATTTCCTGTCTACGCTTGAGTACTTGATCTCGTCATCAATCCCAGTATCTGTCAAATTCAGAACTGAGTGGCATTCGTCCGCAGAAATTCTTACCAGTCTGGTTGGAAACATAAACTTAATGCAGGTTTCGCTCCTCAAACTTATTGAAATATTGGTCAATTTTAGCCTATTCTGGTGATAAATATAACGTTAAGTTTAGCTAGTGTTAGACAGCGAGGAGCGCACTATGTGTAACCATTGTTATGTTATTTAAGGTTGGCATTGAGATCTGTCTCCCTTTGTCGTGTTTGTATATGAGTGGATGTGCTGGATTAGATCTGATTTCAATAAGTATAGTGCACATCAACTGTTAACATGTTGATAATTGTATGAGATATAAACGGTGTCCTTCATATAATATTAGTCGTTCTTTAGAAATGACGACACGTTCACTCCGCCGTATCTTCGTTTCTACGCCTGGGTAAACTTGTCGAAATGACCTTTGAATCTACGTTTTCGATGTTGTTTCGTATCTGAATCGACTTCGTATATTTCAGATCAGTTTTTATTACATGCCTTGATGTGAGCGCACATCAGTGCATTGATTTGAATAGGAACATCCGGGGAGTTGGCGGGCCGAGTGAACGACGTACAGACCGGTTTCTATTGTTACCCGGTCCGGTGAAGCCCTTCCCGGATAGCCTGATTATTGTCAATCATTTGACTGCAAATCTGAGGCCTCCATATTCAACGGATCAAAGTTCGTTACCATTAATTTGTTTCTAGCAATCTACTGTGGGTGTTAACGGATATGACGAAATTGTCGTCGAGACTCCGGGCTCCTTATGAATGTTGATTATCAGTCCTCAGGAGAATCGTTGTCCAACGCAAAGTGGATTAGCAGTATCAACCATTTAATCAAACATTAGAAACCTCAAAGTAGACATCGCTTCATTCACAGCTCACATGTACGCACGCACACACATAATCACACACTTCACACAAACATACAAACAAACAGACAAACAAGCAAACAAACATACATACATACATACATAAATACATACATACATACATACATACATACATACATACATACATACATACATACATACATACATACATACATACATACATACATACATACATACATACACACACACACACACACACACACACATACACACATACATACATACATACATACATACATACATACATACATACATACATACATACATACATACATACATACATACATACATACATACATACATACATACATACATACATACAGCCTAGAAAGGTTAACACTGAGCCTCGATTTATATTACAGGTGCTATATTTCCATTGAGCCTTGACCTGGCTACAGTTGCAAAAATCGAGACGAATAATTCATATATATATATATATATATATATATATATAATATATATATATAATATATATATATATATATATATATATATATATTTATATATGATTGGGACGAACCATGCTATTTGTAGGTGGTGTTTAAATTCGATAAATAATATTTGTTTTGGTGGCGACATTTTGAAACCAACTCAGAGCGTTGTGTAGATTTGTCAGCATTGATAATGTGCAGCTTTTCTGATATACAAAGATTACATCGCTTGTTCATGTTAGAGTAGCTCAATGCTTTATCAATGATTGACCATGAAATGTCAAAGACTTGGCCCTTATTTCTTCAGTTCCATACAAATTTTGTTCCTTAAGTTGTAAAAATCGGATGTGTCTAAGATTACCTTTTCTTGTAACATTGAAACCATAAAAGCACAGCTGATAATGACAAAAACTGCATTTTTTAACTGTTATTTTGGTCATAAAAAAGCATCATGCTACAGAAAACCTGAGACACAAAGGAGAACAGTTGCATCAATGAGAACGAAAGATATCGTGTCATTTTTCTATCTCTAAAATAAGTCACTGTATCAAATATATATTGTGAAATATTTGTGCATGTTGCTTTCTCATACTGAATTCTCATAGAGAGAACAGAAAACTATTAGGAATTTGTTCATGCTTTTCATATGAACTGCAGATTCATAATGGTACACTTTCACTCAGCAAACATCAAGATATCTCTGGCATATATCTCTGATTTATTAACGGCGCCCGAAGGGTGCGGAGAAAAATATGAAACATCCTGATATCTCTGATATATATGTCTTGTATATTAAAGTCATGCAACAGGAGGGGCGTGCTGAAAAATGTCTGATATGTTAAAGTAATGCGCTCGAAGAGCACGATGAAAAATATTGAACATTCAGATATCTCTGATATATGTATGCCTTATATGTTAAAGTTGGGCGTGCTGAAAATGTGTCTGACTATTAATGTTACGCCCGAAAGGCGCGCCGAAAAATGCAACTGGATGAAATTTGTGGCTGACACGATGCATTTTAGGCAATGATGAGCCTGTGTCGAATTCAAAAACACACTGACCCCCCCCCCCCTTATTGGGCATTTCAAAAAACATGGTGACCCCCCTATCACCAAAGTCAAAAACAGGATGACCCCCATGAATCCACCGACCCGCCCCCAGGCCGAAGAAACTGACCAATCCCTAAACACGAAAACAAGAGGCGGACAAGAAGCGAGTCTACGAAATTTCACAGTTCAACCTGTTGGTACAGTTGCAGCAGATGAGTTTGTGTGCATCCCACATTCGGGCCTGATAAAATTCCCTCATTCAGGCAAATTTGTCTTTTGATACAGCTGACGCAACCATATACATTGACTCAGATAAAAGCAATATTTCGGGAGGCATAAAGCATATAAGTCCATATTTTACTTTGAATAGTTTAGTAATTTTAATTTACTGATTACAGGCCGTCTGAATGCAGTCATGACAAAGATGACCAAAACATCATATTACGTTTTAGATTCTACCTAACAAATTCAGTTATTAAAGGAGGAACGAGGATTGTGATAAACGGCACTTATGCATGTACTAGATCTGTCTGTCACGCAAGGCCGCCGCAAAACACTTCAACACTTTATAAAAGGTTATATGCGATTATTTTTCATTAAATTGGAATTGAGGTGGCATTTTACGATCGTTCATCGAGATAACTCATTAAGTTGATTACTCCTATCATTAATAATACAGACAGACTGTCACATAGTGGTGTAAGCCGCGTCTTTCATTTTACGAACCTCGAGGCCATCGCGCTGCACGTATTCGAACTTGGTAAGCGACTCATACACAAGATGAATATCGTCCGGATATCACACTGCGTTTTAATGTTGGTACACTCGTCAAAATTACAGAACTACGGTAGGTTTACGGATTCTTTTCTAAAATATTGATCTAAGTGTATTAAGGATTCGTGTTCTTTTAAGGACTGTATATTTGATCCCATGATAAACAACTCCGTGCAAAATCTGGCGACCTTTTGTAATTTCGGTGTGCATCTGAGGACCAACTGCCAACCCAAAGTGCTGAGCTGAAGACACATTTTGAACTTCGTTAATGATGAAACTTTAAGGTCATTCAATTTTAACGAATTTACTTTGCTCCACTCTCCGTTAAGTCATGTTGAAAACAAAAACAGGACGTTTATCATCCCCGTCTGCGCTGCAAACGGCCGTAAGCTGTTCTTCCCCTCGAACAAAGTTAAGTGTACCACCTCAGACAAGCAGCTGAAGCAGTGTTGACTGGTGTAACTGTATCCAAGAAATTAAGATCTGGATAGGAATGCATTGTTCATGTAATGTGTTTAAATGCAGGTGTTTAATACATCGCTGCATTTCATAATAATCGATCTATTAATAACATGGTCATGCAGTAGGGCTAGTTTGCAGAATACATCAATTTTGCTGACATTATAAATCAGAATGCATACGATATACAATGCAACATTAGCAAAGCTAGCTTACGGTTTCGTCTGCTTTGCCACTGACGTGAAGCACAATCTAGTAGTTGGTCACTACTTTTGCTAGACTAAGTACAGATAGTAAAAATACTCTCTGTGCTTGGCCAATAAAGAAACATCATCCGAACATGTGTTTACAAAATATAAAAACGCTTGCTTTGGCATTAATTGGTGTAGACCGAAAATTTAAACCTCGTGTTGATAAGAAATAAGCTTTACAGAAATATTGAAAGGCAGAGTCCGGATACTAGGATCAATACCATGGCGACGCCCATTACGCTAAACACCTGATTCGGTTCACTTTAACAGCCAGAGAAACACTTCAAAGATTGCGCCTTATGCTTGCTTTTTGATTAAAAAACCTATTCTATGCACACCAGTTGATAGATATGACATGGGGACGTCGTCATAAAGGAAGACCACTGTGGTGAGTACAATGAGAGAGTCACCAAAACGCGCAAAGGGAACCCGAAACACGAGGAAATTTCCACCGAAGGCATATGCGGTACCGAACAATCCAAAAGTATGCCCCATACGAGTTCACTGTGAGTATGAACTTCGGCGGCCGCAGTCGATGAAATCTCCAACTTCGCCCTTTTATCTCGTTATTCAAATGTTAACGGCAGTTCTCGGAAGGGCATATTGCTCAGAGCCCAGCCGATGGGCAGAAATACTGTAAAATCGATACCATCATGAAACGCATATTCTCCGCGTTTGGTTTGGACGGCAAACTTACAAACCATATTGCAAGGATTCCGAGTCGATTGTTGCATGTACGTACAAGTGTACCACCGAATACTGTGGCCCGAACGACCAACAGAAACAGATGAGCGATATTCTCACCGACTGCCCTATTTGTATCACAACCTTGCTGTATTGCATACTTCGATATGTATATATATATATATATATATATATATATATATATATATATATATATATATATATATATATATATATATATATATATATATATATAGTCTCAATCGTTAATAATGTATTAGAGTATATCAATGTTCCACTCTGAGCTTGTATATCCCAGATATTTCGAAGGGACTAAGCCCTTCTTCTTCATTGGGTCCACTACAGTCACTGATCTAGAACTGCCACTGTCAAGTTCAGAACTCCTTGCATGACAAAAGAGTAATTATGTAACAATTATGTAACAGTTTCTGGTGCATGTCCAAGTGCCAGGGTGCCCTCTGGTGGGGGTGGCAGCCTACTTTTTTCTGTTGATTCCGTTGTTTATTGTGTCCAGTTTCCTAATCCAAAATGATTCTCTTAATTGCCTGTAAATTTTGTTGTTTCGATGCTGTTTTTCTATACCCGTCACTCGGAAATTATTTATTGTATGGGGCTTCTCGTTAAAGTGTATCGGTACAGGTTCAGTTTGGTTGTTGTTTCTGATAAGTGAAAGATGGTTTTGTATGCGGTTGTACAGAGTGTCACCTGTTTCTCCTATGTACACAATTTTTTGGCATAAGCTGCGTGAAATTGCTTTACCAGGTCGTACGATTTACAGTTGATATGGTGGCTTATATTATATTTTGAGTTGTCATGACCTTTGAATGTACTGGTTTCTTCCATATACGGGCAGATGGCGCATTTCTTGCTGGTAAACGGTGCTGATCCTGGATTTGTCCCCCTTGCTGTTTTCATTGCATGTGTGTTTGTCAGTCTGGATGCTATGTCTCGTCCTTTTCTCCAGCTATAATTGGCGGCTGTGGAAAAGCTTTTTTACATCTTTCTGATCTATGGAGGATATGTAAATTTCTGGCTAGGATTTGGGGTACATCGCGGGTAGTGCACTGTTGTACGTCAAAGGAAATACACACACGATTTTTTTTTGCTTTCGTTTTGGTTTTGCATATCATTTGTCTTGTCTGTCCATATTTCACAAATCTTGCTGATTTGCTTCTGGACATTGGTCTCATAATATCCCCGGTGCATTAGTCTTTGGGTGATTTTTTCTCGGTCTCTTTCATAGTTGTCTGGTTTAGGGCATATTGTCTTTGGTATTAAAGCTAATGCATATGGTATGCTCTTTAACACGCTTTGATGGTGGTCTGAATCTGCGTGCAGATATCGGAATCTGTCTGTTAGCTTGGTGTATGTATAAGTTTCAATGAATCCATCATTAATGCAGAGAGTAAATTTAAAAAGTTCACCTCACTCGTTGAATATTCTATTGTGGTTTGTATATTGGGATGTATAGTATTGGCTATCTGTGGATTGCTTCCAGATTTTCGGCTCCGTGTATCCATATTCCGCATATATCATCGACGTATCTCCATTGTATTAGTGGTTTATCTGGGCTATTTGTGAGTAAAGTGCTCTCCCATTCTCCCATATATGTACAAGCATAATTCATTCCTAGGCGTGAGCCAATGGCAGTTCCCTCTGTCTGTATGTAATGTTTACCATTGAACGTGAAGTGATTGTTGTCAAGTACCAGTTCAATCATCTCTATGACATCTTTCGTTGGTGGCTGTCTGTTTATTCTGTTGTCAAGGGCATTTTTGCAGGCCTTTATCCCCTCTTCCTTAGGAACGCTCGGATAAAGCGCTTTTACGTCCATGCAGTACATAATGGTGTTTGGTGGTAATGGTTGTTTCACCTCCTGTTGTATTCGTTTGATGAAATGTGGTGTGTCTCTTATATATGTGCTTAGGTTCTTGACATGTTCACCCAGTTGTGCCTCAGCAAATTCTGCTATTCCTTCAGTGGCATGTCCTCTTCCGCTTATTATTGTTCGCATGGTATCTGGGGTTAGGGTTAGGGTTAGGGTCTTTATTATATATATATATATATATATATATATATATATATATATATATATATATATATATATCGAAGTATGCAGTTGTCTTCGTGGGAAATTACAGTGGTCGATGCTAAGCAGAGGGTTATATATATATAATATATAATATATATATATAATATATATATATATATATATATATATATATATATATATATTACTTCAAGTACAAAGTAATGATATATATTTCTTAAAGCCCCCACTCAATTATCAGATTTATCTAATATAAATATTATTTACTTGATAAAATATTCAATGGAAAACAAAAGAATGACAAACTGTTAATGGGCTATTGACACATTCGCTAATGCGAGAACCTGGGATTGAGAAGGGCGCCTTTAAGTTTCATGCATCCTGCAACCCTCAGATAGAAGTGAAAGGATTACTAGCTTGACACGCTTACATATATGATTGGGACGAACCGTTCTATTTGTAGGTATTGTTAAAATTTGTTAAAAAATATTTGTTTTGGTGGCGACATTTCTTGAGACCAACTCAGGGCGTTTGTTAACAGTGTAGATTCGTCAGCATTGATAATGCGCAGCTTTTCTGATATACAAAGATTACATCGCTTGCTTATGCTAGAGTAGCTCGATGCTTTGTAAATAATTGACCACGAAATGTCAAAGACCTGATCCTTAATTCTTTAGTTTCATACAAACTTTCACAACTTGGTATTGTTTTTGTATCTCTCGTTACGGAACAATTGCATGTGGTGCGTCTTGAAGGAGTAATCAGTGAGGCCGATGTAAACTCTGCGTTGTCCTCCGTTGATACTTTGGCCTTGTAAACGATCCCTTTGACGCCTTTGACCTTGTTTAATTTCAAAATTGTCTTTTTAAGGTTGCTCAGATGATTGGGTTTTGGCGGATACAAATGACGTATGCTATTTCTTCAGTGAGGGGAGTAAAACCTGGCTAAATGCCAAACGATACTGCAAAGGAATGTCATCAGACTTGGCAATCTTAGAAACTGATGCCGACCATGAAAAACTGCAAATATCATGAGGGAGAAAGGAAAGACTGGTGATTGGTATATTGGATTGTACAAAATTTCAGTAAGTCTTGGCCGATAGTTCCTGTCAACAGAATTAAAACACGATTATTGTAACCCCTTTTACTGTATATTTCTTTTTGCGGAAAATGTCTGAAATCGAACAGGGACGATCGATCAGGGGTGAATAGCCAATGACATTTGACAGTGACAGAGATTTTAATATGTTACAGTGATCTTCATTCCGAAAGGAAAGCTTTTAATAATTATGGCCATTGCTAAAGCTAGCGCTGTTTTAAATATACATTTAGCAACTTTTTCACGAGGTACAAATAATTTTTAAGGGAGCATAGTTCACATATGGAATTTCATGTAAAATCTACAATTTACATTTGACAAAATGTTTAATATGCGCTTGACATATTTACGTATAATGACGTATATGGAACACAATATTAATTGCATACGCAATGTATATCTTTGTCTGTGGAACATTTTAATACGTCGATATGAGTAGCCTATTTCTATGCAGATCATGAATATACGCAATGCAGATCTTTGCACACTAATTGTACACCGTAGTTTTTCGTTTCATTAGTGTACGTACTTGTATACTTAATGTATACATGTACAGTATCAGTATATGTGACACATATATTGTTGTATATAAAGCATTTTGCCCAGTGTCAGTGACTGAGATACAAGCAACTTGTACCAACAACGTAAACAGAATACTTGGATATCACTACTCATTCAGAAGTCAAAATACATTAAATGATCACTGTACATCATTTCGGCCATTGCTTACGGTTTTTTTTTCTACCAACTGTCTCATTTGTAATATGATTATTACTTGCTAGTTATGGGGATTGATGTGTGATCGATTTGATATATTCTCTTCGACTTTATTGTGCATGGAAAATGATAAAGTTAATTATGCGAAATCGTAATTCAATAATAATCAAAGCGCTGACTGCATCTATCGCGATCATGAGATATGTGATGACACCTCGATGAAACAGACATGAGCACTTTAATCTAATTATTTTACTTGACAGATGTTCAGATAATGCTATAGCTTTTTTCTTTTGCTGTAGCTTAATTGTACCGTTATTTGTTTATAGCAGTTTGAATGGCAGTGGGTGGACACAACGGCTTTAAGCACATCATTCTGGGGCCAGGGTCAACCCCAGTCCTATAAGCGTTGCGTCGTAACAAGCATGACGGAAACCAAATCGCTAGTTTGGTTTAACATTGCCTGTGATGAGCAACGTAAATTCATATGTGAGACACAAAGTGGTGAGTATGAGTCTGTTTTTATGCGCAGTCATCGTGATGCTGTCAAGATCATGGAAATGGATGTACTTCGAAAGAGATAGATTGTTGTGTATGGATTTTACGTTATTGATGTTAGACTAGCAATACAATGAAATGACACCATTAGCCGTGTTGTGCGTGTCAACTATTTTGGATAATCATTGAACGATTGGAATAACGTTGCTGACTCTTAATACTCGATATATGGGACGTTTGCAAGACCGCCTCTGTCTGTGATGATAAGGACATTTTCTCTAATATTTGCAAATATGACCTAGAGCATTAAAGGCGATTCGTTCAATGAACCACACGGACGGAATGTATACATACGTATACATGCGGGTTAATTTAAATGTATTTTTTCGAGACTTAGTCAAGGGATTTACTAAATTCCCATGATATCATAAGAGATGCAGACGACGCGTACGCATGCAAATAGATCAGTGTTCTGACAGATCAGTGTTCTGGTTACTCTATACCAAAGACAAGATATGAGCGACTTATTCTATTTAATTGTAAAAAAATGGCATGCCTAACAAAATGCATTGCCTTTCTTGAATGTACACTGTTATTGTTGAAAATAAATCATAGTCATAACTACAATTAAAGGGGAAGTTCACAAGGATGATTTTTACATAAGTGCTAGCTTTCTGGTCATTTACCCTGGCAAAGCTATTTTCACCATTTATAACGCTCGATTTTTTACAAAAACCGATAAAATTGTACAGGAAGTTGTCCATGTAATTTCAATCATTGGAAAAAAGCTCAAAATTTGGACCTTGCATCATGTGATACGAAAGGGACCATCTTCGGACGGGTATGGCCCTGCATTGTCCACTCAAATCACACAGTAGTAAACAGCAACACAAAATCTGACAGTAGACAGTTTATTATAAGTGATCCATCATTTATGCAAGGATACTCAGTATAAACAACGTAATGTACAAACGCACGACCTGGTTGAGCGTGGTGGGTGGGCAATGCCATACCCATGGGAAGGTGGTCCCTTCCACATAAGATGATGGAAGCTCCAAGCTTGGAGCTTTTTCCCATTATTCAAATTACATGGGCAACTTCCTGTACTTATTCTGTCGGTTTTTGTAAAAAGTCGCGCAAGTTATAAATGGCGAAATAGCTTTTCCGGGGTAAATGACCACAAAGCTAGCACATATGTAAAAATCATCCTTGGTGAACCTCCCTTTAAGCTACAAACGACATAGAAGTAAGGTTGGCAGTTTGTTTGGTATGTGTCTTCTCATGAATTACAGGATCCGTTGCAAAAGGCAGGGAGATATTATATATATATATAATATATATATAATATATATATATATATATATATATATATATATATATATATATATATATATATATATATATATATATATATATATATATATATATATATATATATAATTTCTCTTTCAGCCCCTCCTAAGTGCATATGGAAGATAATCATACAATCAGGGGAAACTATTAGCCATGATATATTTGTATGTTCCTCCAAAATTTGATCTGAGCTTTGTCGACATTGAGGTCACTATGTTTTCAAATTTTGTCGTTTGAAGGTTGCTCAGATGATTGGGTTTTGGCGGATACAAATGACGTATGCTATTTCTTCAGTGAGGGGAGTAAAACCTGGCTAAATGCCAAACGATACTGCAAAGGAATGTCATCAGACTTGGCAATCTTAGAAACTGATGCCGACCATGAAAAACTGCAAAATATCATGAGGGAGAAAGGAAAGACTGGTGATTGGTATATTGGATTGTACAAATTTCCAGTAAGTCTTGGCCGATAGTTTCTGTGAACACAAGGTTAACGTTATTGAAAAGCCCCCCCCCCCCCAATTTACTGTACATTTTTTCGGAAGTTGTCTTAAAGTCGAACAGGGATGATTGATCAGGGGTGAAAAGCGAGTAATATTTGACAGTGACAGCGATTTTAACATTTAACAGTGATCCTCATTCCAAAAAGGAAAGCTTATGATATTTATGGCCATTATAAAAAAGCTAGCGCTGTTTTACTGTAAATATACATTTAGCATAATTTTTCATGAAGTACAAATATTTCAAACAGAACGTAGCTAACACGTTGCATTTCATGTAAAATCCACAATGCAGTGTCTGAGATACAAGCACATTGTATCTATTTTCGTCGACTTAGTTTTGCATGGAAATGATAAATTTGCAGTACGATAGTAGTAGAGCTAGTGGCCGATAGAGCTGCACTGTGTTATCTGAAGATAACTACTTGTGATACATGTGCTGATGAAGAAGGCGGTAATATTTGATAGCTTACTTGAGGATGGCCTGACCAAAAATGGCAAAAATAGCTGCAAAATACACAACGGAAGATGTCATCATAATTTGAATATATCATTCTTAGATCATCGATAAGAACATGTCTACAAAATATCAAAGCTATCAAGGAGTGGTTTTTGAGAAAGACATGTTTTCACCAAAATGGCAAAAATTGCCCAAAAAATACTCAATTGAATATTTCATTATAGCTCGGTTTATTATTTCATTAGCTCGGTTTTTGAAACAATCTTTATGAGATCGAGGATTTGGCCTAGCAGTTTTGCCTGTGGCTTCTCCGCTAGGTGACTGGGTACCGTACGTTGCGATTTCCAACCCGATTGAAACCACCGTATTAGGATCATCATCCTGGAAACCTGTATTCTAAATATCAAAACTATCAGACAAGAGGCTTTTGAAAAAAATACACCAAAATGGCAAAAATTGCGCAAAACTACATAATTGCAGATTTCATCATAATTTCATTATATCACATTTTTATCATCCCTATTAACCTGCATACCTAACATCAAGGTATCAGACAAGCTGTTTTAGTGAAACCAAAAATGACGAAAATGGCTTTACAAAGTTTCATATTTCTGCACAATTTGAACTAAATCTGAAATAGGTATTCCCTTATACCTATATCCCAAATATGAAAGTTGCCTGATTGGTAGTTTTAAAGAAGAAGATGTTTAAAGATTCTTTAGTCAGAAGGATAAAAATTGCAAATTTGGATATTTCATCACAATTTGAACAAATTTGAATAAGGTCATCTCTAGGAAGCTGTATACCAAATATTAAAGCTGTCAGCCAGACAATGAGAGGAGGATGATTTTGGCCTTAAACTAGGAAAATTAGCCTCAAAACTACAAATTTCATATAATTCCATATTTCATCCTACTTTGAACAAATCTAAATTGCTATTTTTTGAAAATCCAAGATGGCGGTCAAACCACGAGACCGATCAATATACCTTACGCAAACTTGAAAGTACTTACACTAATGATAATATGAGCAAAATTCAGTTTAAATGATGCAAAGAAGAGAAGATTTTGGAATATTATTCACTGGTAATCGTAGGTTTTCGCAAAAACCAATATGATTTTCTCAAAATTGAAAGCAGTTACACTAAGGATGGCACGAGTGAAATTTCAAAGTAAATGGTGCATTGGTTCCGAAAAAGAAGATATTTTAACATAATACTGAGATTTTTGCAAAATCAAATATGGCGGCCAAACCACATGACCGATCCATATAAATTTCGCAAACTTGAAAGCGCTCACACTAAGGATGATACAAGTAAAATTTAAATTCAATCGGTGTGTTGGTTCTGGAGAAGAAGATTGATTAAATGATATTTCTAAAATCAAATATGGCGGCCAAGGTCACGTGACTGCGCGCCATGCTAGCTCTACACCAAATTTAAAATCGACCAGACCCTAGGTCATCAGAAGAAGCCATTTTAATATTTTTGGAAAAACTTATATGGCCGCCAGATCACGTAACCAATCGAAATTTGTATACCCAGGTGCATGAGTACTAATATATACCTATTGTCCCTGCAAATTTGAGAAGTTTACGTCAAGCGGTTTTTGAGTTCTAGGTGAGCAAAAAAGTTATTGAAGAACATGAAGAGGAAGAAGAAGAATATTGATGGCTTACAAAAACAATAGGGGCCCAGCCCATAAGGTGTGGCCCCTAATAAATGCTCTGACCAGTAAATCGAATCAAAAATCTTTTAATCGGCGAATTTGACCACAGACCCTCGAGGGGCCGTGAGTAGACCCGTTTATCACCCCTGGCTTATGATGGCAGTGGAACGAGATAATGATGGTGTCAATATCATGATAGTGCCGTAAACGGATATCAAAGAATTTTCTTGGCATTTCTTCTGGACAAAAAAGTACAGGTTTTTGAACTTGTTTTTTAGAAAATATGCATGAAAAGTGTGACCGAGCTATGAATATCGACAATTTTGTCTGTACGGACATCTGACATATTCTTCCGAATATAATATAGTGTATTGACGTTAAATGTAAGTGAGTGTTGACATGCCGAAATTGTTTATTACTGTACAAACACAGTCGCTTGTCGTTTGATACATGGCGAAGAGCCATCACATTGTAGGTATAGGGATATTGGATCGATCGGACCAGATATCATCAGCTAGTAAGAACTGAAAATTTGTACATAGCGTCGTATATTGAACTTCGCGGGGTCCATACGATTCAATGGTAACTTGCTGATAACGTCGCGGGTCGCATAGTGATCACTTGACCGAAAGTGAACCAGAACTAGTTCGACTTGACAACTTCGGAATTTACTGCAAAAATGATAAAATTACATGCTTCATATGAGAAATCCTGTGTTTACTATATTATGCGTAAAAATTCGATAAACAGCAAGATAATGATTTAAACGTACTGATGAACCATCCGATAATGAAAATCGTTCTATTCTTTCAACAAATTTTCGTCTAACATGGAAATAAAGCTAATTGCCATTTGTATATAAACCCAAATATTTGGAGTAAAACTATGTACGAGAGGCATGTCATGGAAAAAGTATAGTCTCACATTGGACTATGTACCCGCGATGCGAATGGTCACCTACCCTCGGATATATAGTCCCATGTTTTGGCAAAGGTTAAATAATAACACACGTCAACAAGGGCAAGAATTTTATTGCATCGAATAACCACTTTAAGTTTTGTTTACGAAACTGTGCATAGCATTGTGTTCCCTCTGTAGAAGGACCGTGATAGAATGTAAACGATACAGTCGGTTTTCGATCAGATTCGAACCCACAACGTACGCCACCCAGTTACCTTGCGAACACACCACAGTCAAATATAGAGTCACTGAGAGACATTGTTCAATCTATCAAACGGCTGACTGCATCTGTCGCGAGCATGAGATATGTGAGGACACCTCGATGAAACAGAACATGAGCACTTTCATCTAATTATTTTACTTGACAGATGCTCAAATAATGCTGGAGCTATTTTCTTTTGCTGTAGCTTAATTGTACCGTTATTTTGTTATAGCAGTTTGAATGGCAGTGGTTGGACACAACGGCTTTAAGCACATCATTCTGGGCCAGGGTCAACCCCAGTCCTATAAGCGTTGCGTCGTAACAAGCATGACGGAAACCAAATCGCTAGTTTGGTTTAACATTGCCTGTGATGAGCAACGTAAATTCATATGTGAGACACAAAGTGGTGAGTATGAGTCTGTTTTTATGCGCAGTCACCTTGATTTTGTCAAGATCAAGGGAATGGATGCACTTCAAAAGAAAAGATTGCCATTGTGTATTATTGTATAAGGTCATAAACGTATGACTGGCATTTAATGGATATTATGTTGCCATGTCATGCGCGTCAATAACTTTCATGGATTTCAAAGATATTTCAATCGGTCAATTAGAAAAATTATGTTGACTATCGATTTATGGGACGTTTTGGTTTTACCATTACACCGTGTGTAATGGTAAAACCACATTCACTATATTCACTTATATTTGCATAATACGACCTCAGGCATAAATTGTGAATCGTTTAATGGACGGAATGTAATACATATATTTGGGTTAATTCAAATGATTTTTTGAAACCAAGTCCAGGATTTATAAAATTGCCACGATATCATACGAAATGCAAGACGACTCATAGTACAGTGTTTTGAGTTACTCTATACCGAAGAGAAACGACAATTTTCACCTTATATGAATTAAACGTTATCTTTACTAGAGCCACTCATTCTGTTTAATTGTAAAAGATATTATGGCATGCCTGACAAAATATTGTGAAAAATTTACAATGTAATTGTTTACAAAAACGAATCCTAATCCTTACTACAAGTAAGCTGTCACCGATATCCAGGTAAACGTTACTTGGCAGTCAGTGTGGTTATGTAGCTTCTCAGTTAATTAAAGTATTACTTGCAAAAAAGCAGGGATTGGATATGAATACACACACACACACCACACACACACACACACACACACACACACACACACACACACATATATATATATATATATATATATATATATATATATATATATATAGATGTCCTCGTGGGAAATTACAGTGCTCGATGCTAAAGCAGGATTAAAATTATTTCAAGTACAAAGTAATGATATCTGTTACTTAAGTTTCATGCATCCTGCAATCATGGAATATTTAACCTTCCAATTTTGTCAATTTTGAATAGCATTTAATTCATTCACGTCTTATACTTTGAAACACATTTTTGGTAGGTCACTGTTGTCAATTTTTTGCATATGCCAATTAGCCAGAATTCACAATTTGCCTACTCTCGCATGATCGTCATTTTTGTACTCTTCGGCAGGAGCAATTGACCCGGCGAGAGTTGGATTATCTCAAGTTGGCTTAGACTGATAAATCAGAAAAGTCCACTGATCGTTTAAAAATGAATCAATTTAAGAACTTGCCTTAGGAATATGACTTTACAAACTGCTAATAACAGGAAGTGTTGGACATCTGTTAGCGGAATGGCGCGATACGTATTTATTTTTTCTGCACGCGCATCTTTTACAAACATACCGGCTTGTGATACTTGTTGGGAGACTTGAAATGTTCATCATATATAGAGGGCGGATTTGAAATTCGTTTACGGTATTGAGGGGGGATCTGAAAAAACGATTAGCCCCACCAGTCATTATTTGTGAACGCAGCCTTATACCCCACGCATGTATCACTGTCTGCTTCACTCTCCACCTGTTGGCTTCCCTGTCTGTCCCCCAGGACCCGACTCCCCCTGGCACGGATCATATTTGCTATCCCCAGGATCCTTCTCGTCCAGACACGCTTCATGCTGCATGTATCCCATGGCTTGAGTTGCCTTTCTTTTAACTTCATGTTTATCACCTGTCCTCCAGGACCAAACTCCCAAAAGCACGAATCATACTTGTTAAGATCCCCTGGGCTCGAGTTACTTGTCATGTTCACTTCATTAGCCTCCTGGGCTCGTACAGTTCACCTATCACCCAGAACACGACTCCCCTAGGTATGAATCGTACTTGCTTATGATCCCCTTGGCAAGAGTTACCTATTACACTCACCTCATGATCCTCATCTTTATCTCCTAGGCTCGTACAGTTCACCCCCGTCCCAGGAGCTAACTCCCTTAGGCACGAATAGTACTTGCTTGTGATACCCTGGGCTAGAGTAACCTGTCATGTTCACCTCATGCTCCTCAACTTTATCTCCTCGGCTCATACGGTTAACCGGTCCCCCATGACCCAACTTTCCCAGGCACGAATCATACTTGCTTATGACCCCTTCGGGCGTGTTACTTTAAAATATCAAACATATTATTCAGCGTGTCCTTCAGCCGCATGATTTTCATATATCAGACGTATATATCAGATATATCTCGATGTTAAATTTTTCGGGGCGCGCCCATAGGGAGCGGTACTTTTATGTTTCAGAGCAATATGTTAGAAATATCTTGATGTCTGTAAATTGAAGTCTGTTTTGCAAAGTGTACTAATCTTTATGAAATTTGCAGTTCTTATGAAAAGTATGACAAGTTCCTGATACTTTTCTGTTTTATCTATGAGAATTTAGCATTACAAAGCAACATGTACTGATATTTCACAATCACATTTTTCTTACAATAGTTCTGGACATCTGGTTATGCATAATAAGGGTGGAATACTTTTACAGCTCATTCAAATATTTGTATTCAAACTTGAGAATGGACACTTTTAAGTTCCTATTTTACAGCTGACAGGACAACAATTTGGTTTTTGTGAAAAAAAAAACTACGACTATCAGCGAAACCTACAATACCATGAAATGATGTTCAGAATTCTTCTTTACAAGAACGAAAAGATCATTTGAAACTCAATTTTTTCATATACTTTCATCATTGCAAGCTCATTTAACCACAGATGTTTTGTGACCTTGCCACTCTGCTTCTTTCCAGCTCCTTGATAACTTTCAGCTGTCAACTTGTTTCCCTCCAAATTCCTCTCGGCCTATTAGCTCCTCCTCTGCACACGGAACACAGCTTCAGCAGTCTTTGTTCTTGTACTTTTCCATCATTCAGTTGTCATTGTTTGCTGTGTGCTGACTGCCGTCAATCCCACCTCCACCCCTTTCTTCACCTATCTCTCCTTTACTTATTCTCTCAGGCAGGGGCCTTGGATTCTATCCTGACCCCATTACTCTGGAATTCTGCTAGTTCCCGCACTTTCAGCCTTGCAGGATGGATTCCAACCTTGGGGCAGTTGCTTGACCTTGGCTGTAGGTCATCATCTGCCCCTTTCACTCCACTTGTTTGACTGAAATGGCCCTCTCCCAATTTTGTAGTGGTAGTCATGTTTTACTTGACTTGGAATGCTTGTATAGCTTTCTAGAGACATTTTGATGATATTACATGCACTTTTAGTTTCCTGTTGATTGCTTTTTAATTCAATTAAAACCCTTGTTAGTTTATCACCAATGCACTGTGGCGTGTTCAAAAAACTTGCCCTATTATTCATCAGCTGTAATCACTTTAATTGTGTTCCTATTGAAGATCTTGTCAAGTTCAGCCCCCCTTTGGGGTTTGCTTGTCAACAAGTTGAAGAAAATTCTTGCCGATATTAGTTTCAACGTTCTTGCTGAAAGGGAATGGGCTGTTTTGTCGTTTGGTTTACTTTACGGACAGAACTTGCCGTATCATAAACCAACGACCTAACAACGCATGTCCAAAAGCAGTCTAATCACCCGCCAACCATAATCAAACACATACCTGACGCAATAAGCAAACGCATCTCAATAATATCCAGTGATAAGGGCAGCTTTGATATTATACAAAGGTCACTAAATATGGTGTTGATACACTGAATAAATTGAATATGTCAAGACCAACCAATCAATGAGGAGAAATAATAACAGGAAACGTCACATCACCTGGTTCAGCCCCTCTTTGAGCAAGATCGTGGAAAATATATTGATCATTTACGTCGGAAAGACTCCAACAGACCTAGATCCCTTCGAGGGCGCACAAAACATTTACAAAATCAGTACTAGTATAGTAAAGATGTATGCGGAATTTCATTCAGACGTTTATGAACGATATTTCCTGTACATTTACTGAAAAATACTCTCCTTTCTATATTCATCAAACTTCGTCGACAGTTAAAACTGAGCCAAGAACTTCGACAATAAGTCACCAAGATGCCTCTACATCAGCTCGAAGTGATATGACAACCGGAGACGACCGATCTACTCCCGCACAACCGACAAGCTCTTCAGTAACAGAGAAGTTTACTACCGAGTCAAACGTGCATCAATCAGATACTCCCTTTCTGACTATTACCAAACGTCATCAACATTTACATTTGATCCAAGAACTTCGACGAGTCTCACAGATGCCTTAACATCAACTCAAAGTGACATGACAACCGGAGACGTCCAATCTACTCCCAAACAACCGTCTAACTCTGCGGTAACAGAGAAGTCGACTACAAAGCCAAACGCAGATCAAACAAATGCTCAGCCTTCTAGCTTTAACCAAACTTTGTCGACATTCAAAGTTGAGTCAGGAACTTCGTCAAGATATCGCAATTATGCCTCAGCATCAGCTCAAAGTGATATGAAAACCGAAGGCGATCGATTAACTCCCTCAAAATCTACTATTTCAGTAGTTACAGTAAAGCTCAGCGAGCAACACGTGCATCAATCAGATTTGTCAAGCCCTGAAAGTTCGACAACGACTCAAACGTCTGCCACAAACACTGATGTTCAACCGAGTCAACGCCAAAAGAAACCATGCTCTTACGAAGCACGCTCGTTCATGGCAACACATCCAAAGGGTTCACGTTACAATGGTCATGCAATTCGTTTGAATGTATTGCATGGTGGACACGTTGCCCTAATCTGTAGGGCTGGTTACCAAATAGATCGGAACCCTTCAACTTGCGATGATGGACATTGGTTTCCCTCCCCACCACTATGCAAAGGTAAGCAGAACGTTTGTCATTTTACATATAGCTCAACAACTTTACTGCTATTAGGCTTTCAAGGTTTTCACATTTTTCGCAAAATGAGGAAATATGAACCAACAAACGTACAAGAGTTCTATAATTAGAATTTGTACAATTGCCTCTCATGCTTTTAACAGCGGGAGACGTTGCTTTGCATTTATAATGCTTGCAGAGTGTACATTGATTTTTTAAATAAATATCGTTCAAAACAGTTTTTAATCATAAGTAATTTCCTTGAGCGATGCAAATTTAGTATGCAAAGTGTAATTAACCATGTTTATGTGAGTATCAATTTGACACAGTAAATATTACCCAAACACTGACACATGTCAGGCTGGCTTTAATTTCAGAGTCAATCTGCATTAATTCTGTAGCGCAAAACTGCCGATAATGAATCGAGATAAGATGTCAATTTATTGAGAAATGGACAATTAAAATAGCAGCTTTGCATCTCGCTTGAATCAAATATGACCATAAAACAGTCTCATTATTAATTAACTGGTGTTTTAGACAACGCAAGTCGACAACGCCCCTACGAAAATTCTTAATGCACTCAGTCTCACAGGATGATATATCAATTTCAACAAACGTTAACACCAAATAGCCCTAACAAGGTCAGATCTGAAATACTGAACAAAACCTATATTGTACTTAGGGCGACCATGATTTTATACCATTCGTCGATCTCAAATAATTTCTACATCATTATGGTTATATTTCAGATGTAAACGAATGTGAAACAAAACAGCCAGAGACTATATGTGGTCGCAACGCAGTTTGTGTCAATACAATAGGCAGTTTCAAGTGTGTATGTAAGACTGGGTTTGTACGAGCAAGCGACTTCAATTTCTGCGTTTCAAGTCCACCGACATCAGGGAGGTTGGAAAAACCCAGACTTGAAGGTAATATAGAGAAATTCTTGTTTTAGAAGACGGCACATGTATTGATGATGTCAGTGTTTACAGGTTAATGTTTATGTGAAAGAAGATTTCATACATGTATCTGGAGAATGTTTGAGACAGAAAAATTTGCGATTATCATTTCCTTACCAATGAAGTTAATTAAATCAGGAAAATTACAATGTAGTTTTAGAATTCCTCCATCTTTAAGAACCGCTCAAAATAATGTCGGTAAAACGTGTGATGTTTGTTTCCTGGTATCGTGTATTTAAATAGAATGCATGACAGTTGATGTCTCCCATTTGGGAATAGTCATGGACAGGTAGTCGAGATACAGAAAAACAGAAAAATGTCAGGAGACCGCAGGTAAAAAGCTGTTATGGCGAGTCCGTATTTGCACAGGTTCGCATTAATGAGAAAGCCAACCTGGTTTTAACGTTTGAACCCGGAAAAGCGCATGTTGTATGTTGTGGGTTCGAACCCCGATTGAAGACACCGTATTATAGAAATAACGGGCGACGCGATGACCATTAAGGGAATATTTACCTTGAAAATTAATTTGGAATATTAAACTGATATGATTATTGAAAGGCTTTCGAGTCGATTTTATTCACTTTCACTTACTGCCCGATAAACAGCGGTGTACTAAAATACCGGAAGTGTAGTCGTAAACTTGGTCATTGAAGCAGTCGACATGTGCAACTGCAAGCTTTTGCACCTATAGAAAGGCTACAGAATATAGGGGCCAAGCACTCGGTGTCGATGTTTAGTTTGAGGAGAAATAAAGTTTTCTGCGAGTACCACTTTGAAAAGGACTGCTTTTAGTGAAAGTTACAAGCCCAACTATTGAACTACAAGCCTAAAAAAGAAAACTGTCCGGGGCATATCCAGCCCCGAGTGCGTCGCTTGTACATAAGAGACTGTACGTATACTTAATAGGCACTAGAAACGGAACCGTTCACGCTGTAGACAGTCCGCCGGATCTAGACAAATCATGGCTACATCAGGGTGTCCTGTAACACATCAAAATGCTCGCTTTTTTAGAATTAATGTCGATCTTTTTACAGCATTGACATTACTTCAGCGTCGGCATGATTTCACAGCGGTTGCAGACGCACCACATGCATCCATGGGTTGACAATGGCAGGCATTATTGATCGCCGAGAGGAATTTGAATTTCGTCGTCGAAGCTAGAATAGTCACTTTCCGAGCTCAAGTCGCTGTAACTTTCTGACGATGACAGTCTTAGATCATCGATTGCTCGTTCAGATTCGAAGTTATTGTTAATTATCTTCGCCATTATGATTTTCAGTCGAGCACTAAGGCGTACGCGTCCTTTACTGCGCTAGGTTGTAAGTGACCTCACTTTGAACTCGCTGTGTACAAGACGACCAGCAAGTTTGGTACGTCACTTCCGGTTCCAGTGCAATCAGCCTGTGGCTACTGGGCTAATACGCGCAAGTGAAAGTAAATGAAACCAACGCTAATTTGTTTATTTTTCACTAAATAACGACTTGATAACCCAAGAAAGGCTGGGTAATTTCCCCTTTTTAACGTTTATTTATGGGCAGGGGCGAGAGGAAAGCCAAAAATTTATGGGCGAGGTTTGCCGAGCCCGTTAATTTTGGGTTTCTCGAGCCCTCGCCCATAAATAAACGTTAGTGGTCAGCGCAGAGTCTGTTATTTCTATTATATTATCAACAGGCCCCCCAAACCGTCAAAATTTACTAAAATTTCCCACGCGAACAACAATGGAGCCCCAGAACTTGTCAATGAGTAGTGCGCGCGCTGTAAAAAGTTTGCAAATCCGGAGATTTTTTTCAAAAAAGTGTCTAAACTTGGCCCACAAGGGTCCATTTTATTTTGTGATTGATTAAGATCTTTGTAAAAATACAATTTACGTTTTAGCTGAAAAGTTACGATGTTTAAGATATTCACGAGAGCATAAACAAACCATTATTGCGTATTAGTGGTCGGTCACATGGTTCAGCTCGACCAATTAAATTGCGACGGACAAGGCATGGTAATAGGGGGGCAAATGGGCCGTCGGGGCAAGTGGGCCACTTTCCATTTTACGACAAATTGTCGTTAAAAGCGATCTCCCCCTTTACGGCAAGTTTACGTTCCAGTATACCAGATATCAGACGAATCCAGCCGATGGTGTCAACCGTCAGCAGAGGCGCCGATTTCAGGTAAAAATCCGTATTTTCTTCTTAGGGTTGCGTGTTTTGCTACTTGTCACGTGTCCACTAGTATGTGTGAAAGTGCGATAACACGGATTTCGACCGTATTCTATTGATATGATTATTTCGATAAAAAATAACTATGTAAACATGACAGAGACAACGGTGCATTGTTTATGGCACCAAATAATCAACGATCAATGACAGTTGTTGAATTATTACACGATTTTTGACAGAAATCGTATTTGCTTTTTCCAATATGGCCGCCAAATTCAAATATAACGACATAAAGTGAAAACATCTCGTATTTTTCTAAGATTTTAGTATTCACATTTATCATTGTATTTTGCATGTATAAATAACTCCTCCTTGTTAACAGTACAAGTTTTGCTGCATATATTACATTGTATTCGATAACAAGAGTCGATTATTTCCTCGCTT
The DNA here is from genome assembly GCF_041260155.1 of Ptychodera flava. Taxonomy (NCBI): domain Eukaryota; kingdom Metazoa; phylum Hemichordata; class Enteropneusta; family Ptychoderidae; genus Ptychodera; species Ptychodera flava. Next base: position 21,292,883 of record NC_091938.1, on the reverse strand, counting down.
GATTTCCTTCGGCGGCCATTTTTAAATACTTCTCGTGGGAAATACTGGTAAAATTTGAGAAATTATTTATAAACTGAATATTCTCGATTGCAATTTAATTCATCTATCAAAACATATGTGTTATTGAATAAATATTCCATGGCAGCCCATTGAATCAGTACTGCAAGTTATATTTCACTAATATGGTGACATGTTTTGTGACTGGCCCACTTACCCCAACTACTCCGGGCAAGTGGGCCACCACATATAGTGAATTCAAAGCTGTGTACTGCCTGAAAAATTAATGTTTACCAGCGGAAGCAGCTGGCCTGTAAACACATAGACACATTCACATAGGAAATAAATAGATAAATGACAATGAATTAATAAATAAATGGATAAATGAATTTATAAGTATACAATTATAATATTGTATATAGATAATATATTTATTTGCATAAAAGTAATTGAATAAATTAATTATATATATATTTATTGGTGGATAAATTGATGATGTAATGAATTAATTATTCAATCAATTAAAATTATACATTTATTGATATATAATAAGTTAATATATAAATTTATTAGCTTATAAATAAATAATATGTAGGTATTTATTTTTTGTATGCATAGCATATATTTAATATTATGTGTAATATATGTGCGTGCGTATGTGGATAAATAAATATGTCTGACTAAGAATGTGTATTTATATTGTGAGGGTAATACAGTCAATTATATGTTATATTAATATGATTTTTTATATATTTGCTCCACAACAGAACATGGTAAAAAGAAAAGACTTGCCCAAGAAGCAGGCCATGCAAAATGCAGTCAGAGCAGTTCATTACGACTGGTGGAAGTGCCGAAAATGTACAAAATGACACCATGAATCATGCACTGGTGTATTTGGTTCATCTAAATTGGAACAATTCTGCTGTTCGGACCACAGCAGCAGTGACAATGATTAAAGGGACAAAGTTACTCATTTTGACATTATTCCAGTTATTTAAGTTTCTTGTGAAATATTATTGTATTGCTCTGCTTATTGAAATAGGCTGGTTAGGGTTAGGGTTACCCAGTTGTCACAGCTAAACGCACACCCTGTACATGGACATAAGGCATGATTACTTCCATCATTTTAATTTTTGGTAAGTACCACAGCAAAAAATTGCTTTGTGGAAGAATTCATGCATTATAACTATGCATATGGTGAGAGTTGAACTGTAGCAACTGGTTATTCAGCATATTTCAGTGACCAGAGCAATACACTTATATTTCAAATGAAACTAAAATACCAGAAATAATGTCAAAATGAGTGAGTTTGTCCCTGTAAGGTGGTTGGAAAGGCTATTTTGACCAAAACTTTTTTGAGAGTAAAATTCAAATTTCAAATGTTAAAGTCAAGATGTTGGTTACAATTTTTGGGATAACTGCCTTTCTTTACATGTTCTCGGAAGAATATAAAAAATTTAATATTTGCAGCCATGGTGTTATATTAAATTAATGGCTTGTGCAGCTCTGTACAGTTCATATAACAGCGTTCACAATTAAGCAACATTTTGCATATTTTAAACTTTGAAACAACTCTTTCCGCATTTTTTGCTTTGCTTTGCTTTGCATTTTCAGTATACAATGATTACAGAAATATATTTCACAAAGCACTGCCCACTATATGATCAATACCACTGCTACTTTGTCAGGTGACTTCATGGAGAATTATATTTCATGAAGGCTCGACCAGATTCATAGTTTGTAAGATCTGTACACAAGACAAGTGATTTATTCTTGCAACAATTTCATGTTAAAAACTGATGCAATACATTTTTGAGTGTGATGGCGTAAATCAGTTTAAAATTCAGGCCACTGTCACAGAACTCAAAGGACTGCTGAATGACACTATACTTAACAAAAGTAAGGTGAACTTTACTCTGAATTTTGTATGCTAGTCTGCATCACGATTGCCATTCTGTAATGTGTAGTTCTAAGTTATGAGATGCTGTAGCTACAAAAATATAGCGAGATGGCAAGGCCAAAAATACTAAAGCATTGTCTGGCTGATAGTTTAGTGCTTAGTTAGATATCGCTGTGAGATCTACCAGTAATTGAATCCAAATTGTTGAGCATTGCTCAGTTCTTGCGTACTATCACAATGTTTTCCAAGTTGTGAGGATACAGTTACTTATTTGAGATAAAAAATTACAATGTATTGTTATATTAATTGTAAAATTGACAAAAAATAATAAAATATTAATGCATTAAGTGTTATTTATAAAGATAATCATTTACATTCATATATCTTTCAAAATAGGTGATAAATTAATATTTATACATAGATTTGTACATCAAGCAGAAACTCCAGCCTTGGGGAAAATTGCATATTATTGGTGGCCCACTTACCCCAAATAGTGGGGCAAGTGGGCCGCTTCAACAATATTTTTATGGGCATGTCATTTGCATAATAATATTTCTTTAATATCATTTATTATACCATTATATTTCATTGATCTCATTTTATATTATGACCATATTAACATATTAATGAAGTCGTTACAATTATATAAAGCAAAATACCACTAAGTGGCCCACTTGCCCCATTTTCCCCTAATATTGCGTATACTCAAGCTTGTAGGAAGGACGTGTGTAACACCTACTCGGTTTAACAAACAAACGGTATTTATATTCGAAGACTAGGCGTCAACACTCTGTCTCAGTATCTCGGCGACGTCTCGTTGGCAACTTCCCATAGGCAGACAGTAAAATGTATATGAAAAATGCATAAAATTGCTACCAAGCTGATGTCATTCAGCTAATATTCTTGATCCACAAATGAGACGAAACTAAGTCATCGACGTCATAGGCACATATCTTTTAAATTGTTCACAATGTAATGTAAATTTGAAAGTCCTCGATTGTATGTTAGATTACTTCGTATTCCTTCCTCATGGTGAGAGTGTTTGCATGGAGTATGGGGGATGACTCGCCCCTCGGTCTCTTAAATGTTGACAAGGAATTTAAAATTTCAGTTGCGTAGTGAGAATAATAACACGCTTAATGGGATGAGCCTGTATCAACGCGTCTTTCAAATATCCCATGTTGACTGCTGTCCTTTGTAAAACCTAAGGATATTGTTTGCACATACTAAAGTTGCTATGTACTCACGGTACCATCATGAAGATCATGGATCCAGTCGAGTGTCATTTGTTCAAATGAATGAAATTAATTGACACTATTTTTAAACACATACGCTTTGAATCAAGCAGCAACAATTAAACTGGATAAACATTAGAAAATGCAGTTAGAAAAAGCTCACACTTAATATTGTTGAAAATTAATGTTTAATTCATCGGCTAATATTCTGTTTGAATCCCTTGAGCCTCTTGTTAGCAGTAGTCTCGAAATAGTTTAGCATCGCCATTTAAATCGTCAGCATTACCATCACGAAGAGTGCCGCTTGGGAATTTAATAAATGGTTGTCTTGTCTCACTTGTCAGTGAATAACTCATTAGCCAGCCAAGATTGATTGTCGCTGACATGAAAAATTCTCTTCTCGAAATTTGTTCCAATGGCGCATAAGCAAAATGTGTAGGAGATTAAAACCGCTATGTGATATTGTTCTTATTTTATCGCAGGCAAATTTTGTGAGTCGAAGCACGATGCCGTTTTGGGTATCGAATGGAAAGCAACCCCTGCAAACCAATACACCGATTGGCTACAATGTCCTAATGCTGACGGTAAGCTTGTCACAATTCCCATGAATTATAGTAGGCTTCGGTACTAAATTGCATTCATCGAAAACACTCACATTGAAGCGAGACTTCCACTGTCTGTACATTAACATATAAGAATCCATCATATACCTATATTCACGCGCCTGTGTAAAGCTATGGGAGAAAGCGCCCTCAAATCCGTGCATTTTTTTACGTATCACAACCCGGCCCGGTGCCCAAATATGGGCAATCGCGTGCATTTCTGAACTACCTTGATTCTGGTTACTACGCGCGTTGCTATCCGCAAACGTTCCATTCGTACACAAAGCCAGCGCGAGATTAGGAAAACGTCTGCTCGCTCAGATCGCAATGGCGCGTGGCGACAGTGGAGCTGTGCCGGTGACACCGGCTGATATTTCTAATTCTAGTGAAATCTTGTGTATACTAAGTGCGTGCCTGTTCAGAAAAATTACAATAAATTGACATCACGCTTTTGTGCTTCTTACACCTCGATTTCAGCCTAGATCTTTGTTGGTCACGTACCAGTATACGTATGTTGCTTTGAGCGTTCTTGAATTCTGCGGTAAACAAATGACGTCATTATATACGTCAGTCCGCGACGGGAAGCGGTCATCGCTTTTCTGTAAAATTGACACAAATGGCGATGATTTTTTTTACATCGCACGCATTTTCATCACCTAAACAAAGTTTAATCTTATGTGAACTACATATTTATCATTCCATAAAGTATATGATAAAACCTTTACGGCCCTGATACGGCTTTTGCGGCCCTTGGTCGTACGGCGTACGGGCCCTCGCACGCTCGGCCCTTCCGCCGTACGATCTCGGGCCGCAAAAACCGTATCAGGGCCGTAAAGATTAATAACAACAGCATCAAATATGTTTATGATCTCCTGACTGTTCTCGGTTACAGCAGCCTGATAAGGACACAAAGCTTCTGTACGATACATGCATGATAACGTTTTTAAATTAAGGTAGAATGCGCCTTGTGGACAGATAGTGGGACTCTCAAACGTTTTCAATTCTTTTCCGATATACCACGTTAGTGGGCTAATTTTAAAGCTCTTGGTGTATGAAATATTTTCACGATCTTAGTTTTTCGAGAATCCAAAATTTTATTTTTCTCCATAAAGTTAACACGGAGATGGTGATTTTTTGAATTTCAAATATCGGTAGAATCTTAGGCAATTTGTTTCTCTGGCACCAAAATTTGCACGGTGAACTCGATTTTATTCTAGATTTTGAGAGAGAATGGTTGAAATATTCCATGAGGAAAGATTGAGCAAAAGCGCGAGTCTTTCACTGTCGAGGCGCATATCAATTATTGATGATGTGATGAAGAATGAAACTCACCCTTAGACACGTAGTTAAAATTAATAATTTGAAATAAATTGCTTTAGGAATAATGAGACGCTATTGTGATGAGCATGGTGCCTGGGCCATGCCTGACACAACATACTGTGTGGGCGAAGAGATGTCAGAATTGCAGAAATCTTTGAATGTGAGTAGTCAACCAATCATAAACTCGGATACATAAGCAGATGCTTAAAAGGAAATGTCTTTCCGACGACGAACCTTTGAGTAGAATTGCATTTTTGCGCACCTGTCTTTTACGCTTAAATTGACAGACGTAGTCCATGCATATAGTTTGTGTGTTATATTTCATCGGAATCATACAGAATGAATATAAATTACACTGAAGTCACCCTTTCCGGTTAATAATTACCAAGTTTCTTTATCTGTATTAAAAGCTAAGTGTTGTCTTTATCAGTTTCTTTGACAAGTGCCCCTTTAATTCATTATGGACAATATGCATATTATTTAGAAGGTGACTCTCGTAGGAGTCCTAAGAATAGCATTCTGCTAGGGGAGAGATATTCGGACTTCGTAATGTTTACAATTCTTTACTGATCTACCATTTATGGGGGCTCGTTTAAAAGCGCTTGGGAGAAAGGAAATTTTTCACAGTCTTAATTTTTCAAAAATCGAGTATATTATTTTCAACGTATAATAAATCACGTATAGTAAATATATCGGTAAACTTCGAGTAATTTGTCTTTCTTGTTCCAAACTTTGCACAATGATCCCTGACTCTTTTACTTGGTTTGAAAAGAGTACAGTTGAATTTCCATTGAGGAAAGTTTGAGCACAAGTTTAAGTCTTTCACTTTCGAGGTGTGTATTACCTTAACTTGAAATTTATTTGGGTTTTACATATTTTATATGGTTTTCATAAAGCATGTCGCCTCCTGGAAAAAATTGGTTGTTTGGATAAAAAGCACTAATCTTATTCCCGAAATAATTGCTCAGTTTCCGAGTCAAAATAAGTGTAATGTGGAACCACTTGACTCCTTATACTTTTGCCATGAAGGTGTTACTATCATAATTCAGTTGCTTTGTTTAACTATCAACTCAGTTTACGGATTTTCAAAGTGATGTAAATATATTTTAGGTTTCTTCCCTGCAAAACCATTATGTAACCTTTCACCGATATTTACAGATATTTCTTCACGTTTACACAATATCGACTTTGTCTTTGGAAGTAAGTCGAGTCCAATTTGCCTTTGTTCCAGGAAAGCACACTGCATGACACTGCAAAGTGTACTGACGTCTTGGAGCAGTTAAGCAACACACTCCAAAGTAGTGAGACGCTAACCGGTGGCGACATCTTGGTGGCCAGAGATATATTAGCTACCATTGCCCGTAACAAATACTTTAACAGGGATGGCAGTATCATACACGAACTTCTACCGCTGATTAAGGTATTGATCGTATAATATCTATAATCAGATGTTAGCATTCATGCATAAAATGTTCTGCCTAGTACCTTTGTAATTTGAACTCAGTACTTGGCTAACTTCCACACTGCGAGGGCGCTGCATCTATCAGACTAAGAGTGCGCACACCTAGAGGGCGTACGTTCTTTGCTGACAGCACTTCATTTTATATATTCACCTCTGAGGCGCGGCAAAAAAATGTTGGTCGACAAATCAATTTTAAAAAGCCAAGGGGATACATGAAACATGCTATCTGACCAAGACATCACATGTCAAGAATTTTTTGCAATGCCAAAGCTATGCCTAATGTTTCATTTCTCTACATTACAATTCCAGCAATTTCTTCTGGCATGCAGCAACAGCCTCGATCTGAGGGTTGAAGAACGATGGGAGCAAACTTACAGGGTAGGTACTGATATGCGTCGTCAAATTGCATCCGTTGCATTGACTAGCACAAAACAACGCTACAAGACTGCATGGTCGATATGCAGAATACATGATTATTCTGTAGATAAAAATTTCTTCGGGGTCTGATATTCCAGTACAATTCGCTTGAACATGTTCAATAGGTCAGACACACTCGTGAATATCATATTCTGATGTTGTTATCATTTTTACATTTATCATGATGAAAATTAATGTGAGACTCTATTTTACATCAGTGTACAAAAGTTGATTTTCGAGTAAAAATAGAGCTCAGTGTGATCTTTCGGAATTACAGTTAAATCTTGGAATGTAAATTCCCCCAGGTAAGCCTTGTTTTAAAGCTTAATCGCATTCCGATGAGTGGCATCAGATAATCAGGACACAGCAAAGTCGTTCATATATTTATCATGTTACAATTTATGTTTCTTAATATTCTCAAAATTATAAGAAAATTGACCTACAAAGCAAATGTATCGTTGCCTTGTGGCTGCAATCTTTGCCTCGTGTGTTTAAAGCGGACAACCCCGTACCGTGTATTTGCAGGCACCATTAGTGGCGTACAATATTGGTTTTCTATCCACACTTTTGTTGATTTGCGTATTCAGAATCTTGGTTCAGATGGTAGCGCTGTCTCGATATTATCCGCAATGGAAGACTTTGGTGCTACTGTGTATTTATACATGGTACAGACTGGAAAAGACCTCTTTCTGCAAAGCAAAAATATTGGTATGTGTTCACTTTTGTTATGGATTCTTTCGGCAGCAATAATCACTACAACCAATCCCTGCGACAGAGGTGAATGGAAACACTCTATTAATTGTTCCAAACATGTTTAGCGATACTATTTGGATCCTATGATATAATGCTTGATTTCACAGTAATTTATTAGAGATGCATGCCGTGGGGCAATAATAGGGCAAACTATAGTCGGATGGGGTTTTCATTCTTTACGATGCCTGTCACCTTTTACCGAAATTTATACAAAGGTATGTACAGTGAATAGACTTCAAGGTCTACGACAAGCTCAATGTTAACGAAACCACATACACTAGTCTACGCTTAAATCTTCCCATTAATTTAGTATGTGTAACTGGCATAGGGAATAATATGTGAACACTGACAAATCGTCTACAAAATAATGGTATTCATCGAAAAGTGGCACTGAACTTTGGTTAATTCTGAAGACTACGACCAAATCTAACTGAAACAGCTTTTTTATGTTATTACATCACAGATCTTCTTGGATATTTCGTCGACCGCGGGTCTGGTCTGGAAAAGAAAAGAAAGAAGCGGACTCTTGTAAGCAACGACACAATGTCGATACACGAGAGCGTAACATTTTCCCGACAATTCCTCGATCAATTTCAAGCAACTGAAACCGGTAAGGACCATCATGGAGAAACGATATCTGATCATACCTTGTAGAACATGCAGCTTACTCATATGCTAGGGTTTTTATTCTAAGCAGGCTTGCTGTGAGAAGAATGACATTCCCAGCACCTTTAACTCTAATGGCACACACACATGATTCAATTTTGAACACAATGTTTTGTGTAACTTTCCTACTGAGAGAGTCAGGTAATTCAGCCTTGATGCGATGCTTTTCACATTTCAGACTTGCCTGTTGCCCTTGTCATGTCTGTTTACCGGACATCGGGGAATATGCTACCCGCCGATATCAGGCAAAATCAAGCGAAACGGACGTGGGTGAAAAGTGTTACCGCGACTAGGATTGTAAAGAAAGTAAACACAGTTGCTCTGGCGGTGTCAGCTCATCCTAAACTGGAAAATGCTTTATACAGCCTAACGGACATGGCTGTCATTCGACTCTATGAGATACAGGTGACTATGTTTACACTGCGTAACATCTAATTATCGTACGATTGAATCTTTGTGTTCATCCTTTACGTTGATAGCTCTTACTAATAAAGGGTAGTATACGCCTCGAAACTTTTGCTCAAACTTTCCGGGCCTCAATAAAACTTTCAATCATTCTTATGACAAATCAAGAATAAACGTCGGGGTTCACCGTGCACATTGTGATACAAGAGAAATAAATTACCCGAATATCTATCCATGTTTAAAATTCTAGAGGCCGCCCGCCATTCCTGTGTTAACTCTATGGGGAAAATACAATTTTCGATTTTCGAAGAACTATGACGGTTAATGTTCTTACTTTAGAACTTCAAAATGAGCATCCACAAGTGGTAGATCAGAAAATAATTACAAAGATTTGAGAGTACGAATATCTGTCCCCAAGGCGCATTCTACCATAGTACATGAAATGAATGAAGCGTATCCTAACGGAGTTCGTTGTTATAAAGTGTATCAATATTTTGCTTGTCAAAGTACGTCAGCAAGCACATAAAAGTCTGCTTCGAGTCCATTTCAAAGAAACTAAATATTGCCGATCTATCTATAGTTACCTTTAAGCAAATGATTCTAATCTGATAGAAAGTAAGTTTTGTATATCTGAAGATTGCTGTTTGTATTTTTACAGGAAGGGTACAACCCACGTTGTTCCTTCGCTGAAATAGGCCTACACACTGGGTAAGTATACAAACTTGTCCCAAAACGCATCGACTTTTAAATTTGCTATTATAATTTAAACGAATCAACTATAACCCACGTTAATACAACGATCAATAGTCACTGTTTGACAAATTCATTGCTTGTACCAATTGCAATTGATCATCTCTTTAGCTAAAGAGATGATCAATTGTAATTGGTACAAGCAACATGAATTTGTCAAACAGTGACTATGAGCCATAATCACTGTTTATACTATGATGAATAGTCACTGGTTGCTTGATAATTTTCCACTCTTCTCTAGAATATGGGATGTTTCTGTGTGTCGACTTCTGCGACAAGGGTTTGATGAGTTCGGCGAATATGTAGAGTGTGTTTGTGATCAAATTGGAACGTTTTGTGCCATTATGAGCTTGGGAGAGCAGCCTAAGGTGAGTTTAACTACCGTCTTCAATGAGTTCAATATTGGTCATCCATCTGATGTTACAAAGTGAAACTCAATCAATCAAATCAAATTAACTTAAAACAGACCATTAGATAACGCAGGCTCCATTAGTTGCAAATCTGGATGTATTTTACAGAATTAGAATTATACTACGGCTAAAAGCACTCATTGCTCTTACTAGTTTGCGAAATTCACAATAATACAACAAAAGTCGTGAATTTGACTTAAAAGATCGGACATTAACTGACATATCAGGCTCAAAATGTGACATGATTAATTTGTTTGTTTTTTTTAATTTATTATTCCTTTAGCCATTCTTGGAATCAGCTAACAAACCTTTTATGGCGGTGTACAGTGGTATTTCGGCGTTACTGATATTGATGGCTCTTATAATGATTTCCTTTTCAAGGTAGGTATTTCATTATTACATCCGTTGTTGAATTGAGTATTACTACGACATATATGGTGATCTGCTGCTCTGCCAGCTAAACCAGAATGTTTCAAATCCGTCAGATTTTGAAGAGGGAAGCCATGCTCTTGTCAACAGAATAGTCTAGAACGTATTGAAATACACTTGCCAAGCATAATAGTTTGAAACATAAAAAGCCAGAAAGCCATGTGTTTACCGTTGTTGCTACTCCGAGGTTATACAAGTCTAATACTATTCAACCATTTAGTGATACTGTTTATTTACCGTTAAGTTTTCTTCTGCGATATTGCTTGCCCATTTACAATTCATCAATACATTGTTTTTATGGTCTTCGATCACTTGTCTGTAACAGATTCCAACATCTGACTTTCCAACTTTTCTGCGTCCGAACACCAATTATATTCTACTAATATCATAATGGTGTAATCCTAAACATTATCAATTAACATTTGCCTGTAATTGTCTTCTACTACCAGTTACTGAGACTTACCTATACATTCATTGACTTTTTTCGCTATGCAGATTACCATCGGACCGATACTTTGTGCTTGGTCAAGCAACATTGTCCCTTGCGTCCTTTCCAATCATTATCTGCACTGCGTCAGCTCTTGAATCCATGGACAGCAAACAACCGGTATGTTAGAACTTCATCACCAAAACCTCACCCACACCTGCCAGGCTTAAGCACTATTCATTTGTACAAATGACCGCAACCATATGGCTGTTAAAACCGAGACTACTTTACACCGGCGGATTGACACCGCTTGTTGCTATTAATCGCTGCTCCTTATTGTTTTTTTGTTTGCAGGATGTTTGCCAAGTCTTAGCCGTTGCGATGAACTATTCGTTGATGAGCAGTTGTTGTTGGATAATGAACTTGAGCATCCAACAGTTACGGCGTTTGATGTTCATTGACCGTATGATTCTTGCCAGGTATGTTGAACTAAACAGTCAATTTTGAGAGTTGGATTATCATCATTGTATGATGGTTTCAGTTGTACTGATGCTGACACTTTCCCGTGGGAACCAATTTGAAATAATGTGCCTATTACCGAAATTTCGATCTCTTTACAAACAGCATGTATTTATCCGTACCTGTTAATATTTTGCTAGGATATTGTATGTGCTGAATGGATGGTTGCTACCATTAGTTGCCGTCGTCTCTCTGTATGTTAATCGCCTGCCGGATCATGATAACATAGTAAGGTATGCCAAAGGTTCTATTTACGCCTATAGTGTGCAATGCGCACTGCCTTTGTGCCATGTTTTCAAAGAATGAAAGGCGTTTAATTTTAGTGACGGCACGTGTATTCTCCTAATAATGTAGTTCTACTGATGTATGCTGGAACAAAATTATAGTTAATTAGTCAGATACCACTTCGTATGGCCCCTTGAGCAGAATGGTCTAGCCCGTGCAAAATTATACATAATAAAAATCTGAAAAGGTGAATGTCGTCATAGTGATGTCATATATCAACGAGATCTCGAATATTAAGCTTAAGGCGAAAGACTGCACGTATCATTAAAAGTCATTTCATAAAGAATCTACATAAAGCGAAAGTAAACCTTGACCAATTAGTTTCAAAACTTGACCGTACTGATGTTTATCCAGTTCACTGTAATCGTTTGGACTTTCCTTCCTGTTTACAGCTGCTGGCTTGACGCATCGACGTATTCCCTGGCAATCTCAATAGCAGTTGAAGTATTGATAATGATGGTAGGTATTTACATGTAGATTTGCAACTGAGGCATTTGAAGTCATAGCCTGAGGATCAACAACTGTAATGAAAGAAAATGGAGAATATTCAACGTCAGTTTTTATAATTACTAAAATTGATGTTATAACATCTGAAATACATGTTGCTTTCACAATACATTACCACAATACGTCAGCTCTGCTTCCTTCCTTTACTGATCATAGAGCGTTATTTGAAGTTGTTTAAAATCGTACGAAATTTTGAATACTATAATCGTCTTTCTTTGTTACCATATGAGTTGAAAGAAACTCAACATTATAGTAAAAGCTCACGATAATTGTATAATGTTATGGCGCCAGCTTGAAATATAGAATAATTGGTGATCTGGTTTAGGCTAACACTCTTTGTGCCTACATAATCACAGTGCACCCAGATTCGTACATGTAACAATATACTTTCATCATATTAATTTCAGATACGATTTGCTTCCGCATTTTGCTATGACATTTTCCTGAATTTTTAAATCCAACTTCTTTTATCATATTGGAAAATAATGCTTTAGGGCTTTCTTCAATTTCAGATTACATTAGTGATCATTTGCTACGCTTACTACATCTACACAAAGTATGGACAAAAATGTGGTGAGGACGAAAGTGAGAGGTTGTGGTAAGTGCATCAGCATATTACATTCGTCTATGGGTCTTTACTAATGCTTTACAGCAAAGTGATACACATTGGCTAAACACTTGTTCTGCTTGATATACAGAAAAAATCTATTTCACATTCATACATACCACCCACCAACCAGTCTACCAATGCATCAATCAGTCTATCGACCCACCTATCTACCTATCAATCTGTCCATCCGTCCATCCAATCATCAATTCATCAATCAAACAAACTATCTACTATCCATCCATCCATCCATCCTTCCATCCATCCATCCATCAGCACACAGCTGTAACGTCACCTCAGTAGAAGCATCACTTTGTGAATTGAGCATCCATTCTAGATTGCTTGGACTCCTCTTTCAGATCACTTAATTTCAAACTGGTCACTATGTACGTTTTACTCCCGCAGGGAAGATATGTTTTCTCTTATGTTACTGTACGGTACGATTCTCTTCGTTCGTGTCACTGGCTATTCAACGACCCTTGCCAAGTCTCTGGACGGCAGCTACTTCTTCACGTTGATGATATTTTCTGAGGTGGGTGAAAAAGGTTATTCCTTCATTAAACAAATAAAATCATGTATGGAGCGATTTCACGAGATTTCATGAGTTTTAAGATGTTTATGTTTTGGTGTTTGCGTTTATATGAAACCTTTGGAGGACACATACTCTCTGCTTCATTTTTCATTGTTTGAAATGTTTAGGTTTCCTGTCCATACTTAAATCGTCAACTAGAAATTCAATGTTTTAAATAATGCCGTCTTTTATATTTATGGATTAAGATTACATTTCAGTACCCTATCGAAGTGCTAATGAATCTAAGGGCTTGTGAATCAATCAATATTTCATTGAATTGTCTTTCAGGGATCGGTCATTTTCCTCAGGCTTTTTGCAACTAATCGCGAGGTAAGTACAAAGAAGTGTGATATCCTATGCAAATTGTTCCTAACTGCAAAATCAGCATGCAAAAACTTTTTTCATTTTGAACTGAAACGTATGAAAGCCCATAGGGACATGTTTGAAAGCAAAAAATTAAAAAATTATCTTGTGCTCACGAGAAACTATCTCGTAATCACAAGATCTTTTCTTGTGAGCACGAGATCTTTTCTTGTGATCACAAGATCTTTTCTGTGCTCTCAAGATCTTTTCTTGTGATCACAAGATCTTTTCTTGTGCGCACAAGATCTTTTCTTGTGATCACAAGATCTTTTCTTGTGCGCACAAGATCTTTTCTTGTGATCTCAAGATCTTTTCTTGTGATCACAAGATCTTTCTTGTGATCACAAGATAGTTTCTCGTGATCACAAGATCTTTTCTTGTGCGCACGAGATCTTTCTCGTGAGCACGAGAAACTATCTCGTGAGCACAAGAAAAGATTTTGTGAGCACGAGATAGTTTCTCGTGAGCACAAGATAGTATCTTGCGATCTCGAGAAACTTATCTTGTGAGCACAAGATAGTTTCTTGTGAGCACAAGATAATTTATCGTGCTTTTGTGGTTGGCCTAGGGAGAAAATTCAAGGCCTTGCATTTTCAGGCCATACAGTTTAAAATTTATGTATCTAAAGCTCAGAGGCAGTATATGACACTACAATTTCAAATCTCATGCCAACTATATAATAAACGGAATCAGGGATGCTTTAATGATCTAATTTATACTCTCACTTGTCCAAAATTAGGTTTGAATGGCTTCTAAATTTGACTGCAGAGGTCAACTATAATGGTTTATCAATTACACAGTCAAGTACACTGACTGTTATAAGTTAACAGTACTCTATTCTGTAATATAAAGTGCTACCAGTATTTGTATATTACTTTTACTTTGATCAATGTCAACTTTAAATTGTATATGTTCATTTTTACACAATGTTAACTGATCTTATCGTATAGTGAACATTGAAAGTGTGATCAAATTTAGCATTTATTTGTAATCCATAACTTTCAGGAAATGAATAATTCAATATTCAAGTTTATAAATGTCAACATTTACATGGCCTAAGTTTTAACTTATCCAAGATCCATCAACTAGGTGACTAGCTATTTCTTTAAAAGCCAATTTTCATTCTGTAAAATATTACAATAGATTGATACTGCAAGATCTTTTCTTGTGCGCACAAGATCTTTTCTTGTGATCACAAGATCTTTTCTTGTGCTCTCGAGATCTTTTCTTGTGCTCTCAAGATCTTTTCTTGTGATCACAAGATCTTTTCTTGTGCTCTCAAGATCTTTTCTTGTGATCACAAGATCTTTTCTTGTGCGCACAAGATCTTTTCTTGTGATCACGAGATCTTTTCTTGTGCTCTCAAGATCTTTTCTTGTGCTCTCAAGATCTTTTCTTGTGATCACAAGATCTTTTCTTGTGCGCACAAGATCTTTTCTTGTGATCACGAGATATTTTCTTGTTCTCTCAAGATCTTTTCTTGTGCTCTCAAGAAACTATCTCGTGAGCACAAGATCTTTTCTCGTGATCTCAAGATCTTTTCTTGTGCTCTCAAGAAACTATCTCGTGAGCACAAGATCTTTTCTTGTGCTCACGAGAAACTATCTCGTGAGCACAAGATCTTTTCTTGTGATCTCAAGATCTTTTCTTGTGCTCTCAAGATAGTTTCTCGTGAGCACAAGAAAAGATCTTGAGAGCACAAGAAAAGATCTTGTGCTCACGAGATAGTTTCTCGAGAGCACAAGAAAAGATCTTGAGAGCACGAGATAGTTTCTCGTGAGCACAAGAAAAGATCTTGAGAGCACAAGAAAAGATCTTGTGCTCTCAAGATAGTTTCTCGTGAGCACAAGAAAAGATCTTGAGAGCACAAGAAAAGATCTTGTGCTCACGAGATAGTTTCTCGTGAGCACAAGAAAAGATCTTGAGAGCACAAGAAAAGATCTTGTGCTCACGAGATAGTTTCTCGTGAGCACAAGAAAAGATCTTGAGAGCACAAGAAAAGATCTTGTGCGCACGAGATAGTTTCTCGTGAGCACAAGAAAAGATCTTGAGAGCACAAGAAAAGATCTTGTGCTCACGAGATAGTTTCTCGAGAGCACAAGAAAAGATCTTGAGAGCACAAGAAAAGATCTTGTGCTCACGAGATAATTTGATCTTTTCTTCATGTAAATTGAAAATCGACAAATAACCATAATGGAGATTAAATTTGTTTGAGAGACAATTTCTACCAAAATGTATCCTTCTCACAGCAGTATCAACCTATTCTAATATTTTACTGAAATTTGAAAGTTTGATTTTTACATACAAAAAGCTAATCATCAAGTTGATGGATTAGTGATGAAGTAAAACTTAGGCTACGAAAATTTTGACCTTTATTTATTATAATTTATTATTTGTTTATTTCGGACAGCATTCGTCCATATAAATTACACAAAGGAAATACAGATACTGTGATACAAAAAAATGGTGTTGCATATACTATCCATACATAAATTCATTCACTAACCATGAAAGATCGACTTTCTCCACAGGTTACGCAAGTCACAACTGTAAAACAGTACATCATTAACCATTCTTACAATTGTATTTTCACTGTAAGATATACTGAATATTGAATAATTAATTTGCTGAAAGTTATACATTGCCATAAATTTGATCACACTTTCAATGTTAACTGTATGATAAGATCAGTTAACGTGTAAAAATGATTGTATACAATTTAAAATTGACACTGATCAAAGTAAGAGGAATAATATACAAAGACTGGTAGCACATTATATTACTGATAGAGTAATTGTACGTGACTGTTTGATTGATAAACCATTATTGTTGATCTCGGCAGTCGAGTTTAAAAGCCATTCAAACCTAATTTTTGACAAGTGGGAGTATAAATCAGATCACTAAAACATCGCTGATTCCGTTTATTATATAATTGGCACGAGAATTAAAATTATAGTGTCATATATTGCCTCTGAGCCTTAGATACGTAAATTTTAAACTGTATGGCCGAAAAATGCAAGGCCGGGAATTTTACTCCCTAGGCCAACCAAAAAAGCACGATAAATTATCTTGTGCTCACAAGAAACTATCTTGTGCTCACGAGATAAGTTTCTCGTGATCACGAGATATTATCTTGTGCTCACGAGAAACTATCTCGTGATCACAAGATATTTTCTTGTGCTCACGAGATAGTTTCTCGTGCTCACGAGAAAGATCTCGTGCGCACAAGAAAAGATATTGTGATCACGAGAAACTATCTTGTGATCACAAGAAAGATCTTGTGATCACAAGAAAAGATCTTGTGCGCACAAGAAAAGATCTTGTGATCACAAGAAAAGATCTCGTGCGCACAAGAAAAGATCTTGTGATCACAAGAAAAGATCTTGTGCGCACAAGAAAGATCTCGTGAGCACAAGAAAAGATCTTGTGATCACAAGAAAAGATCTCGTGAGCACAAGATATTTTTTTTATTTTTGCTTTCAAACATGTCCCTTACGGGCTTTCATAGAAACGGGACGCGAGGCTATATGAAGAAATCTGCCGAATTCCATTGCATCTTTTACTTCGATGTATGGCATTTGCCTAGGTCAAAAGTTTATTGTCGTATTCGCCTCTGCTTTTGTGTGTTTATTGATACTGATTCTCCTTTCACACAAAATTCGAAGGTTAACCAAACCTTGCAATTTTATCGACAGCCAGACAATACGGATGAAGACAAACTTTACATAGACAAACTTAACACTAGAAATCCAGCATGAATATTAATACCTACCTATTTATGAAGTTATGCTTTATTTTACGTAAACAATGTCGTTTAAAATTATGTTAAATATTTTACCCGCTGCGTAATTCTAGGTTTTGGTTGCCCTGAGAATTCGCATATGTGGTGACGAAGATGAACGTGACGCTCTAGCAGAAGTTCAAGTCAACGAAACAGAGATTCTGACAAAGCGAAGAGAGGTCTTAAAGCAGACAAGAAAACGTGAACGAGAGATCAGCAAACGACAACAGGAGAAGGAAGAAAAGTCAAAGAAAATTCAGCATCTGTTCCAAGCTGTGAGTGGCTTCATAATGTCTCGCCATTATTTCAGTAAACAATGGTCAAGCTTAGGGTACTTTGAGGAAACTGTGCACGCTATGGAAATTCATGTCTGCGTATTATTTCCTGTTTTCACGAAGGACTGAAGTCGAGAAATTCGCATTTAAGGACAACACGATAGTAGCTAGCTGATCCCATGGGTAATATTCATGTAAAGAGTGTAATGTTAGCATCATCACTGTAGGAATAAATGCTTTCCTTCTAATGCGTCCCTTTTTGTTATCCCTTTTGCATGATAGGAATGAAAATTATTGATTGATATATACACAATGAAGCAAATATTCAAAGTCAACTTCTTTCGTAATGACAACAATCTTGACCTTGGCTAATTAGTATCCGTAAAAGGTTATTGTACGACCATAATCGATGTTTGATTCTTCTTCCAGGCACAACGTACCCATCACGTTCACGTCAAATAAACTTTAAAACGTTCATCGAGGGATGATTCGCAGACAATACTTCTCATGTAGTTGATGTAAGGTTCGCAGTGCAGATCTTGCTAATAATGGAGTGATCGAAAGTGAGTGATGAATCTTGAACGCCTCTGCAACGGGGAATTTTCCAAGACGAAAGACAGCCGTCTCTTGAATTTGAAAAAGGCATGTATTGGTGAAACCTGCCACTGTAACATCATTCGTTTCTTGTTTAGATGTTTTATGTGACCATGCCTGCATCAGGTGACTTAAATATTAATCGCCTACATATCAGCAATTTAAATTTTATTGACAAGATTTCGAAAAATAAATTACTATTTAGGGCAAGGCTTGGAAATAAGCAGAACATTTATCTGTGGGAGTCTGTTCATATAAAATTATCGCGAAAGGCATCGAAAGAGACAACAGATCTCAGTAAAGACTGAAAATATATGGAGGAAGAGCTCATCTGTAGATCCGTGACTTGGAAATCCGTAATATGTGGCATTAGACAAGCATCCGCTGTAAACAGCTACAAGCGTAAATGAAAGACTCTCGCCAAGGCATATAATGTACATTGATTAAACCTCGCCTTTAAGAGTAACGATGCTTATTATTGATTGATTGATTGAAAAAACATAAAAATAAAGTTACAATTGTTGGTTCTCGTTTCCTCAATTAAATAAACTCGGCTTAATTAAATTTATTAATTATTTGTAAGTTTATATCCATTTAATTGTTTATTCGTATGGTGTTTTAAAATTATTTACATTTTTGCTTGATATATAAGAGTTGATCATGTATTGTACCATACTATATTATATTATGTGTTGTAATATACTATGATATCTCTCTTTTGGCTAAACGACAGTCCGGTTCGGGTTAGATCACTGAATAGATCACTTACTATGAAGTTTCAAATGTTAAGTTAGTACGTACTCGACTCTGATTTTTAAAATATTTTTACTCAACTCTCTGCAAATGTACTTTCAATCATTCTCGTTGACCAGAAGCAAAAGAATCGGGGGCCATCATGCATAGTTTTGTCTTGGGAAAATAATCTAAATTATCCCTATACAAGCCGCGTTTCACAGGCATGCTATTGGTTCATTTAAGAAATGCCTAACAGCAAATGCGATTTGTGGAAGAAACCGGATAAAGTATCTAGGCTAGAATGTGAAATTGCATTTTTTGGATATGTCTGCATGATTGCAGGTAAAAAGCTTACTTTAAGCTCGCTTTTCGAAGGGTCATGATTTTGGTTACCCTGAAAAGTTGATGTGTGAGGGAGAAGGAGGCTCTATGTTTCAACCCTTTGGTAATCACAGGAAGGAGTGTAACGTGCGTCAATATATTTAGCCATTTTAACCAAATTGTTATGGTGTTTCTGCACATTTGTTTGCGACGATATCAACCTGATTGAAACAATAGAACCACAAATTAGTGGTTTTCAATTTTATAAGCAAGTCACAACACACACGTCGTCTAGTACAACAAGCAGATTACTAAGGTCATTGTGCACCGTATAATTATAATAATTCAGACATTCTGTGTGACATAATAATGCCGGTAATTACATAATCTAGCTTTTTTGGTGAGAAATTATTTTTCGCTGCAATAAGCTGCATAAATTTATAGAATCATCATGATGATCATTCGCGTGAAAATTTGTGAGTATTATCTGCCATACATCTATTTCAAGGGAAATTGAAACTTGCTGATTAATTGGCGCTTTCTCTGTAGCTATGTTGCCAATAAAAATATAAACATTATCAAAATGATATTTGCTTTTTCTTTGCGTATTTTCTCAGTGGCTGTTTGTTGATATCGGATCCCTAGGGTAATCAAACCTTAATTAGAAACAGGAATGAGAAATGAATGTTCCGATTTGAATGATTATAAAGTGTAAGTTAATGTAGAATTGTTTCTTTAAGGGGCCGTTGATAATTAAAACACGCGCATGGTAAACGCAATTTCTGTGTTTCGGGGAAGGGGTTTGGCTGTTTTTCGATTATCGTGCGCAAAAATCGCACTACACTTTTTCATATCGCAAGATCCCGCAGCACGTTTTATGTATCGCAATATATCGCGCATATTGTTTGGCTTTCACCAGGCAAGTGCGGCACCGTTGCCACACCAGTATTTCTTTGGCATACATGTGGTTCAGCGTACGAGTAAAATAACGATACAATCGTTTTGGATACAATGTTTCAATTCATTTCATTCTGTTGGTTATACTAACATATATCACGTTATTGTTGACTTGGCGCTGAACAAAGATTTATTCTAGAAGGGGTATGCCGGGGGGGGGGGGTAGCGTAAATGTGATTTCGTTCTGCAATAATTACCGATTATAGATATGCTGATACAGAATGAAGACTGTTTGGATTTTCGCACTTCCAAAGTTTCGTTTAAGAGAGGAGGCTTGAAGTAGGACGCACTTAGTTGCGTTTACACCGTGCGCATGTTTTAATCATCCACGGCCTCTAAGTAGTACACTGCAAATTTTTCTGGTTTGCCGGCCAGCTAAATTCAAGCCAAAAATAAACCGGCTTGTTTGTCAGTAAACGGATTGTTTCGAGTTGTGAATTTTGGCTTATATTTGGCTTTCTGGCATGCCAAGTCTGGTTTCTGTGCATGCCAGTTTGGGTTTTGATACGGCATATATACATGCCAAGTACAGATCACTTCAGCTTGCCAGTAAGCCAGTTAGTACTAAAGAATGGTTTACAGGCAATCCACTATTATATGAACTAGGCTTGCTAGCAAGCCATGTTTAAGATACTGTGGCTTGCCCATATACCAGATAATGCTGAACAGTAGCTTATTTTTAAACCAATACCACACTTCCATGGATCAATAGTAAGCCAATTCTGGTTCCATCTGGTTTGAAGATAAGCCAATATTACTGCAATGTGGCTTACAAACAAACCAATTTCTGACTAATTCTGGTTTACAGGCAAACCACTGTAAGGATTCCTCTGGTTTACCAACAAGCCATTACAAGCTGGCTTGCAGGCATGCCAATCTATGGCTTTTTGTAGGGCTTGCTGACAAACCAGTTCAATATTAGCCATATTTCCGGGGGGGGAGGGGAGGGGGGAGGGATAATTATTTCTGACCATCCTTCAATTTAAATTGGATGTCTTCAAATTTTGTAGACACAGAGGAGGATTATCATCCCTGGAATGGCCTATTGGGTCCTCTATGTGACGGAGCTACACAAAGCAGGACCGTAGAATATCTGAAAAACAAACAACAGCTGAAATAGTTAGAAATCCTGCAAGCTACATTAAAAAAAACAACAACAATCATCAAAATGAATTTCAGACTAACATTTATTGCAATTTACAAGAAATGAAACAGTCTTTGTTGCAACATAATTGAATCTAATACTTACAAGGGAATACTAAAAATGACATTCTTATGAATGCTACTTGTAAATCATACTGATAACATAATTTAATGCATCTGATGCAAAATTGCTAGCTGTTTCACTGGGAACTCCCCTGTACACTGCAGACCACTCATAATTGTCAGCCCATTTACTTCTCATCCCAGCTTTGTCAACCAGAAGTACTCTACAAATTGAAATGTTCCTTTCACACATCTGATGTAATCAAAGTTTGAAACCCTACATAACTAAGCAAACCTAGCACAACATTGTCTCTTTCCATGCTGCAGAATATAACACCTTCAAGAAACAACACAAACTGTTCCTCCTTTATAGACGAGCACACCTAAACAGGGCTGCTGCTTTGCATCTCGTCCACAGAATGTGAGTTTCCAGCATCCTGCAATATAAAAGATGCAAACATTCAAACTCTGCAGTCCAAGATGAGCTCCTGGTAAAACACTCAGTGCCCAGCTACTTGTACAATGAGGGCAAGGCCTAGAAACTGGTATGTTTAGGGAATTTGTACAAGTATATAACAGTCATGTTCTTAAACACATATTTGACTGCAGGAACACAATTTTCAAGTCTTTCTTGGTGCATCAATAATCTGACATGACTGCTCAGGGCAAGTCTCTCAGTATGACAAAGATAGCTCTTACAAGTTACTGTCAATGTCATAGGCTTGCTGCAACAGTGCACTGGCAAAAAGTGTGTGAAACTACGGAGTGAATTTCACGATAATGAATTTCAATTCAAGAATATCAAAATGATTATTACAAGACAAGATATATCAGAGTCACAGTGCAATGTCCTTTTGAGACTTGCAAAGAAGTTAGTAGACCTTTGAGAAAGCATTTTATCACTCTGGCTATGCAACCCTCATCATTGATGATATACTTCACAGTATGTAGTTTGAAATAAGTAAATGAGGCTCCATTAACTGTAACTTTTGTCTACTTCTTCAGTATTTCAGTACTGTTTATCAACTACAATTTCTTGGTCTACTTTCCACAGCATACTAAATGCCAAGTTTTATAGCCTGTATATTTGATCATTTTTATAATTGACTAATGAAGTCTTGTACGGCCCTAAATGAAATTTTCAACAATAACAATGCTACATGTACATACTGTATTGAGTAGCTAAACATTGGGGATTTCATCATGCTTCAATGACTTGAATGGGAAACTGCAGTTGATAAGCAGAACAATTGTACTGGACTGTTCACACACTAGGTACATGGATGTAAATGCAGCTGTGCTAGTTATTTTTCTGACTATGCTATACTGGGGATATTATTTTAATAGCTGGTAGTCTCTGTTGCTTATCAGGGCTGGTACATCTGTGTGTACATCCCTGAACCAGCACTCTGAAGGTAACAGGGTTGTATGAATATTCAAGTGTAGTGTTACACAATGTCCATGCACTGAATCTGACAGTAATCAAATCCAGCATGTTGAAAGCTCAATCAGCTGTAACTTTTAGCAATTTCCAAGTAATTTTATTTTGTGCAAAAAAACTGCAGTTTCTTGTTCTACTTCTTAAGGCATGATGAGTGTCAAAAATACATTATCAACCCAGTTCATATGTGCATATTTAGCATTGTTACTGTTGAAAATCAAATTTCAGTCTGGAATACACCCTTTGTGCCTGTCCTGAGGGGACATGGAACTATGGGAAAATACTAACCGGACGTGCGGTAAAACATACGACCTATACTTTAACATGGAAAAGTGCAATTTTCGAGTGAAAAAAAGTGAAATACGAAGTGAATATTTATGCTACAACAAGAAACACCTAGTGGTGCATTGGACTAGCTTAGGTAAGTGTTTGTGTGCATTGTTTAGCAAGGTAATATTTTATAACTGTAGATATCGGTGATTTTTGGCACGCGAAGCGGGCGAGTTGTAGACTTTCATTTCACTATGTACAATGTATGACGGCGTAACATGGCCAGAATGTCAAAATCTTCAGAATTATGGGTAAAAATTCAAAATTTTAACGAATTCATACTTTGTTGACTTATGTTTTCATTGCTGTGTTTTTATTTTTGAAATATTAAAAAAATTGAACATTCACGTAAATTTGTTTCCGCTGAGCTACTACGGGTCCCTTAGGTTCGGGAAGCGCACAGTCATCATACCGGCGCTACTGTCAGCAGGGCCATGTGACACAGTTTGCGTCACCCACTCTCGTATCGAGTCTACAACTTGGCCGCATAGCAGGCTGAAAATCGCCGACATCTACAGTTATAAAATAATACGGAGCTAAACAATGCACATGAACACTTACCAGAGCTAGTCCCATGCACCATTAGGTGTTTTCTTGTTGTAGCATAAATATGCATTTCATATTTCACTCACTTTTTCCGCTCGAAAATTGCACCGTTCTGTGTTAAAGTATAGAAGTCGTCATATGTTTTTACCACACTTCCGTTTAGTATTTTCCCCTAGTTCCATGCCCCCTGGCGACAGGCGCAAAGGCTATATAGAACTCATTTGTCAACAACAACAATGGTTGTTAAACATGTACACAGTACACCGACGGCCGTGTAGAGTTCCACCACATACATGAATAAGCACATCCCACTGGACGAGGCGTGTTGATGTGAAATGCTACATATTTGCTGAATTTGGTCGTACCGATTTACCACTACTGAAGACAAACACTATACACACTAACCTTGTCGTTTATGGGGTTTGGAATTTGTTCAAACATGTCGATCGCGTTCCATAAACCATGGATGTAAATTTTTTTTACATCCATGCATAAACATTGCTGAGTGTAGGGCATCCGTGTTTCACTGAGCCGCCTGTACCGGAAGTTGAATGGCGGCTCCAAGAAAATTCAAATGTTTTCGGAACGCGATCGAAGTGTTTGAACAAATTCAAGCCCGGTTTAAATTAATGACTTTGCACATCTTACACGGAATATAACATGGAATAAAGCTTACTTGCCTCAAATTCCAAAGACGTCGGTTCTTTCTTTCTACCTCCATGCACAGATCTAGCGGGACTAGTGTGCTCCATCGAGTGACTCGATGCATGGTTGAACGAATGAACACAAATACATGTAGTTTCGCTGTACATAACATGTTCTTCCAAAGTCATATTTCGTCGGTGATGGAAGCCATTGCTGTCGACTGTTATATGGGAAATTTTGGAGGTAAACTGACGGGGACTGCCGTAGTTCGGAAAGGACTTCGGAAAGGTTGGACAATCGTAGACTGCGTAGAGTACTGTCTCGGCTGCACTGCATCTCGGCTAGGCTGTGGCTTGGCGCGCAGACAGAGGAATTCATACGCCACTCCCTTTGAAGTGAAGGGTGAGGATTCCACTAGCCAGCGGTCACTTTAAGAGTACGATCAATCAGCAAGTACAATAATTCTTACATATGTCACGGTGATATAATATCTATAACGAAGTTCACATTGACTCGGGGAATCATTGTGTAAAATTGAACTATGTTAAAGCGTAATGTTACAAAGGGTGAACCGTGGGTCAAAGGTTACGTAATGACCGCGACCGTTGACTTTATTGAAACACGTCACGCGTGGACACACGTATACGTAACGCTCTAAATTATCATCAGCGGTGATCTGGCTTGCATATTTTTGGCACGTCATGAGCCATAAATTATTGTGGTTTTTACTTTCGTTGTTCTCGCGGGAAATGCAGACAATCCGACCTATAGGCCCAACATTTATTTTTGCATGTTAATGAAAGAAAAATGACGTCATTTGCGATCAACACTATTTCAGTATTGTCAATTAATTCCTTCAAATTATTGTTTTGATATTTATGTACCCGCATACTTGAAGCAAGTTCACATCTTATGTTCAATTGAAAACATCCCAAAATTGTACAGTACGACAAAATTAAAGCTAATCAATCTGTCGCACTGAATGCAGGCATTGATGCGCACCGTCCTCGCTGTTATCAATGTAGTGACGTGATGTACGATTCTGGTTTAGATATTAACCAGTGACTGTCATGACAATGGCTTGAAAACAGGCCGATTAATTTCAAGTGCATGGATGGTTTAAACTTAAACCATGCTCACAAAGTTGCCACTTGTGGTTGGTTTAAAGATGAGCCAATGAATTTGTCGGTATATAAGCAAACCAACGATGCCAGTGGCTCAAATTTAAACCAATGAGATTAGACTATGAAAGGCTTAAAAAGAAGCCATTCGGCTTAAATTTATGCCATGACGGGCTTGATAATAAGCCACCCATGTATTGGTATGAATACATGCCATTCATACTCTTTGTGGTGGCGTGACTGCAAACCAAAAAATCTTAGTGGATTGCGGGCAAACCGAAATATTTCAAACTGGTTCACCCGCAAGCCACATACAAACCAAGTGGTTATATTTCAAGCCAGAAGAATTTGCAGTGTACTTACCTAGAAATTGAAAGTCCTGCATGTTTGCTCAAACTTTCCGCGAGGAAACTTTAAACTATTCCCTTTCGAAAGCAAGAGGTCGCCCTACAACTTTGTACTAAAGTAACAAATTATCCTATATATACCGACACGGCAAATTCAAATTCTCGAATTTTCACAAAACTAAGTCGAATAAAACTTTTTCTACTTTGTGAGCTTCAAAAAGAGCCATCACAAGTGATCCGGCCAGACTTGCTTGGAATATAACTGAAAAAATTAAAATATATATTCTTTATTACCTGATTTCGTTTGTAGTTTTCGAGTCTGGACCTGAGTGGCATTCCTCCGTAGAAATTCTAACCAGTCTGGTTGGAAACAGAAACCAGATTGAGGTTAAAAAAAACATTTACTTTTGGGTCTCTCAGAAGACACACTTGGCCAACCTGCAACCTATTCTGCCGAGTTGTATTGTCTTTTAAAATATAACGTATTCAGAAGGTGTTTGACAGTGAGGAGAGCATTGTGGCTAATCATTGTTATTTAATTTAGAATTGGGATCAGTCTCCCTTAGTTGTGTTTGTCCACCTATGTATGTGCTGGATTAGATCTGATTCATTACGTGTAGTGCACATCAACTGCTGAGGTAGAACGCGCCTCGGGGACAGATATCCGGACTCTTAAATTTCTACAATTCGTTTTCTGGTCTACCACCTGTTGGGGTTCATTTTGAAGGTCTTGGAGAAAGAAAAACATCGGTGTAGTTTTCCGATAATCCAAAGTTTAATTTCTCCCAATAGAGTTAACACAGGAATGGCGGCTATTTTGAATTTCAAATATCGCGAAATGTTGGGTAATTTGTTTCGCTAATTCCAACCTTTGCACGGTGAATCCCGGATTTTTATCGTTGATTTGGTAAGAGAATGGGTGAAAGTTTCATGAAGGAAACTTTGAGCAAAAGTCTAAGTCTTTCGCTTTCGAGGCGCGTGATAATTGTATGAGATATAAACGGTTTTGGAAGAATGTTTTGTTCGTCACAACAAATCTCATCACGCATGATTACATGGCATTCTAAAAGAGCTTTTATATCTTAAGTTTTGTAATTCCATTCAATATTCTATGACCCGCGGAGAAGTTTTATTGTCAAGGTCTTTTCAAGTACGTCCAGTCTGCTAGAATACAAAACATACTAAAGTATAAAAAGCATTACCATCACTCGTAAGTGGGACTACTGTGGAAGAGAAACCTGACCAGACCGAGTTGTATAGGCTTTGACGTCCGATCAATCGATGAAACATTTACGAGCAGACTTGGAAGAGTTCCTGTACTTTGCCGATTAAGAGATAGTGATTGATTTCGTCTTGATTACGTATTTGATTGCTCATTTTGTTCACGTGTCTAACAAGTTGGAGATGTTTTATGGCTTTCTGAACTCGTTCATGCCTTTTTGAACTTAAACCTGATAATTTTTTGAATAATTGACCCTTTTTAAATCCTGTTTCATCAAGTTTTGCGCCTAAAACTGTTGTGCCAGCTGCTCTAGTTGCCACGGTAACCTCACAAAAAGAGATTACTTGGCATTTTCTTTTTCAATTCGAGAAAAGTCTCCGGTAGCAACGGCTCCGGTAATCATGGCTACTACTTTAAATTCAGTTCAAATAGGTTTTTGCGATGTACATTCATTGCTTCGATAAAGTTTGTGTGCGATGTGTGATAGTGAAAGTACAAGTGTGAGTGCTTCTTCAGGGGTCACAGTCAGGAAAATTCAACAACTTACCCCGATTATTGAACCGATTATTTTTAACTCACGTGTTTAAACACGTGAGCTTATGTCGCTGCGATGTCTGTCTTCCTGTGTGTATTTTTGTCTGTCTGTCCGTCTGCCTGTGCTCCCGATATCTCAAAAACTGCTCATGAGATAAGAATCAAATCTAGTACATAGATTCACTTAGCAAGTGGCAAGAACTGATTAGTTTTTTATGGATGTGGCTTGCTAACTTTCCCTCATTTGCATAATTAATGATTTTAGAAAAAAAAACCGGATTAACATTGAGAATGACTAATCCTAACCCAATTTGACGAGAATTACCACAACTGTTGATCACACCAAGATATATCAGCCCTGAAAGGTATTCAGGGATGACATAGAGGATAGTTGCTTATTTTCATATTTAATGAATTTTCTTAATTAGGGATATATATCTGCATTGACTTGATCAAATTGACGAAACTTGGTATGGATATTGGATGTACTATGATTAAACACTATTGAAAGTCATTAAACATTTCAACTTCAGCCAAATCCTAATTTGCATATTTAATGAACGTTCCTAATTAGGGATATCATTCTGAATTGACTGGACCAAAGTTTGTGAAACGTTCTACATATATAGAAGATACTGTAATACAACATTATTGAAATTTATCAAGCATTTTTACTTCAGCCAATTCCTAATTTGCATATTCAATGAACTTTCCTTATTAGGGATACTTATCTAAATTGACTCGACCAACTTAACGAAACTTGCCACATATAATGAAGATATAGAAGAAGTATACCTACCACACTCGGATATTCGACATTATATGAATGACACTAACACAACCAACAGTAAATGCCGTACAAGTGGTCATTACGATTTATGAATAGGCACATAAATACATAATTTGTGAAAAAATTGCTGCAATGCAATTTATTCAGCGGGTTGTTTAACACACCGTACACACCGTACAATGGGCTTTGTAAGCCTTGATGAAGCAAACTGGGTTCTCAGCCCACTGTATCGACTAATCCTATCAGAGAATACCGTTATTTCAAATCATAGTATTTTCAACGACCGCTTAGCAATCATGAAACTTTACATATTTTTGAGTAAAATATTTAACTTTCAAAAATACCGTGCAGAACATTGTATTTGAACCATTAATATGACATTCATTTAAGATGTTCCCATAAGAGATATAATGATATCATGTTAAGACGGAAAATAAAAATGAAAGTAGCGAGTTTCTGTTGAACAACATCGTTTAAAAAATAACAACTAAAAGTGGAAGATGAACTCCTAAATGAACTGAAAGTTACAAAAACAGTACAATACTATATTCAACTCAGCACGGCATACGTTTCTTAAGCTACATTTTCCGAGTGATGAAGATAGAAACAGAAGAAACAATTGCAACATTAAAGTCAAACCGCCAGTGGTTGGCAACTAATTTCAGTATAGGTCAATTCAAGTCTCTCCTTATTCGAAATTCCAATCCTGCTGATTCGTCGTGACATGCAAAGTAATCATAGCCATACACCATTGCCAGAACATGCTAGGTTAAAACGGCATAATCGTAAATATGCAAAACTCCAAGAAACTTCTCATCGAAAAATCACAATTATACCCATCCAGAATCCAATAAACACGACCTTAAACAATGTTTTTGACCGGGCATCGAGAGGTGTGACCTAATAACTACAATTATATTTAACAACATTATAAGACACACAATTATTAAAGCCTATTGAAACCTTATGTGTGATTCTATATGTTTAGCAAGATCCAGGCTCGCCCATATAAGTATAATCAAATGTGCTACCTGTTCATGTATTTTGTTTTCGGTCATTTAGTTTTTGCTGATTCATTTAAGTATGATTAGAAAGTAAAATAATGTAAAATAAATTTCAACTGTATATTTGCTTGACTTATTTGAAGGTGTACCGGTGTCAAAATATATTGTTATTCTTTTCCTCAAATAATGGAAATTTGACTGTGATGACTCGGGGAAAATTAAATGAGCAAAACCCAAAATACATGAGCAGGTGTCTCTAAGTAGTTTTGCGAAAGGAATGTACTGATATTCTCGGGAATCTTTCAATATAACGACGATATAGATGCTTTCTTTCCACGAAAACATACAATTATTAGCACATAAATGGTCTAGATGATGTTCGCCCTTGTGACTGCATGTAATACCAGTAAGCGTTGTCATGCGCATTTGTCGGTGACGAGTTTGATTACCCCGCGTTTGTTTAAATCCTGCAAGATGTCGAATTCACCCGTCATTGTGATATTCCGTCGCTTATAGAAAGATTCGTGATAATAATGATGGTTTACGTAGGTACCGTGTCTGTCATATGGAAAAGGCCAAAACCCGTACAGTGTGATTTCCTTGCAGAATAATGGGGCTATGGTGAACATAACGAATCCTTCGCTTGCTGTCGTCTTATTCCAAAATCTATGAAATATGATAAGAAAAATATAAATGGCATTGCCATAACAAAAATGTCAACAGCATATCTCTCTCTCTCTCTCTCTCTCTCTCTCTCCTCTCTCTCTCTCTCTCTCTCTCTCTCTCTCTCTCTCTCTCTCATACCAAATAATTTCAATTACAAAGTAAAACTACCTGCAATTATATATCACCCACACACATATATACACACACACACATATATATACACACACATATATATGTATATAATGTTTGTTTTGGTGGCGACATTTTGAAAACAACTCAGAGCGTTTGTTTAACAGCGTAGATTTGTCAGCATTGATAATGTGTAGCTATTCTGAAATACAAAGATTGCACAGCCTGCTTATGTTTGAGAACTCAATGCGTTGTCAATAATTGACAACGAGATGCCAAATTTGCGAGAATTTACAACAGGGACAGCCATTTTGAAATAGTACTCTGACTGCGGGATGCGTACGGGGCTAGATTCAGCTCGACAACAGCACAACTTCATCCACCTCGCAGACACAATGAAGGCTGTGATGACAGGAAAGTGATTTTATTTCCTTAAAATTAGTTGGGTCTCTCTACATGTACGAGGTAAACATATAACAGCACTGCAATCCTCACTCATATGAAACCTAATGCCCCCAATAGCTGTATCCCTTCTCGCCTTATTACAACCGATAATCTAGTAACTAACCGATAACGTATCAAACCCGATAACGTAGTAAAGATTTACCGATAATGTCACGCTATCAAATTAACTGATAACGTAGTAAAATTTACTGATGACGTAGTAATTTTTCCTAACCGATAACGTATCAATACATTTACTTATAACGTATGAAAACACTGATAACGTATTGGATCGACTGATTGGGGTAGATCTATCCTCTATCGATCGGTCAATCCATTGATCAATCGATAGATCGACCGATTGATCGATCGTTCTATCGATTGAAAGATTGAATGAATATATAATAGTTTTATTGCGTTCCAAGGGGAGGGGTGTACGCTTGTCGATCGTTGGATAGATAGATCTATCGACAGATAGATAGATTGATAGATAGATAGATAGATAGATAGATAGATAGATAGATAGATAGATAGATAGATAGATAGATAGATAGATAGATAGTTTTAGATAGATAGACAGATAGATAGTGTACTAGTGTATCAAACAGCCCATAATGTAGCCAAGTGAACAATGACGTATCAAATCAACAAATAATGTATTGAATCAACCAATAACGTAATCACGTGCACGTTGAAGAATAAATATTCTAATCAACTGATAATGCATCGAGTCAACCAATAAAGTATTTATCAAGCAATAAAGTATTAAAATGTAAAGTAACGGAATATTTATGAGTGTTGTATCTTCCGATTTTTCTTGATCAATCAATTACACCTTAAGAGTTACATATACTTGAAGTATATTGTTTTCGTTATATTACCCAGACATCACAAATCGAATTTCATCAATTTGGGAAATGCAGCCTAATTAAAAGGTATTCCTGCAGGATGAATTCAAGGTACCACACACATGTGAGTGTCTTTATCGACGCACTTTCTAAGTTCGGAGGACTTGGAAAACAGTTTTCAACATGACCAATCATAAAATTTCGTTACGACATCAGTACATCAAAATGGCAATGTAACTCTCATCCTGGGATTAAATTACAGGTAAATATGGACTCCTTGTTCAATTGAATTCCCTGTAATCAAAATATATTAATTTTGCAAGTTAATCCTGATTGCGGGCGTTGCAATTGGTCTGTTTGAGCCAGAAAACAGTCCCGAAGGACAAAAGTACTTTCGTTTTGTAGCTGGTCCGATTACGTTTTTAAAAAACAACAACTATTTTGTGATAATCACATTTATATGCAAAGCAAAGTATTCCCACGACTCGCCTGTATAACTTTTGTTGCATGAGGAACGACTAACTTGATCTTAATGTTGCTACACCGATACACAGACTAGTTTTCTTAGTCGATAGGGTTCTCTGTGTAAACCAACAGCCGTTCATTACCCTGCCTTTGTTTTATCAGTACTTATACTATCTCTTCGAATTTTACCAAACTACAACTGTATAGCTTCAACGGCAAGACTAGACACAACTTCTCAAACAAATTCCAGTAGTTTGGCAACATTTCAACTTAGACGTTCGTACTACTATGAAAACAGTCGAAACACGATTGATTTTCTGCAGAGAAATTTGTAGCAATTTACGCTAACATGACAGCTTTTCCCCCACACAGATTTAGATGTGGTGGCTACGACCTATTTGGCAGAAATCGGCCATACCCACCGAGTCTATAAAATTCATAAGTTTACTTTTCTTGTTTACGCACAGACTTTATCGATGGAAATCCGGTTAATGGCTATTACATCAGGATGACAACCCACATGTGGGCAGCGAATTAAGATTACTCTTTGTATGGAGCATGGAGCTAGAAATGGATAAGTTTCTAGCTCCATGCATGGAGATAGCTCCATGCTTTTTGTAGGACAGTTGCGATTCCGAATAATGTTGGTTTCACTAATTTCCCTACAATTACAAACTAACGTTCATCAAATAGGGAAAACTATGCAGACCTATAGAAAAGCCGTGTGTAATGACATTTGAAACACAATGAGCATGCAATGACCAAGATATTTCTCAATGCTTGCCGTATAGCATGGAGGTACTAGCTCCGCTCCTGGCTCCATGACTAACCATGGAGGTAGAAGAGAACTTTTTGCCTCCTTGGACTGACGTACGCGTGACCTAAAAATAAAGTCACGGAGGTTACTATTAAAGTAATTTTCTGCCACGGTATCAACCGATGCGCGATGGTCAGCTATTAGCCCCACGGCCGGTATGAGTCAAGAGTGCTCGGCTATGACTACGCCGTAGCCGTATTATAGCCCTGCCATGCAGAGCGGAGTAGCGCGTGTGTAGACGCCAAAGAAGTAGCCGAGGTCCTTCTTTTATTGTACATTTGGTCTTTGGTCCTTGCAAACTTTGCAGCCACCTAAGTCTGTGTACGGTGATTTGTGTTCGTCCACAGTGTTTCCCTCTATTGTGGTGCAGGGTAACATAGTGAACGGAACATGTACACAAAGGTCCACACAGCATCGTACCTATGGTGCATCAGAAAAACATGATATTTTTTTCTCTTTAGAGAGGAATTGAATGCATACAATTAGCACCTAGTTAAAGCTTGTGGCAACTTTTTAGAGAACACAAACTGACCCTGAATCATTTCCGCTAGTATTAACAATCCATGTAGGCACAGACCTTGTCCATGATGTAGGAGACATCATAGTTTTTTACTCCATGGATCCACTATGTGGATTGGTGGAATTTTTTGTGGATTTTTCGGCCCAACCACGTGTGTTGCAAATTTGATTGTATTTTTATCTTGACTGAACCGATATGACCGTCACCAACGCGAACAATTCGATGTCGATTTGTTGCAGTTCTATCACCCCCCCCCCCTAACATTTCCGACGGCTTCTCTATATTCTCGTCGCGAAACATCCAGATTTTAGCGTGGCGATGGAGTCATTTTGCATGGAGCTACTACATTTTGTTGCGTCACATCACGGTGAAAACATATGACCGAAGTTCGGATTTTTCGACTGCTATACTGTACAATATATTCAACGTTTCAATGTAGATGAATGTTCAATTCTAATGTATGTCACACAATTTCTGTATCGTTTGCTGTCTTGTAGCGTCTGCTCTAAATCTACCCCTATGTTAGAACCCACTGAGAAGGAACTCGGCATGGCGTCTCAAACGAAACTTTTTAGTAGTGTAACAGCTTTTTGTAGTTTAGTTCAGAACATAGACAGTAGAGGGGGACTTCCCCCCTCTACTGTCTATGTTTAGAACTACTATTATATAGGCAACATGATGTCTGACCAGTACATAGGCCTAGGGGTAATTACAAATGCTCAGAACAGCCATTTTATCCAATCACATATGCGCTAACATTTGTAGATAAACATCGAGATCAATAGTATTATGCATGACTGTGTTATAATCCCAAGCTGGCCAGTTTCTGTGTTGGGTAAAAATGTTGGAATGCAAAAATAAATAAAAAAATAAAATAAATAAATAGAAGAAAAAGATAAATCAGGCAAGAGACAGTGTAATAACAAATCGATCTATCGATCGATCTATCGAACAATTTATAGAATATCTCGATCGATCTATTGATTGATAAATCTATCATTCTATCGAATTGATAGATCCATCGTTCTATCGATCGATCTACCAAACAATTTATGACCGATCGATAGATTGATCGATCGATAGATCTATCGCTCCCAATGAATCGCTTGATCAGATACGTTATCAGTTAACCGATACGTCATTGGTTGCTTTAATGCGGTATTGGTTGACTTTTCTACGTTATCAGTTGATTTACCGATACGTTATAAGTTCATTGATACGTTATCGGTAAATTTGATGATACCTTATCGGTTAAGAAAAATTGCTACGTTATCGGTTCGTTACTACGTTATTTGTTGATTTGATGCATTATCGGTAAATGTTTACTACGTTATCGGCTTTGATATGTTATCGGTTCTAACACATCTACCTGTGCTATATGAAGAAATTTTGACATGTTAAAAAAACTGTGATTGCAGAATAGGATTATTACCTGTTAGTCAGCTTTGGATAAGTAGGAACTGGAGAGTAGGCTACTCTGTATGAGCAATTTGCATCAACCATCGTTTTGATCAGGGCGGTCTGCAATTGTTTAATCGACATTCGAAAAGGACGTTTGGAAATGTCATGGTTCATCCATATAATACAATTAGCCAAGTATCTCAGAGAGTCCAGGTAGTGACGGTATTTTTCAATCTTTTCACCCTTCTCCTCTAAGTATTTACGAAGAAAATAAAAGACGCTGGAGTTTATGGCAGTCAAGTTCGTTTTATGGCCGACTTCCTTTTCGTATCCCGCGACGACGGGTAAGTTAATCCGCATAACGAAGTCATGCGAGTCGATTTCACGCCCGCAGTGACTCCCATTGAGGATGCCACTGCTCCCAACCAAGGCGCAGCTCTTCTGAGTCTCAATGGTGTAGAAGTTATCTTCAAAGGAGTCCCCGTTTATTCCCGTGGGCTTTTGTCCGGTTGTCATGAAACTCTGTCTAAACATCATTTTCTCTGGAACTACGTGACTTTTGTAAACGGCGAGTGAATTATTTAGATTAAAAACTGTAGAAATGTTACCCCTATAAATAAGAAAAAATGAATATATTAATAAAATAAGTAACTAAATAATGAGAGAAACTGCCAAAAGATTTTATTTACTTGATCTTCAAATGAAAAAGTAATATCAAACTTTTTGTAGCTTAAAGGGCATGTAGGACACTGTTTTGTAAAACACGGCAGGTGAACTGTAAATATGGGCACTGAAAGTTGACAACAAAAATAGTCCGACTGAAGTAGAAATTTACTCGTTGTTTAATCATGTGGGAGAGATACTTAGGGCAAGTTGACCTGTGACTTTTGATATGACGATAAGCAAACGATGGGTGTTTGATTGTCTCATTCATTGATTACTAATCTAACTGATTAATTTGAATAAAATCAGTTTATTTCAGAATCTTGAATAATTTCCATTGATCATTGAATACTGGCGCATATTTCCACCTACATTCCATACTGTCAGAGTTAATCTGTCGACAAATATTGTGAATACAACAATTTACGGTCATTCTGATAGATCTGCTACTTCACTCCTGTGTTTTTTATTCATGATTTATCTCCAACTGTTTTTATTTCACAGGGAAATGGTTTATAATCGATGTCGAAAGTGCTATACCTACCGTAGTTCTTCAAGGCTGTTTACAAACTTGAGATTATTCGGGCATTTTTTGCACGGTTCCAAAGTTCGATTCAAGGGGGTGCGGATGAAATGTTTGATTCTGCAGATGCAAAAATATAGCATAAGTAGAAAAAGTAAATGTTTGCTAAGATATGAATCAGTTCCTCCAGCTCCTTTGTCAACACATACGATTTATTTCCTCTCAGTGTCTGTGTATGTATGTTTGTTTGCGTGTTTATGTATTTGTCTTCTGATAGTAAAGTATCTCGAAACAACCGATTGAATTACACTTAATTCTAATACAAGAATGCATTTTGGCAATAATAGAAATAACTATATTTTTGTTCCTGTGGCTTATATGATAGTGAAATAATGAAGTTTGCATTGGTAGCAGTGCCTATTGGGGTAGGTGCATTAATTGTAGCTTACGGCCTATGCGCGGGTTTTTCTGTCGTCATGGCTGTGCAGCGCCGTTTCAACTTTTTATTTACATAAAAAGCCCTTGCTTCATAATAACGATTCATCACACTCCCCAGATGTTAACGCATGCGCACCCTCCGCAAAATGATAGATCTCTTTACCAAAGCCTTCCATACTTTAACGATAAGAAACGGAAAAATCGCCTCGAAACATGATCCAAGTAGAGTCTAACGCGCGAATGTACACTATTATGGAATTCCCCGCTCAAAAAGGCAGGATCTTGTACAAGGGCAGGGTTTTATACTCAAAATACCGAAAAAGATAAACAAAATATGCAGGCCATATACTTTGCATAAAACGAAAAACAAAAGGTGCACCATATTTACTTGTTCTAGTAACGTTGTAGTGAAATTTGCCTGCTCTTTCAATACAAAGCAAAAAAGGTGAAGATACTGTACCTGGTATGTATGTATGTATGTATGTATGTATGTATGTATGTATGTATGTATGTATGTATGTATGTATGTATGTATGTATGTATGTATGTTAGTATGTATGTATGTATGTATGTATGTATGTATGTATGTATGTATGTATGTATGTATGTATGTATGTATGTATGTATGTATGTATGTATGTATGTATGTATGTATGTATGTATGTATGTATGTATGTATGTATGTATGTATGTATGTATGTATGTATGTATGTATGTAGGTAGGTAGGTATGTAGGTATGTATGTAGGTATGTAGGTAGGTATGTAGGTAGGTATGTATGTATGTATGTATGTCGTAAGAAGTCTGATAGTACCATCTTCCATGCCCCCCCCCCCAAAAAAAAACACCGTGTGTATTAATATTTCTATGAGGTGTTCAAGTGTATGTTGGAAAACTTACTTGGGACCAACGTTGGACGACGACTTTACTGACGCGTGAGACAAAAATATTGTCCCTGCTGGACCGATTATCATTGCCACTGTTAACAGGCAGAAGGCACACATAAATAAGGCGAGTAGCAATAATGATTTCTTCATATCCATTAATGGCCTCAAAGGTTTTCTGAAACAAATAAGAATCACTGAATGGTGAATTTCGTTTCGTTGAATATGGGAGTCACGCCGACATTTTCAGTAAAATGAATATGAACAATGAGTTTACTAATACAACGAATATCATTTATATTAATACCAATAAATTGATATGATTTACATGGAGAATGCCGAGAGTGCATCACCCAAATTCTCGATGTAGGCCTACTCTAAACATCATTTGGAAGTGCATAGACGCAACGTAAATGTATGTTTTCAACTGATGTTGAATAGAGAAGATCGGGATGACATCAATTTGAAACAAAGATGTTAAAGGTGATTCAGTTGGTTGTGGTACATTCTTCGCGAACCATAACCTCATCGAAATTCAAGCAATGGTAGAATTTAGGTTTACATGGCAGGGTTCTCACCCTGGTATTTTCATGATAGAAGATCGGGTAAATTTCCTCAGACTCGACCTCCTCCCCCCATTTAGTGATATTTCGGGATCATAGCCCATAGACATACCTGTTGCACAACCATCTACGCCATATGGATGAACTGTTGTCACATGTGATTGTTTTTATATGTCAGATTACATTGGTGTTACTGCAAATCCACTTTGCGTTGGACCACCATTGTCCTGAGGCCTGCTATACAAAAACCATTCCCAGTCCGAGTCGGATCGTATATTTATAATAAAACAGTAAATAGGTGTCAGTGAGTATAAATAAACGTTTTCTTCTTATCCATTAACACCTACAGTATAGAGCCTTAAAAAATTAACGGCGATGAATATTGATTCGTCTAATATGGGGGTGTCACTGACATTTACAGTAAAATAATTCATAATAATCAGGGAATCCGCCAACGCATAATGTACATGTAAATGCTGAATAACAAAATCTTGTGCACACCTGTGAATTTTTCTATGTAACTCAAATATTATTAAAAGCTGTTACCAGAGGTTTTTACTTATAGTGAGAATCCTACTGTTGGAGCATAAAATTTAATGATGGCCTATTTTTGCTTTGGATCGAGTAGCAGAGAATCAGCCACAACCATTAGACATTTATGTTTAAACTGAAAGTTGTTATTCATGCATAAGTGCAATGTAGAAAAAATGAGCATAATTTCCTTGTCACCACACACTTAAAATGACACGTTCCACGGGCCTACTCAATATATAAATCGCAATACAACCATTTTCAGTAATATTAGTCAGGTGGCTTAGCAACAAAAAACAGCAAGATCGTTACACGGATGACAAAAGTGCCAAATTTACTACAGAGGTTCACATATGTGTGTAGATCAATATTAGCTATTGCTCCAAAAATTTTGGCCACCGGAAAGGCTCGATGACGTCATAATTCAAAATGGCCGCCATTATAACGCTTAAAAATGGTAAAATACAGTTTATTCAGCCAGTTTTCACTATTCTTATAAATAAACTGGCTCAAACATTCCCAATCATAAATAAAACATTTAATTAATGCAAATTTATTCTTATGATGACGTCATAAAGCCAAAATGGCCGACCAAATTCAAAATGTCCGCCATAACATTGTCTAAAAATGTTAAAACACTGTTAATGAAGCCTGTTGTCAGCTCTTTATCACCTGAACTGAAATGAACACCCCAAATTACAGGCAAAACAGATAATTGATGCAAATTAATTATTAAGATGACGTCATAAAACCAAAATGGCTACGGAAAGTTACAAAATGGACGATTATGAAGTTCACTGTGCTTGGTACAATAGCCCATTTACGTGACAAAATGATAGTATAAAAGTAATGTACAATGTATTAGTATTCCATAAACTTAAAATTAAAGATAAATGTATCAAAACTTAGCAAATAAGTTCAACACAAGTAAAAAAACTCTAATGAGATAATTGATTACTAAAAATGGTTTGTGTTTAAAAAATCGAATCGACATAAAGGAAATGAAGGCAACTTCACACCCTGGTTCTACCTTTGCTTGTGATACCGTATAGTGAGTAGATCAATGTGGTTTGGTGATAAGGGAAAATGGTGAGAAACCAGTGAATCGATAGTGCTTTGACCCTCGTAATGTGACCTTGGACCCGGAAATAAGGTTTTATGTTGGTTTTATGTAAGGTTTTATGTTGGCGGTTCGGGCCAAAGTGAGTCCCTTCTTCAGCCACTTGAATTGTTTTGTATTCCCACATGCTCATTTTAATGGTAGCCATTGTTCATCAAAGAGAGATGCTAAAATCATTATGTTTTGGTCAGAATTTTGCGTGAATTGTTGCTCAGACCGTTCATTTGTACTCTCCTTGTGTTTGAATTTTGCTTGAAGGACGATATATTGTATGTTTTTCTTCCTTTTATACGTTATTATAGGTTCTCTGGAAAACTATGGCCAGCGTTTTAATCGCCCTTCATAATTTCCAGATTGTTATCACATTGTTTGATTAGGCTGGTTTTGATGAGGTTGTGCTGACTAGTATTTTGTTACATCATTACTCTTACTTTTGTTGATGAAGGATGGCTGACGTTTTGTTACATTCTTTTTTATACAAGCTATGTCTTTCTTTTGTAATCTCTTTGTTTAAGATTTTGCGTTGAGAAATTGACCTTTTTATGAAGTCCATATTGTTGTTGCATGTACATATCTGAGTAATTCACCTTCAATTAAGCATTTGAAAGTCGGTGGCAGATAAACATCGTCAGATGGTTTTTTGTGGGTTTTAAAACCGAGCCATCTCTCTCAATTGCGTCAAGGTATGAGATTTTGTCGATAGAATGTTCAATTATGAATTCCCAAGTTGAACGTAGAGTACAGTGTGGACTCCTCGACAAATTTTCTGAATGTTAAAAGTTGATGTTAGATTCCTGTGTAAACCATGAACATGTCACCTTTTAAATTTCAATACGAATATTTGACCGGCTTTGGGATTTAGGATTTAATATAATTTTCTCCGTTTCATGGTATATGATATCAGCTCTTTCTGGTGAGCCCATACTTCATCCATAGATTCATTTGCATTTTTCTAAGTTGAATTAAAATATGTTGCGTTTCAGAATAATCGACAGTTAAGGCTTTCAAGTACATTGATGGTGGGTTTTTGTATCATACCAGTTGGCAGTACTGTTTCAGAGTCCAACGCTTTGATCGCTGCATTTATGGCTTCATTTTTGACATGTTTTTCTACATTGATACCACGTCTTATGTTACCAGAATAGAGTTTGCTTGTTTGTTTAATTGGTTCTAAAAGAGAATAAAGTTTTTTGTGTCCCTGGCATATATAAGTCGCTTTGGACGATTGGTTTTATGACAAGGTCTAGAAATTCCGACATTTGTTTTATTGGGCTTGAGCAGCTATTTCTATTGAGACGTTGGGTAATGATTGTTTCTTCTGCTTTGCTTTTGTGTATTTTTGGCAGGAGATACCATCGTGGTGTACAAATTATTCTACTTATGGAAATGGGGAAACTGTAAATCACCTCGTCAATGATCTTCTTGTCGCAGATAAATGATTTCGTATACAATATCCACTGTATAGTCAATGTCGCCAAGTGTATTAGTGAACATTTTTCAATTCGTAGCTGTCTATAACTTTCTTTAATGTCATTTATCTTATTCACAATTGCTATGCCTCATCCTTTATTGATGGGTTTCATTAAGATTTGTTTTTTAGACAGATTGTTCAGGGCAGTCTTTTCTGCCAGAGTCATATTCTTTCTGAAGTGGGTTGCGAATGGAATTTCCTCTATCGATCTAAGTTGCTTCGAGACAGTTTTACAATTTTTGGGTTTTCCGCGGTTACTAGTGTTGAACATGTACTTATCTTAGAACAGATGTCTGATTGATTGATTGATGATTATTCTCATGATATCGCATAATCGTATGATGCGAATAAATTTGTTGATATCTCATAAAGACAATTTTTCTAGACACTCCGAAGTGGGAATAAATTTCAAACCTTTAATTAATGCTTTGATTAAGGTTTGATTTGCAAGATTGTTGATGAATCTGAGAATCTTTCTGAGTTCTTATCTTTGTTTAACCTTCCATTTCTGCTTATGTTCTTCCTGGTGTTTTTTTATGTTTTTATGTTTTGGGTTTCCAAACAGCAACGTTTTTTGCAGTTTCCTTCATCTTTGAATTCCTAACCAGTCTGGTAAGTGAACAACGAAAGGCAAAGACGCTTTTCATAAAATTCACGAAAGCTGCAAAAAGTAAGCTAAGCTAGATTCAAAAAGCAAAAAGTAGTCTTCTTTTTGTTCATAAAACCCTGACCAAACGATCTTTTTCAGGCCGGCACATCCTCCAAAAAGAGAACTACAGTAACTGTAGCACAAAACTATGTCACCACACATCGAGACATAAAAATCCAAGAAAATTCAAACGAAAAAGGCTTCTGAAACAAAGGAAGCAAAAGTCTAGACCAAAATCACAAACATAAAACCTTTTTTCAGGGACCAAGGTCACATGACCAGGGTCAAGGCATGATTTATTTACCGGTTTCTCGCCATGTTTTTCGTTATCATGAAATCACATCACTATTGATCTACTCACTATAACGTAACACTTTCAAAGGTAGAACCTATGGGTAAAGATAACTTTATTTCCTTTATATTGGTTCAGTTTTTCAGACAGAGGTCATTGTTTATAATAGTTTGTAATTTGTGTTGGGCTTATTGGCTAAGTTTTAGTACATTTATCATTTATTTTGAGTTTATGGATTATCAAGACAAATTGTAGATTACCTTTAAAGTTATTTTGTGACGTAAATTGGCTATTTTACTAAGCACAGTGAACTTCATAATAGGTCATTTTGTAATTTTCGGTCGCCATTTTGCTTTTATGACGTCATCACAATAATGAATTTGTATCAATTATATATTTTGTCTATAATTTGGGGTGTTAATTTCAGTAAAGGGATAAAATGCTGGAAACAGGCTTAATAAACAGTATTTGAACATTATCAGACGATAATATGGGATATTTTGAATTTGGTCAGCCATTTTGGCTTTATGACGTCATCATAATAATTGATTTGCATCAATTTTTATGTTGCATTTGTAATTTGGGATGTTTGTGTCTGTTTATTCAAAAAATATTGAAAACTGCCTGAATTAGACGTATTTTACCATCTTTAAGCCTTCTAGTGGCGGCCATTTTGAATTTATGACGTCATCGAGCCTTTCCGGTGGCCAAACTTTTTGGAGCAATAGCTAATATTGATCTACACATATATGCGAACATCTGTAGCAAATTTGGCACTTTTTCATCCGTGTAACGATATTTTGTCAAGCCACCTGACTATATATAGCGAAGCCACTGCAGTGAACTGCAATAAAACTGCTCACACTAATTAGTTTCAGCTGTAGCCAGCTGGCAAAGTCGACAACATTGTATGTCCCATGCAGACAGTTTGTCTGGGGAAGTTGAAATAAAACCGATTTGTACATGGACCAGTGCATGGTAATGTTACATTGTATCTTAACCTTGAACACAGAGTGCCAATCGTAAACTCTCATTTACAACCCGAGCCTCAGACAGACTTAGTTTTGCCTTGTACAAGCAGA
Source organism: Ptychodera flava (assembly GCF_041260155.1). NCBI lineage: Eukaryota > Metazoa > Hemichordata > Enteropneusta > Ptychoderidae > Ptychodera > Ptychodera flava. The sequence continues at coordinate 21,249,904 of NC_091938.1, read as the reverse complement.
CTTTTTGTCTGTATCAAGTAGCCTTGTTCAACATAAACGTGACCACGGCTACAGCTGAAACTAATTTGTGTAAGCAGTTTTATTGCAGTCACTGCGGCAGCTTCGCTATCTAATACTGAAAACTAGTGTAACTAGTCGTAGAGCATTTACCTTGGGGATCTACGTATATGTGTCAAATTCCCGAATATCCAAATGTGGTAGGTACATTGGAATTGGCCCGAATCACTTTCAATCGCATCGCTCATGCTGTTCGTAACATCGTTAACCACCTTAAACTGGTCTGTAACTTTGAAAGTCGATTGAGATACGAAACAATATCTCTAACGTAGATTCAAAAGTTATATCAACAAGTTTACCCTGTGAACAGTTTTCCATTTTATGCCGTAATATACCCTGAACCATAAAATATCCGGGATTTTTAAATGTATTCTCCGCTATTAGAATAGAAAGTATTAAACCGGCGCGAGGACCCAACGACAGAAAAAAATATGCATGTGTTATTTTGTACAGTTGCGAGTGATAAGAGTAGGGATATTCTGGTGAAAACCTACACTATACCTATTATTTAGACTTATAATCAAAGCTAATCGAAAAATGCAGTTAACACCGTTACCAAAGTTCCGTACCGCCTAAAAGATGCAATGTATGTGATGGAAAGGTTTTGTAAATACACTTAATGATGAAGCAGTTTCAGCTCTATTGACTGTTGTCTTTCCCACGACTTCGGAAACTCAGACAGGGCTATGATATCAAGGAAAAACATATTTGAACTGGTCTTAAAATAGTAGCCATGGTTACCGGAGCCGTTGCTACCAGAGGCTTTTCTCGAATTGTAAAATAAAATTCTAAATATTACTTTTTTATGAGGTTACCGTGGCAACTAGAGCAGCTGGCATGACGGTTCTAGGCACATTGAGTAATGAAACATGATTTACATTGAGCTAAATTCGTTAAAAAATTGTCAGGCTAAAGTTCATAGCACGGCCCGGTCAGATTTCTTTACCATAATCGTTCCAATATACGAGTGATGATAATGATTTTTATTATTAAGAAGTTTTGCTTTTCTGGTACACTGGATTTACTTTGAAAGAACCTACATTAAAGCTGCTCCGAGGGTCATAGAATATATTGAATGAAACTACAATTACAATATACAAGAGTCCGCTTCTTTCTTCTCTTTGAAAGACCAGACCCACGGTTGACGAATGTCAGATAACATCTGTGATGAAATAACATAAAAAATCCGTGTCAGTTAGATTTTTTAGTAGTCTATCGATGAACACCGTGATTTTAGTGGTCTGCTTGCAAGAGTTCACATATTATTCCGCTATGCAAGCAGCCCATGCATACTTAATTAATGAAAAGATTTAAGCGTAGATTACTTAATGCGGTTTCGTTATCATTGAGTTTGTCGTGGGCCTTGAAGTGTATTAGATGTACATACGTTTAGTGCAAACTTATAGTAAAAGGTGGCAATCATCGTTAAGAGTGGAAAAACCCATCCGAGTTTATATGATTTGCCGTATTGTTGCCCCACGCTAAGCATCTCTAATAAAATTTTGTGAAATCAAGCATTATCCGAGGATCTGAATAGTATCGCAAAACATGATTGGAACGGTTCGTGGAGTGTTTCCATGCACCTCTGTCACAACGATTGCTTTTAAACGCTGCCAAAAGAATTATCAAACATTAAACACATACCAATATTTTTGCTCTGCAGAACGAAGTCTTTTCCATTCTGTTACATGTGTGGATACACAGAAGCATCAAAGTCTTCCATCGTGGATAATATCGAGACAGCGCTACCATCTGAACCAAGATTCTGCACAAGAAAAATCAAAGTGTGGATAGAAAACCAATATTGTACGCCACTGATGGTGCCTGCAAATACACGGTATGTGGTGTCCGCTTTAAACACACGAGGCAAAGATTGGAGCCACAAGGCGACAAATGAATACATTTGCATTGTAAATCAACTTTCTTATAATTTTGAGAATATTAGGAATTAATATTAAGAAACATACATTGTAAAATGGTAAAATATATGAACGACTTTGCTGTGTCCAGATGCCACTCATCGGGATGCGATTAACCATAAATAATAATATAACAACGCTAAACTTGGGGAATTTACTCTAGATGATTAAACTTTAATTCTGAAAGATCAAGCTCAGCTCTATTCAAGGTTTTTTTTTACATTTGTATATGCATGTAAAGTCAAGTCTAACATTATTTTCATCATGATAAGTGAAAACATGATAACAACATCAGAATAATGATATTCACGAGTGTGTCTGACCCGTTGAACATGTTCAAACGATTTCTTCTGGAATATCAGACCCCAAAGAAATTTTTGAAACACAATAATGACGTATTCTGCATAGCTATCATGCAGGCTTGTAATGTTGTTTTGTGCTAGTCAATTCAACCGATGCAATCTAACGATGCATTTTAGTACCTACCCTGTAAGTTTTTCCCCATTGTTTTTCGACCCTCAGATCGAGGCTGCTGCTGCAGACCAGAAGGAATTGCTATCATTATAATACAAAGAAAAGAAACATTATTCCTCATGACAAAATTCTTGACATAAGATGTCTACGTCAAATAAAGTTTCATATCATATCATACATGTCTATCTCTCGCAGGCCCAGACTTTACACATTTGTATCCGACGGGCGTCATTTTCATATTTTAAATTGATTTTTAAACCAACATTATTGCCAACATCACTCAAATAAGTGGTGAATATTTTAAAATTTAGTGGTATCGTGCGAGAACGTACGCCCTCTAGATCTGAGTACTTGAAACATTATATCGGTCTGATAGATGTAGCGCCCTCGCAGTGTGGCTGTTGCCAATAACTGAGTTCTAATTACAAAGGTCCTAAGTAGGCAATTTCACGCACAGATGTCAATATCTCATTAACACTTTTCGATACACACCTTAAACAGCGGTAGAAGTTCGTGTATCATACTGCCATCCCTGTTAAAGTATTTGTTATGGGCGATAGTGGCCAAAATATCTCTGGCCACCAAGATGTCGCCACTCATTAGCATCTCACCACTTTGGAGTGTGTCGCTCAAATGCTCTAAGACGTCTGTAGACTTGGCAGTGTCATTCAAGGTACTCTCCTGCAAAATAAGGCAAAAGGTTTCGATTTAGTTGCAACTTCCATATGGAAATAATGAAGTAAATTTTCGATTGGATTCTGAAAACGTAGGGTATCAAGTCACCTACCGAAGACATCACAGTCATAACCGCCCAGCTATATCTCCCCCCTTTAAAAGTGATTAAAAAACTACGCTAAGTTGTTACAATTTTCAGACAGTGGTCCAAGCCAACATGCTTTAGAGTCGACATGATGAAACACTCGAAAAACATACATTACTATATATCAAGTAATATCATTGGAGAAAGGTTACTCAAAGGTTTCATAGAGAAACAGCTTTAATACATTTCAAACATTGCTTTAAATCTGCCTTTGGATATCCGTAAAAGGTGATAAATAGAGGTTATGATACGACGCAAGCAACTTGCGATATTTGGTAATAACCGAGTAATCATATACCCATGCTTAAAAATTTATAAATGTTAAGGAAAACTTTAAATTTTAGGCTTTACTTTTATTCTTCCTTGCACATAAACATGGAAATATTTGTTTAAAAAGGCTTCATTCATAAACCATACGACTATAGGTTTTCGCAGAAGTCAACACGCACGCGCGGCAAATCCTTCATATCTAAATGAGCACCATAAGATACCGGGACTCAAAAATAGTCACATGCAAAATTTAGATGGTGCAATTTATTATTACAATCGTTACTGATCAACAACTTTCCTCTGCTTTCTCTCTCCCGAGTTCGAATGCGCTCGATCGCCTCACGGAGCGGGGGAAGGCGGCCGTTCTGTTTTTTACATCAGAGAGTTGCCATGTCAAGATTGTCACCACATGTTTCGTGCGCACGAAATCGCCGTCACGCCAAGCGCTCATGACCTGTTTTGAGGAAATGCGAACGGTGGAATATTTGCTAGAGCTTGTGGAAAATTTAGTCACAAGGATTTTAAGGGGAACAGGAGAACCACTGGATAACATCACAAGATTCAACAGATTATTCTTCGATTGAGCTACCCAATGTATCCTTGTTCCACAAAGCAATGCAATTTTTTTTATGCACCGTAGGCGGAGAGCGGTAGCCATTTGTTTGTTTACTTTTTCACTAACAATTTGCAAATATCAAAACTGATGTCGTTTATCGTGCACTCTCGAGGTTTACCGTGAAATATCACGACTGATATATTACGGGAAACGTCACCAGGATGGAGCGATACAGACATGGGTATATGATAGTCGTTCAAACAAAGCAAATAAACTACGATCATAGTGAGACTTTGTGATGAAAGGTTTAAAGTTGTACTACATTACGAAAAGTTTGCCTCGGTCACTAAACAATTCTTTCGGGCCTAAGTTTCGTACTTCTACCAAACCACGATATGTTGTATCAGAAAACAAAATGTTGTACAAAAATCATCCTAATAATGCAAAATCTAATCCATATGTAACGGTAAGGACTCCCTAAGGAGTTGTTTTTGAATAATATGCATATTTTTCATGATGAATTTCACGGGGCATCGGTCAAAGAAACCGAAAAGGAAACCAAATTTTCATTTTTTAAGAGAAGTCGTTTGTACTTTAATGAACATAATAATTTATCCCGGCTACATTGATAAACATGCCACAGTACTTAACAAGCGGCTTCTCACATATGAATTTGTCTTTTTCACCACAACCCTTGTTGAACCAACCGTAGGAATATGTTTCATTCATACAACACATTATCCCATATCACTCGCCCTACACCTAACACGATTGGAACTAATTTGGGATAATTGGATTTTCATATTTTTCAAATTTCTCAAACGTGTTAGGTGCCCTATAGCTTAATGTTGCAATATTACAAATTTCTCATAAAAACAAGTGTAATGTAAAGAGAAAAGCAAGTGAGATTACATTTGTGGATTAAATCGACATTACTTTACCAGCCAATAATCCCAAATTGGTTCCAATCGTGTAACCTGTAACTGGCTGATTCGCTCCAAAAAGTGGCATCGTTAAAAGCGTCGACTTGTAAACCCAGTGCCATTTCTGCAATGTAAAAAAGACTGTAATAAGATGACATTTCATCATTGCAGTTTTCTACAGCCAAGGAAAAAGATACAACATAAGTAGTATTAACCTTAGAACATGGAATTCCGTAGGGCGTTGTATTTATTGAAATACCACCAATGTCACCGGCTTTACAATAATACAGCCCACTTTTTCTGATTGACTAGAGCAATAAGTGTAATATTTGAAGATTCAATAATTGCGGGAAATATCATAAGGATACCGTACCTGGCTACCTCCTGAGCGTGACCGCTGTTCGGATTGCGGTCACTCTCATATCATAGTTTCCTATTTTTACATAAATATCATTTTGACGAGACCAACAAGGAACAAGAATGTGTAAAAACGTTTAGAACCTGATTTCTCCATTGATAATTGTAAAGCTATGTTAATTTCGCCTTCGGTTAATCAAACAACATATAGTCCGGATGTGGATCCGACTTACTCGGGAAATGCTTCCCTCATTATGTTCGCTAGTAGGCAAGCCTGAAGAATAGGCTAACGTCTACTTCGCTAACCCCCCCCCCCAAAAAAAAAAATCCCAAAAAAAACAAATCGTAGATGTGTCTGTATGGCATTTACCGTCCTGTTTCTATATCAGTAGTCTTCTAATATTCAAAACTATAAGATGTTCAGATTTGATAACAGCTAGTACAGCACGAGAAATGTTTTTCCCATGACCACATGCTCTCTGCCTTTTTCGTGTGCATCACTAATACGTCACGGCCGACCGACCATTCAACATTTTTTTATTTTTGATCAAGATTTGCATGTGAGTAAAGAAATAGAATTACTAAGATAACTTTAAAATGTCAAAATCAATTGAAAAGCATATTCAATAGTTTGATTTAGGGTGAAAACCATGACATCATTCCATAGCAGTCTTCATGGGGACATGGGCCAAGAGAATTGTATCCTATCTTGATGTAATATTAGAAGAAACTAAATGTTGACATCTGACAAGACTGTCGCATAGAATATAACTAAAGAAAGAAATTAGAAAATATTCTTTAGTACTTGATTTCGTTATCAATAGTTTTCAAGTCTAGATCTGAGTGGGATTCCTCTGTAGAAATTCTTACCAGTCTGGTTGGTGACAGAAACTTGATTGAGGTTACCTTTACTTTTGGGTCTCTCAGAAGACTCAGTGATCATTTTTATTGAAATATTGGCCGACTTGCAACCTATTCTGCCGAGTTGTGTTTTCTTTTAAAATATAACATATTCAGCAGGTGTTTGACAGCGAGGAGAGCACTGTGGGTAACCATTGTTATTGAGGTTGGAATCGGGATCTGTCTCCCTTAGTCGTGTTTGTATGTGCTGCATTGATCTGATTGCATTACGTGTAAGTGCACATCAACTGTTGACAAGCTGATATAAACGGTCTCCGTCATTCAAAATTAGTTGTTCATAAAAATGACGATACGTTCACTTATCCGTACCTTTTTTTAAGAATGTATTGATCGTCACAACAACTTTCATCACGCATAATTACATGGCATTCTAAAAGAGTTTTTATATGTAAAGAGTTGTAGTCTCATTCAATATTCTATGACCCGCGGAGTAGTTTTAATGTGAGTTCTTTTCAAGTGAGTCCAGTTTACTAGAAAAGGAAAAATTCTTAATAATAAAGGACATTGCCATCACTCGTACGTGGGACTATTGTGAAAGAGAAAAGTGACCGAGACGAGAGGCTTTAACATAAGACGAATCATTTACTTGCAGCCCTTGGAAGAGTTCCTCTACTTTGACACGTAAGAGATAGTGATTGATTTCGTCTAGATTACATATTTGATTGCGCGTATTGTTTGCTTTCTAAGGCTCGTTCATACCTTTTTAAACTTTAATCTGATAATTTTTTAAAGAATTGAGCCCATTGTGGATCCTGTTTTTTTATCAAACAATGCGCTTAAAACTGTCGCGCCAGCTTCTCTAGTTGGAGGAATGATGGGTTTCAGTTGAAACTTAAATGTCGAATGGTCGTTGCTAATTCTCTGCTGTCACATCCATCACAAAAATAGGCCGTCAGAAAATTTACGCTCGTACATCAGGGTTCTCACTATAAGTGAAAAGCCTTGACAACCTTATTGATAATATTTTGAAGAAGAAAAGTGCACAGCTGTGCATTAGATTTTGTTTATCGGCGTTTATATTTACATCAAGCGTTGGCGAATTGCCCGATTTTATCAATAATTTTTCTGCAAATGTCAGTGGCACTTCCATATTCGACGAATCAATATTCATCGCCGTTAATTTCTTTCAGGCTTCCAACTGTGGGTGTTAATGCATATGAAGAAATCGTTTTTTATACTCACTGACATCTATTTAGTGGTTATAAGCAATAAAGCACACCCAGCGATGGTATACCACGAGATTTTGACCAGTTCACGACATATATGCACGAGCGATAGCGAGTGCATATATGAAGTGAACTGGTCAAAATCGAGTGGTATACCGTCGCTGGGTGTGATTTATTGCTATTATATCATAACAGTATATTGAAATTCTGGCGTGAACGTCAAAAACGGAGTTTTGCTCAAGCTGAGAGCTCGCGCGTATGCCAGCCGTGGTATATCGCCAATATACCACGGTTCTTTTCGCGTCTCGACCAATCAGATCGCTGTATTTGTGCTTTCACTAACTCGTATGATATAATATTAAATATACGATCCGACTGGAAATGGTTTTTGTACAGCAGGGTCAGGACAATCGTCGTCCGACGTAACGTGGATTTGCAGTAACACCCATGAAAGCTGACACATAGAAACAATCACATGTGAAAAGAGTTCATCCATATTGCTTAGAGGGTTGTGCAACAGGTATGTCTATGGGCTATGATCGCCCAATACCACTAAATAGGAGGTGGAATCTGAGGAAATTTACCCGATATTCTATCATTGAAAATACCAGGATGAGAACCATATAATATTTACCTAACTTCTTCAACTGCTTAAATTTTAATGAGAGTATGGTTCGCGAAGAATTATCACAATCAACTGAATCACCCTTAACATATTTGATTCAAATTGATATTATCCCTCATCTTCATTTTCAATATCAGTTGAGAACATACGTTCTGTCCTTGCACTTGCAAATCATGTTAAGAGTACATCGAGACCTAGGCGATGCCCCACTTTGCCTTCCGAATGCAAATCGTATCAATTAATTTGATATATATCTATACATGTATTTATCATATTCGTTGTTTACGTAGGCAGCTTGTTCCTATTAATTTTACTGCAAATGTTAGCGTGACTCTCAGATGCAACGGAACGAATTTACTTGTTCAGACACCCCTCGAGGCCATAAATGGATAACAAGAAATTATTCTTACTCGCCTTATTTATGTGTGTCTTCTGCCTGTTCACAGTGGCAATGATATTCGGTCCACCAGGAACAGTAATTGTGTTGCAGGCGTCAGGACAGTCGTCGCCCAACGTTGGTCGCAAGTAAGTTTCCAACTTGCAATTTAACACCATGTAGAAATATTAACACATACGGTAGTCGTTTTTGAGCGTGGAGGATAGTACTATTGAACTACTTATGACATACATACATACATAAATACATACATACATACATACATACATACATACATACATACATACATACATACATACATACATACATACATACATACATACAGACAGACAGACAGACAGACAGACAGACAGACAGACAGACAGACAGACAGACAGACAGACAGACAGACAGACAGACAGACCTGTCAGACAGACAGACAGACAGACAGACAGACAGACAGACAGACAGACAGACAAACAGGCAGTCATGCAGACAAACAGGCAGTCAGGCAAACAGACGCACCGTACTAGTACAATATCTTTACCTTTTTTGCTTTGTATTGAAAGAGCTGGCAAATTTCACTACAACGTTACTTGAATCAGGTAAACATGGTGCACCCTTTGTTTTTCGTATATATGCAAAGTGTGGCCTGCATATTTTGTTTGGCTTCTTCCGACGTTTGAGTCACAGGGCGTTGTCTACATGTCCGTCCCCAGGGGTGGGTAGGTGTTTCGTTGTATCGCTAATAAAGATATTTCTACCAACCTTTGGCTTTGGTGTTTCGGTCTTAACTTAGCACTGCCCTTGACAATCTTGCGTATACGTTTTATCAACATGCTGCGTCTATTATCTGATGAGTTTGAGTGCCTAATTAGCCAAAGTAATCAAGGGTAAATTAGTAATCTGTGGACGCTCTCACCAGATTATCACCGGGTTAAATTTGACAAAGTCACAACGAACGCACCAGCAAGGTATAACTGAAGATATACTCTTGAAGTTTTGGCCTTTTCCATATGACATACACGGTAACAACGTAAGCCATCATTATTATGAAGACTATCTCTTTGAGCGACGGAATATCACAATGACGGGTGAATTCGACATCTTGCAGGATTTAAAGAAACGCGGGGTAATCAAACTCGTCACCGACAAATGTGCATGACCACGCTTACTGGTATTACATGCAGTCACAAGGGTGAACATCATCTACACCATCTGTGTGCTAATCATTGTATGTTTTCATGGAAAAAGGCATCTACGTTGTCGTCTTGTTGCAAGATCCCCGAGAAGATCGGATCATTTCTTTCGCAAAACTGCTTTATATATTATTCCCTGAATACGCGGGTGCCTGTGCCCGAGACCAGGTGACAATTTGCCCGACGCCAGGGGAGCAAATTTGTCTCCTGCTGTGAGAGCAAATAAATCCACGAATTCAGGCAATAATATTTTTATTACATGCCTCTTCACAGTTAATGAAATTTAGTTACATGCAAGGCATTTTCAAAAATATCACCATTATCGACCAGCATCAAACTGATTTTAACGAAAGGCAAAACAGCAGTGTGCGCATGGATATTTTGCATCAAGCATTAAGCGTCTACTTTGACGTCGAAAACGTCGAAGGACTTCACTGGGCCGGGTAACCATGGAAACCGGTCAGTACATCGTTCACCGGCCCGCTAACTTCCCGGATGTTCCTATTAAAATAAGTGCACTGATTTGCACTCACATTGAGGCATGTAATAAAAAACACTTGCTCATGTATTTTGAGTTGCGCTTATTTAATTTTCCCCGACTCATCACACTCAAATTTCCATTATTTGGAGAGAAGAATAACAATATATTGTGGCACTGGTACACCTACAAATAAGTCAAGCAAATGTAATGTTGAAATTTATTCAACGTTATTTTACTTTTCTAATCAAACTTTAACGTTAAATGACTAAGCAAAAACTTGATGACCGAGACCAAAGTACATGAGCGGGTGGTACATTTGATTATATTTAAATGGGCGAGCCTGTATCTTGCTAACATATATAGAATCACACATTAGGTTTCAATAGGCTCCTAAATAATTGTCTTAATGTTGTTGTATATAATTGTAGTTATTAGGTCACACCTCTCGATGGCCGGTAGAGTAGAACATTGTATAAGGTTGTGTTTATTGGATTCTGGATGGGTATGATTGTGATCATAGATGAGAAGTTTCTTGGATTTTTGCGTATTTACGGTTATGCCGTTTTAACCCTAGCATTTTATGGCAATGGTGTATTACTACGGATACTTTGCATTACATGATGAATCAGCAGGATCGGAATTTCGAATTATGAGACATTTTAATTGACCTATACTGAAATTAGTTGCCGGCCAGTGGCGGTTGGACTTAAATGTTACAATTGCTTCTTCTGTTTCAATCTTCATCACCCGGAAAATGTAGCTTAAGAAGAGTGTGCCGTGCTGAGTTGAATATAGGTATTGTACTGTTTTTGTAACTTCCTGTTCATTTAGGAATTTATCTTAACTTTTAGTTTTTATTTTTAAACGACTTTTAATGGAAAATCGCTGATACCCTTTTCATTTTCCGTCTTAACATGATATTATTTCTCTTATAGGAATATCTTAAATGAATGTCATATTAATGGTTCAAGTACAATGGTCTGTAAGGTATTTTTCAAAGTAAAATATTTTACTCAAAAATATGTAAAGTTTCATGATTGCTAAGCGGTCGTTGAAAATACTATGACTTGAAATAACGGTATTCTGATAGCAATAATTGATACGGGGGCTGAGAACCCAGTTTGTTGCATCAAGGCTAACAAAGCCCATTGGTACGGTGTGTTCAACACCTGCTAAATAAATCGCATTGCCGCAACTTTTAATGAAAACCAAATTTCTGAAATTAACCTTTGTAGTCAACTTTTGTCATAGGCTTTGGCGACTAACTTTGTAACCAGCTTATGATTCGAGATTATCAGGCAACAATGCATCAGTAAAATTAACCCCTTAAAAGAGGATACGATTTAGGACTACAGTACTTTCTGAAATTAGACAGTCGAGAATTTCATAATTGCCTTATGCTTAATGACTTAATTCCACTCATAGGGTAATATATTTGTCATCAAACAGCACAGTGATATGGCCACGTTTCATAGTGATCATATCACATTTCATAGTGATATGATTTCAAGGTGATATGATCAATTTCAAGGTGATATGACCACAGTTCAAGGTGATATGACCACAGTTCATGGTGATATGATCACATTTTAATGTGATATGTCCACGCAGAGTATTTCATAGCGATACGATCACATTTCGCAGTGATATGGTCACATTGTTATCACTCAGACTTTTGTTTTTGCTATATGGAAACAGGAACATCTGTCTTTAATAGATGGTATACCTTTAAATTTTCTTGTCGCACATTCTTCTGAATAGTATCATTCTTACGATCTATAACCTTAACTAAAGAAAACATGTAGTTAGTTTTCAGATGATTATAATGTTAGACACACAACATACGCATTGTTTTATCAAAACTGTAGTATTTTCATCTTTCAGTTTTCCAACGTCACTTTTGTTCCCCGAGTTTGAAAATCGGTTGATAGTCACGATTGTATGCATATGCAAGGTGCTACTCTTTCCTGTACGATGCAATGAACTTATAGTGAATTTCAAAATAGCATGGAATTCTATCGTGCCTAGGTGATTACAAAAACGTTTTTTAGCGACAGAAAATAACGCTAACTGCATCATTGCAAAAGTTCTACTTCGTTAGATTTTGCAACAATTTAACCAAATAGGACGTCCACTGTTCTCGCTGACAAGATAACGCTCAGTGTAGGAGATATCAATCGTTCTACCGACCCGTACACACTGTACATTGGCAAAAACCGATCGTAAGCGTTCTGTGCAGTTTCTTCGACGAAAAAATGTAATAAAGGCAATGTACTGGTAAGAATGTTCAAGCATTCAGTGAACGGGTTAGTTTGTCAAAGGGAGAGCGGCAACACTGACGATGTTGACTTTGCACAGTGAACGTCGTATCGGGTTAAATTTGTTGCAAAATTATGGAAGGAGAACGTTTCTAATTAATGCAGGTGGCGTCAGTTTCTACCGCCAGAAACGTTTTTTTATCACCCAAGCACGTTGTAATTCCAATGCTATATTGAAATTCACTATACATGAAATTAGAAAGCTTGCAGAAAATATGAAAACACCTGAATGGTGTTCCGGTTTCAAATATACACATCATCGTCGACGCCGTTCTTGTCACAGGACACAAGCTTACATGGATTTCCCGCCATTTTCAAAAACTAATCACGTGACAGAGAAAATAAAGATTACAACAACAGAATATCGGCCATCATGTGTTGTGCATTCAAGTAAATGGCATCATGCTTGTTTCTTTTATGATTACGATGTGTATGTGCAGGAAATACTGCATTCTTTGTACTTTTCCTTGAGGGCGCCATTTTATGAGTGCAGAACCCTGTTAAAATGCGTAGGCATGGTCCAAATCAGCGAACAGTGATACTTTACATGTTAGCACATTTACACGAACCAAATATGGTTTGAAAATATAATCATGAAAATAACGCAGAAAATTTGCAGCTATTTGGGCTTTAATTATTACCGGCATTCTCAACTGAACACTGACTTATTGGTAATGTTTCGTAAAGCTTTTGATTTCATGAGCGTAATCAATGATGCTGTCTTCTTCCAGGCTCAACGCTACCACCACGTGATCACCGAGGGATGATTAACTGAGAATATTTCGTATTCAGATTATGTAACATGTTCATAACAAATCATGCCAATGTTGAGGGATCCAACAGCCAAAGACATGACAAAATGACCTGGAACGCTGGAGTTACAATAAGAACATCTCAATCATCTAATGATAAGCTACTGACGTCTTATTGACGTCATTAGATCCATGTCCTTTGTGTGTGTGTTGACTTAGAAATCTACGTAGTGTATACCTCCATGTGAACAATTCAAATTTTGGAATCAATATTTAAAACTCGAACAAACAAACAATGGCAAGGCTTTAGAATAACAGATCGTGTTAGAGGGAGAGAAAGTTGACACACACTCATCATGCTTTCCGTCTCTGTTTTCCAACAAAGCAGCAGAATAGTGTCCGACCTTTGCATCAAATAGGGACATTTGACGTCGTCCAAGTTAAAATTAAAGGCGCCACATTCATACTACAAAAAATAGCTGATAGCCTGTTGTCAAATTAAATATTTGTTAGCAGAAAAAATTGGGACACGCACAACTCGTGATATGCGCCGTCTCGACAAAAAGACACATGAACGCAAAGACACACTTGAGGGAAACATCTATCTTGGAGTTTTGAATAATTTAAAACTTTGCATAATTAATTATTTTGTGGCGCAAGACAACTATAAACATTGATAACCAGAAACTTAAATTTAAAAAAGAAACGTGATATTTATGAGAAATTTGCTCTCACTACGTATACAGTGATCTGCAGAAAAATGATCATGATTATCATTCGACTGAAATTCATTGACTCAAAGTAGGATCTGTCATACATTCAATCCCGATGGGAATTGTAGCCGCCTGATTAATATGGTAGTTTTCTCATTTGTCAAAGCAAACACAAAACTTTCGAGATGAAATGTGCTTTTGTTCGCGTGTTTTCTCAGTTGGCATGACGCCAAAGCACAGATCTAAATGTCACGTCGGGTCACTCGAGTGAGCCGCCTTGAACTAGAAAGACGAATGAGGGACGAGTCCGGTTGCTCTGACGATCAAGACCAGGTATTACGTAAGTTAGGAGAGTATCGTAGGCCAAGTGTATCGTAGATGCTCAAGGACGTCGCATCGATATGTTGGTTGTTTTCCTCGTCCTGTAATTACCCGTGTTTCAAGCCAGGTATGATATTTAGTCGTATATGTTTTACATCGGTTGACGGAGTATCGTTTCCATATCGTTGAAAAGTATTCTGCTGTTGTTAATATGATTTATGTGTCGTTCGTCTGAGAAAAGTGTAAGTACGCAATATAGGAGTGTTAAGATGCTTTGTCTTATGTCAAAAGAAGTACAATAACGATAATGCGATGCAATGATACCAAAGTATTTATTAATGTAGTTTTTTTTAAATAGCGTATTTTGTTCGCCAAGTATGATAATGCTCAACGGATACTGTACGCGTAACACATATTTCTGCAAAGATCAACGCGTGGTAAATTGAACCATTTTAGACAATGTTTTCGTTAATTTTATGAAAGAAGTCAACATTACCTCGCCTTTAGCTCTGTTGCTGCCGCAAGGCTTGGATAACATAGGTGCTATATAAGAGAACTCTTACAACCTTTTTTCAGTGTAAATGATAAAGACGATGAAAAGTTCACCAGTGATACAAATACAAAGTTACTCCACCTACTGTGTGGTAAATGTCTGCTGCATTTAATACAAAAATATGCCTGCAACTTGCTAAATATCTCATGAAGAGAGCATATTGGACTTTCCTTGTTCATTGTAACGGCATTCGTTCAATTTTCGAATTTTGAAAAGAAAGGAGACCGTTGCAACGAACTACTGAACACAAATTTAATATTATGTATTCTTGAATCTTAATTTCACTATCATGGTCGACATTTTTGAAGTCTGGAACCGTGTGGCTATCCTCCGGGGACATGCTTACTAAGCCGGTCGGAAACTGGAACCTTTCTCCTAGATCGAGGTTTAAGGTAGAACGCGCTTAGGGGACAGATGGCCGGACTCCCCATTTCTATAATTCTTTTCTGATCTACCACTTATGGGGGTTCATTTTAAAGCTCTTGGAGAAAGAAAAACTTCTAGCAACTTAGTTTTGCGAATATCAAAAAAAAATACCCCCAAAAGAGTTAACACCTGAATGGCGGCCATTTTGAATTTCAAATATCTCGAAATGTTGGGTAATTTGTTTCGCTAGTTCCAAACTTTGCACGGTGACCCCTGATTTTTATTGCTGATTTAGTAGGAGAATGATTGAGTGTCATTCAGGAAAGTTTGAGCAAAAGTTTAAGTCTTTCACTTTCGAGGCGCATACTACCTTAAATGTAAGTAAGGCTGATCATGCTTATTTAATTATCGGCCAATTTGCTACCTATTCTGACGAGTTGCGTTTATTCGGAAGAAATCGAATTGAGCAGATGCTTAACAGCGAGGACTACTTTTGTGTGAGCTTTGTGATTAGAGTTGAATACATTCGTATACGAATTTGAACATGTATGTGCTGGATTATAACTACTTTTATTATGTGTAGAGCGCACTTCAACGTTTCACTTGTTGATAGTTGTGAAAACAAATAAGCAATCGCCTTTTTATTTATTATTAATGAAACATCCATTCAGATGTATCTTTCATCGTAGTCATTTCTTTGCGAATACCGTGACTCTCAATGCACAATAACATGTTTGATGTGCATTATGTATTAGATCCAAGAGCTTTCATGTGTGAAGTGTAGCAATTCATCCAGTATTTGGCGGCCCACGGACCACTTTTGACTTGAACTGCAGTCCAGTTTGCTTGTAAAACAAAATTTGTTCATCATACAAGAGCGTTATTAATTTTATTATCACTGGTTAATAGGAGGAATAGAAAATCCACTGAACACTAGCGGTGTAACCTTTTCACGTGCTACAATAATTATACATTTACACTTATTTGCAGCGATTGGAGAGTTCCCGTACTTCGACATGTTAAAGAGAAAGATGGATTTCATCCGGATTACATGCTGCTTGCTGATTTTGGTTCACTTATCCAAACCACAAAATGTTGGTATGTTTTGTTGTTTTCTACTCACTTTTTGGTTGTCCTCGTTGGTTGATGTTTATAAGGAAACAATGAGGACTGTTCAATAACACTCTTGTACAAAACTGAATATGCTTATTGTTCGCAATAATGCTGTATTTGATACCTTGATTTTCTTGGTTCAAATTATCCTGTGGCGAGTGCGTATTATTAAAGAATTATATGACACACTTTGCTTGCATTGATATAAAAGCACGATTGCTTGGATACGCTCTTTGTTCTATTCATGGCAGCAGTCCACACTTGAACACCACAGGCTATCGGTTGTACAGCGGCCCACCCATAAAGGGGCATCGCTGTTTTACCTGGCATTTTCAATTTTGAAACACTGTTTAAAAACTGACGAGTGAACGATAGATAAAATAGGACGTATGGTACATTTGCCTTTGGATCTGCCATTGGATATTTAATCATTAATTACTTTTCAGGAACAATGCCCTTTTGGCTTGCTTTCACACTGCTTTCGCATGATATTTTACTAAGCTTGTTGTCCCTCGGCCCCGGGAAAGACACCAACTCAGCCACACAGTAATCGACTGTGCTGTCTGTCAGAAACGGAGGATGGGACGCGTTTAATTGTCTCGATTAATTTAAGGAAAACAATGACTGTCTCCAAGGCAACCGTCACACGATCGAGTCAACCAAATTACTGACATAGTCTTCCGCTGGCACACCTATACTTCAAGTTTTGGCTCGCCATGGTAGTTATTGTTCACAGCTTTGCAGTTAACCCTCCTTCGTCTGAAATTAGTTTTACAAAAAAAGACATGATTATGATAATGATTATGATAATGAAAAATGCTTCCCTATATTTTCCTGCTATTTCTGTACCCAAATTTAAGACGGATACTCATGCACAAAAGGTTAATTGATAGCTGGAATAACACGATGGTATTCATATTTCACTTTTTTGTTTCGTCTGATTTCTCCAGATGACAGGTGTCCTGAAGGATGGCTGTTGGCGAACTCGAACGACACGTACACGTGCTATTTCTTGAGCACAGAATATGCAACTCAAACAGCCGCCATCTCACATTGCGAGTCCTTTGGATCGACTTTGGTTATGTTTAAGAGCCACGATGAATATATTCAATTTGAAGATATCCTGCGTCGGGAGAATAAGTCAGGGCCATTGTTTATTGGATTAAAGTACAATATGGGTAGTGTAAGTAATGATGTTCCCTTGAGCTTGTATCCGAAACTTGAAGGGTACAAAATATTCAAAGGGATAATATTTGTAATTGTTTGTAATATTTTTCAGTACATTTCCCCTTCTTCTACTCCCTAAGGCATGTCGACAAACAAAGCATAAGCCTGGAAAATACGACGCATTTCGTGCACTATGCGATGTTATCAACATTAACAAGTAAACTAACGTAGGCTAACATTCCGTTGTCAACATAAGCATCATTAAACATTTCACATGTATAGGCTGTGTTGACAAGTTGAAGAATCGGTATTTCAAAATCGTTATGGAGCAGAACGGGGTGCATTATAAAAACTGGACAAACATACCGGAAAGTACATTCAAGACGTACAGATTCATGTAACAAAGAGTTTTCAAAGTTATATGCCAGACCGAAACGTTCTTCCTGCAGTTAGTGCTTGCCAGGTTCAATCGATCATGTATGAACAATTTACGATGACGTCATAGATGAACATTCGAGATTGCGACCATGATCACAAGCATCCGTAAGTTAGGCAATATCTGTCAGACTGAAAAAGACTCTTGAATACAACGTAAAATGACTGATATATAAAAAACATTCGCAAGAATTTTCGCCTGTAGTAGTATTAAAGATAAGGAAATAAGGAAATTTATAGAGAAATTCAAGGAACCCTATTTCACTAACTGTTTAAAATTGAGGAGAATTACTTTGATTGAAGGCCTGAATCTCATTCTGATGTCTTCTTATACGCCATATTCCATATGCGTAATGGGGCATATTGGCGCACCATACAGTAATATACCACTGGCAACCGTGACACTTTAGTAATTGTAATAGACAATGCACAATGCCGTAGAATACCGTAATTAATTCATTTGGTGATGTCATCTTTACATCAGTCAAAATGGCGCTGGGTCGATGAGACTGTATATTCGTTACCGTCAGAGGAAACGGAAGAAGCTTGGCCTCACCCAGTCATAAACTGCGTGTTATATATTAGATGGTCTCAGAAAACAGTTGTTGCGATTGCCCGTTGTGATGGCAACCACTCCTTCATTTGTGAGAAAGAGGCTAGTCCAGGTGAGTTCAAGGGTCATCTTATATCGTTAACGGTACAAATAATAGTGCGTTTAAAAATACGTACTGGTCGTCAGTCACAAAAATTGCAAGCACTTTTTCCAACTACAGGGAACGGTCGAGAGACAAAGCCCGCAGAGATATTTTGTGGAGCAAGATGTCCTGCAAGGAATTTCACATTATATAAATCAGCATTGATATTATTTTCAGTAGCACATAATAAATGTGACCGGCAGACTTTGTTTAGACTGACACAAAATTTGTGTACTGAAAGTTTCAATTAGATGTTAATATGCAAATATTCCACTCCTATAAGTAATTTTATTGGGCCTTCTCCAATAGGCTGCCATGACCTTTGAGAAAACCCCAAAACAAGTTGTGTTTTTATCTTGTGCGTAGATCCGACAAAAATATACCTGCAGTTTTTCTCACGTTCTCTTTGACTTTCTCCTTCAAAAGATTGTCCCGCCGGTTGGATGATCTCGGAAACCCAGGACATGTGTTATTTCTTAAACGAAGAAAAAAGAACGTGGGCAGACGCTAAAAAGCACTGCGAGGTCAACTTAGCGTCACGTCTACCGATATTGAGCAGTAATGTATCAAGTGATCGTATGGAGGAAGCCTTGCGGCAGGAGAACAAGATTGGTCGTTGGTATATTGGGAATGTAAGTAATGACATAGACGGCAATACCGTCGTCATGACACTGGCAATTCATATTCTTACAATCATAAGCCCTATCGACATATCATGAGCAAATAGCATATCAATCAAACTGCCGTAACCCAACGTAAGATAAATCTGCGTACCATTCAATGATTTGTCCCATTTGTTGACGAAAATGACTGTTTGAATCAGTTAGCAGTAAGTTAAGTCTACTTAACAAACTACCACTATCCAGCTGCTGTCCCCGGATAGGATTATCGTTCCAGTAATGTTGCGTTATTATGACGGCTACAAATGAGAGCTTTTCTCAGTTTGTTGCCGAAATTGCTGTGAGCGGAGCAAGCGTCTTCTGTCATGCGCAGTAGGCAACGCCATTGGAAACTCTTGATTATGGAGCCTCCTTGTTTACTTCATACCCTTTGTTAAACACTAATATCCGCGCCTAAAATAAAATAGCCCTGTAGATTTCGATCTGCTTTGCGAAAGTATAGCTTCGGTAGCTTGATGTGTATCTCATCATGTACATGTGTAAAATCTTTTCTACGAGGGTTGGATGACAAGTTTTTAGTCTAACTACTGCATGAATTTCTGTCCTATTTATTTTTCAACATAGTCCCCTTGCAGTCCACACACTTCTACCAGCGGTGCTGCAGCGCTTGGGTCCCTGCTTTGTAGGAGGTTTCATGTTGGTCGTCAAAAAGTCCTGAACGGAGGATATGACGTCATCATCATTGTCAAAATGCTCTCCAGCTAACAGATGCAAGTCTGAGGGTGTTAAATAGGTCAGGAGAGTATGATGGGTGTGGAATGAGTTTGAAGCCGCAGTCACGCACTGTTGCCATGGCAATGACTGACTTATGGGGTTGATCATTGTCCTGATGGAACAAGCCACCTTTCATTTTTTTAAAAGCCTCCCGTATATCTTGTATCAGCAGTCAAATACACAGCGAACTGAAAATAAACCAGTCAGTCATCTGAATGGTTGAAATAAATGCAAACCAAGCTTTATTGATCTGGCATTACTCCTTCATAGTTAGGCTCCGAATTTTTCATCCGGCCCTCGTACATGTGTTGCATATACAAAACGGGTCATAAGTTTTCTGCAGCAGATACTTTGATGTCGCAATTTGGACTTATTGCTGTGAAACAAATTAAATATGTCGATAATGCCCCGCGCTTCTTATTCTATTCTATAAATTAAATTATGAAAGCAATTTAGTTGCAGTATTATGGCGAAACGGAGTGGTGGAGTTTATGTGTTACAATACAGAGAAATGAGAACAACGCTTTCAACTGGTATAATATGCGCTGCAATGATCTGTATGAATTCGCATGTGCAAAAAAACTGAGTGAGTATAAGGGTAGCTTTGCCGACTTTTACATTGACTTCAATTAATCAATTAATTAGCTATGAAGGAATGAATGAATGAATTTCAATGAATGAATGAATGAATGAAGTTCAATGAATGAATGAATGAATAAATTAATAATTAATTCATTCATTAATTGATTTAAGTCAATATCAAATTTGATTAGTAATATTAGATCAATTTCAGCATTGAAGAATGGTTTCAGTTCAGATGATATGTTCAATGACATTTACCCCTAAGCATTTACTTACCGGACTATTATTACCTATGATTTAGGACTTGTTATCCTTTTTAACACTAGATACCACATCTGCCCAGACTGATACGACAACAGAAGGTGTCAAAATGACCTCATTCGGTTTGACAAGCCCAGCAGTAACGGAAGGAGCGTCAGAAGAAGTCAAAATGAGTTCGTTCGGTTTGACAAGTCCAGCAGTAACAGAAGGAGCGTCTGAAGGAGTCAAAATGACGTCATTCGGTTTGACAAGCCCAGCAGTAACGGAAGGAGCGTCAGAAGGAGTCAAAATGACGTCATTCGGTTTGACAAGCCCAGCATTAACGGAAGGAGCGTCCACCATATCAGATCCGGACCAGTCTTTATCTTCCATTCAATTATCAACTGCTAGTCAATTAAAGAGACAGTCATGCTTCTACGAAACAAAGAGAGACACTGGAACACTTTCTTTTCCGAGTACAGCACGCCGTGGTCATGCAATGCGCTTGGAGGTAATGCATGGTGGGCATATTGTTATCAGCTGTGGAATCGGTTATCGGAAAGATCACAATCTTGCTACTTGTGACCATGGAATATGGTTGCCATCTCCGCCAATGTGCCGAGGTATGAATTATCGTATACCGATTTTAGATATCAAGACTAATTTTAAGATTCCGAATTACGGAATACGCCCTTGTTTATAAAAAGACGAAATATTTTGCCAAGTTATTTCTGCCAACCAGTAAGACAACAAGCACAATCGAATCTAAGATACATTCTTACATCTTCAGTAGGCTGAGATGGGTAAGAAGGCCAGAGTTGAACTGAATTTCTCTCGAGCATACTCTATAGTATTGCGCGAACGAAATGTAACTAGCAATTGAAGGTATACAGTCACATGTAATCTAAATATGCCCATATATGGTCAAAGGGGCGTTCTTTGGTATTGAAAATGCCCATGTGAGGGCGCTGTTTTAAAAGTGGCCACCCGCTTAAAATCTGTGATTGGTTAGATTTCCTCTTTCCACGGTAACTCTGGCTAAATTGGAACAGGTGACAGTATACCTTTAAGAAAATTGGCAATTAATGTGGTATGCGCCTCGAAAGTGAAAGACTTAAACGTTTGCCCAAACTTCCTCAATGAAACGTTCAACCATTCTCTTACTAAATCAAGTATAAAAATCAGGGGTCACAAATTACCTTATCTTTACTGATATTTGAAATTCAAAATGGCCGCCATCTCTCTGTCAACTACTGTGGGGAAAAATACAATTTTTTCTCTTTCGAAAAACTTCGGTGGTGGAAATTTTCTGGATCCAAGAGCGTTACAATATCCGCAACAAGCGGTAGACTAGCAAAGTATTGTACAAATTTGACAGTCCAAATATTTGTCCTCGAGGGGCATTCTACCCTTACTACCTTAAGCTGCTCCCTGCCACCTCTTAGAAGAATGTAATGAATTGAAGAATACGGCGGTGTCGCGTTTTTTTAAAACTAGAATTAAGGTAGAAAGATGACTGCGCTGGGCAGCCGGAGTATTTGTTTTGCTTGTTTGTTCATACAATATAAGTAACGTTAGTGGCAAATTCAAAACGGGAAACCCGTATTTTCATTTAACATGAGAGCTATACTTGATAATTAATCTTTATAATTGTAAAGTTGTTTCACATCATGTTTGATTGAGATAAATGTTAACAAAACGATATAATTTTCTCTACTAGGATATTAATGCTTATGGCGTTTTGTGCCAATCAGATGCCATACATGGCAATTTCTCAAAAAGCAATGAAGGATGTGACCACCCGGTGCCAAATAAGCTGAAATGGAATGTCTGTGTAGTTTACACCCCGCCCTCCCAGAGTGTGTGAAACAGATATTCACTTCTGACCTGAAGTGAGGCATTCCATTTCGACCGTTTTGGTGTGGTATTCTATTATGCTCATGTTCCACTGCACAGGTGTGCAAAGAGTAGACAGTTAAATATTAATTATTAGAACTAGGTCCAAAACATAAAATTGTACTTGTTTGCCAGCCATGCAGGACGGGAAATTGCTATCTGAAATTAATTATTTATAGGAGAAAGAGTATATCAGCCTGCACGCTTTTGTCTGTGATCAGGTTGGCATGGCAGAGTACTGAACCTCAGTAATTAGATGCACGCTTGACTTACTTTCGCTTTACATTTTCACCTCTAAGAGAAGTTGCCGCTCACCCTAGTAGTCTGCTTTTAATTATTAAACTCAAAAGTTGTGTCCTTAGGTGTCCAAATCACTCGAGGTCATTCCTTTATTCTTACATAAATGTCGATTATCGTAGCGGATGTTGACTCTATCATCAATAACGACATTTTAAATTAACTCACCGCGAGTTAATTTTAAGTCTTTTTTCACTGTGAACATTAACCAAACAACTATTATGTAGTTAATTACGAACGCTAAAAATGACGTTTAGATGAATTACAACTAACAAACTCTATTATTAGGTGAAATGAATAGACAATTCCCGTGACGGTTTTACAACATGTAAATTATGAATATAGCATTTTGATATGTTATTTGCCTTTACACTTAGTAGAGTTGTGTTTCGATATTTTGATTGGGTTATTCTTTTATGTTTAATTCAAGTGTACGTGCATTAGATGAAGCAGTCCCCTTTAATGTATTGTTTATGGCGTCATATCTCGACAATAGGCATGGGTATCGGGCGAGAATAACAGAAAGACGAACTAAGACTTGTAAGATCTTACGCCTGTAAGACCGTCTTCTTAAAAAGCCAAGTAGAAATATCTAAGCAGCTTGTTCTTGTCGTCTTTTTTTTTAATCAGTCCATCATCCAACGGGCGTTAGCCCAATTACAGGATGAGGTACGCATAACCCACTAACCCCCAATGGAGCACTGAGGAGTAAAGTGCCTTGCTCAAGGGCACAACACCGTGCTAGAGTCTTGAACTCACCGTCCTCCGACAGTGAGTCCATTACTCTGGTCATACCGGGTCTTGAACCGGGTCTCGAACCCACCATCCTCTGATAGTGAGTCCGTTGCCCTACCCACTGGTCCACGGTGCCTCACGGTGTCTTACGCGATCATTAGTACCATCGCATCGACCTAGGGAAATTCGAAAATCGTAGCTACATGTATTTAGACATACCTTTCCTCATACTTCTGTAGTTTATCTGACGCCAGTTGAATTCTCCAAGTGATACTCATCAAAATCGTCATTTTCTCTTTTTGATAACTTAAAACACCGTAGGGGTTGCATCGGTGTATACATTTCGTAGTGCCTTGGTGAATATTCTTATGATGTTTAATTTTGTATAAAAAATTGTTTGAATGATGTTTTTGATGACTGTAATAATTGTTACTGTTATCTCTATTGTTACTATTATTTTGATGATTTTATTTTCGAATGAAACACGCTCTGTAAATCTTTCTTTTGTGGATGTACATTTACAAGACGTTGTTCAATGTGCGATGCTAATCAACTGACAGTTAATATAAGTAAAACAAAGTATGTACTTTTTCACAGCAATCATAACTCTGTAACACTACAAGGCAATTTATCTGTAAAGAATGCTATCATAGAAGAAGTTCTACAAGCATGTTTGTTGGGGTTGTTTTTGATAAACATTTGACATTGAAATTTCATAATAATGAGATAAATAATAGTATAAGAAAAAAAGTAGGAAATATATTTAGGCTAAGAAATTATGTACCACAGCAAATTCTAGTACTGCTCTACAAAGCTTTTATTGAACCAAATATTATGTATGGTCTTGAGGTATGGGGAAGTACATATCCATCATATTTACATCAGATTTTTATCACCCAAAAAATGCTGGTACGAATAATTACGTTTTCAAGATTTCGAGAATCTATTGCACCTTTATTCTTCAGACTAGGTATACTGAATGTCTATAAACTTCATAAATTACTTCTGGAAAATTCATGTTTGATTTGCATCATAAAAATATACCACATAATTTGAGTGATTACTTTAGATAAGCTGATCATTGCTACGACATTCGATTTAAACTGGGTCAAAACTTGCCTTTACCGAAAGTACGTATACGTACAACTGCAGGACAATTTGCAATTTCATATATGGGTGCCAAAGTCTGGAACAGCCTACCCAATATTGTCAAACAAAGTGCAACAAGAGATTTATTTATAAACTCATTAAGACAGCATCTCTTAAGTGAATACCAAGATGTGTGAATATTTATCTATCTTTTTTTTCATTTAAAATATAGAATTTTGATAATTAACATAATTAGCCCTTAAAACAAATATTGCAATGTAATTTCATGAAAATGGGGCCAGGCTCGATTAGCTATAAGCTATTATTCCTGGCACCAAATTGCCTCTTTCCTCGCCATTGTATACTTTGTATACCTTGTATACTTATACTTATATTTTGAATTGGCAATAAAGTAAAGTAGTAGTAGTAGAAATTAATTTGCACAAATGAAAATTATTGTGTTGCTCTTCACGTATAAATTGGCTCGACTGTTCACTTTATTGGCAGCTGACTCATAGCTAATCAAAATAATTGAATATAGTGTACAAAATACATTGTATCTTCTATACCATTCCGTAGCTGGTCAAATTCTTTTTTAATTTACGGCACGATGAAGCACCCAAAGGAAGTAAACGTTTTCCAGGCCGTGATTTAAGCATTTTATAGCTGGCATAGCACTACTGCAGCGTAAGTTTATGCCATTTGCAAAATTATATTTCAACAAAATCGACGCACGCTGTGGGCATTGTATCAAGCCTAAGGGAACTAACTGGCATACATGTAATAACAACGTGCACACTTAGTAACATCAATTTACATTTCAGATATAAACGAATGTGAAACACAAACGCAAGAGGCTCCGATTTCCGATCACAATGCAGTTTGTATCAATACATTGGGCAGTTTCGAGTACGTATGTAAGACTGGGTTTGTTAAAGAGATGGAATTCGGATTCTGCGTTTCTACCCTGACCACAACAGGAAGTTCAAGTAAACCAGAATATACTGGTAAGTAGGGAAAAATTCTGCTGTCAGTGTTGAATATTGATAACAACAACTGTTGGCATAAAGAATTCTAGGACAGGCAAATCATTGTTACGCCCGTTTGTACTGCAAAACTATTGATTTGATACATCAGTAGCGACCTGATGACGACAAAGTGAAACTTAGTATAAAGACAGGTCTTATCATTTTAGTCTTACCAATTCATGAGCTCTTTGAAATATAGAAATATAAAAACTAGAACTGTACGCTGACGAAAACAAATAAAAATGCTCTTAGTCAGATTATTATAAATAGAGGTTGGTCGATAGATCGATCACAGAAAGCTTACGCTGACTCTCAAGGAATTGTAATTGTGACAATAATCTTGTTTGTCAAGAAACAAACAAACTTACCGAGAAGCGGTAATGTTCAATCGCACCAGCTCTGAAATACGTGTACAGCGTTAGCAAGAGTTCAAATATAGTTACGGGTGCGTTTAAAAGTAAGTGCGTTTCGTTCATTTTAGGTAAAAGTTGCGTTTTAGATCACGATGAAGTTTGGGGTGTCGAATGGATGGGGACGCCGGCCAACACGTATACTGAGTGGTTTAAGTGTCCAAATGCACACGGTAAATATATTACAATTCTTGTTTGACATCGTATAGAAAACTCCAAGCAATCGCCATTGCGCAATGATCAAATCATAAAACGCCACAGTGATTAAACTGACTACTGCTTAGATTTATGTAAAATATGATTCACATGAGGGATTGTGCTTTTGTGAAATTGCTAGGATTTCACATGGTTTGATTTGTGTAACTGCAATTTTCTACGAATAAAGGTCCGTGATGTGAGAGCTAATTGTTTAGCGTTGCTATGAGCATTCCTCATATGCCTCTGTTTCAGTCACGAGCGCTGAAAGTTAAGATAAACATCCGACCGAGTTTTGAGGAACAATCAATGCTTGAAATCAAATACTATATAGCAATACTATGATGCAGTTTTGCCATTCGTGTTCTCTATTTTAAGTTCATTTGGCAAAGAGCAAAATCCTATGTACATCCTAAGTACCAACAGCAGTCAGATACATACCAACTGTAAAGACCACCTACATTGTATATAAGAGCCGCTCCTAAACCCTTTCTATTTTTATGAAGGATATGATACATTTGTAATAAATGTCAGCCCTACCCAAATTGTCCACGGAGAGATAGAGGCTTCCATGAAATTTGGTTTATCGTTCCATGCACATTTTTGACCGATTTGTATTTCTCTATATGGGACGGGAGTACTGTTAGTGTTTGCAAAATGAGAAATTCCCACGGTAAATTTTCTTTTCAAACATTGTACGGCACGTTACATTCGAGAAGACATTTTTGTTACGATACTGAGGAAGTGACTCTTTCCTGGTGCGCAAGAAATTTGGACCAAAACAATAACAGCAATCCGTTCTTTTCAGGAATAATGAGACGATATTGTGATGAGCACGGTGTATGGGCTGTACCGGACACAACATACTGTGTAAGGGAGGTCATGTCAGAACTTGAGAGGTCATTGAATGTGAGTGTAAAGATTTGTAATACCGTAATATGTATGATCAGTAACGTTTATATGAAGTAAAACGCGAATGAAATTTACAACCCATCAGATTTCAATTCATCAGGCCCTGAAACGGATAGGCAAGCCTTATCGCATTCAGTTTGTTGAATGAATACACATTGAGCCGCAAAAAATCTAGTAACGTTTGTTTTCGAATATCTATTCAGAAATTACAAAATTATACATTACTTATGCAGACGTGAAGGGGACAGTGACGTCCTGTGTAATATTTGTGTCGGGTATCCTCTGCATACTGTAGCGTCCCTTGATTAGATAAAGCCATGATTACGACCTTTAAGTTTCTAACTTCACACACCTATCACCCCTTTTTCTGCGTACTGCGTTTTGCGGCCGCATGTTCCAGGAAAGCGTTTTGCAAGACATTGTCAAGACCACAGATCTTCTGAAACGGTTGGGCGATTCCTTGAAACCTGGGGAAACAATAACTGGTGGTGACCTCTTAGTGGCCAAAGATATTTTATCTACCATTGCTCAAAATAAATTCTTGAACCAGAACGAAAGTTGGACGGATCTGCTAGCACTTATCAAGGTATGATTATTTCCTTTAGCGTCGTTTTAACTCTTACAGTAGGAAGTGAGGTTATTAGCAAATGACGTTACCAGTTACGGTTTAAAAGTCCAATCGAGTAATTCCTGCCTAGAGTATGCCATATCTATATGATCCAATGACAGCTGCAAAGTGCATTGTGATAGAGGGCGCTGTCATTTGGTTTTCTCGAGCAACTGTTACAGAAAATAGACAAATGAAAATTTACGCTTACACGCTTATCACGTCTAAGTTTCGCCTTATACTTGTTCCTCATTTTAGCACTTTTTGGAGGCCAGCAGTAACAGTCTTAACTTACAAGTTGAAGTACAGTGGAAGCAAACATACGGGGTAAGCTTTGATATATACACCGAAGTTGTCATAATGAATTCAAGATCGACTGGCCTTTATTAGGAGTTGGACGTAGAGTGGATCTGTCAATCTGTGGCTAGTAGGCACATGAAGTAAATATGCTTGACCTAAACGATGTTGTGAATGGATTCGGTGAAATGATTAAAGTCAAGAAGTCCGACGAAACTAATTTGTTTATCTTTTTGCAGGGAAATTCATCTGTGTTGGTAGCTAATTACTGTCTATTGAACTTTGATCCCAACACGCTAGATTTTTAGTCACTGAAATTTTCGGCTGCAGCACTACAACCTTCGTCAGCAGAATAACCCGATCTCAATGTCGTAACCTTTCGGACACGTGACATCAAAATCGGGTTATAGACTTTTGGTAACTTATGCACTGTCTCTATTAAGAGATGGCTGGTAACCACGGATATATATCGCCTCCTTAACACCTCTTTCGAAGTATCGGGGATCCCTTTAAGGAATTTCTACATTTTCCAAGTCCACAAAGTGGTCTGGTGATTCAATGTGGATATGTTGGGAAACCTCCGATGTTGTAGAGCTGGGACGCCGGTGTTCAAGAAATCAAGTTTTTAGAGTTCTCTACGTTTCGCCGTTGTAAAATTGTGTGCAGGGGCCCTTATCGGTCTGACCTTGACACGGAATCGTGTAAACAGGACCAGTGATGTCTTTCTTGGCAGTTTTGTCTTTCTGTGCAAGTGGTAACTGGCGTAGTGTTTGTGTAGGTCTCTTTCGGTTTACTGACCCGATTGAACGTCCATGATAGATACCCACAATTCGCGAGAGCCTGCGTGATGACGATCCCATGACGTAAGTGCACTGTTTACATCGATTCCAATAGACAGAGCCCTTGGAGTTGTTCATCATAAACTGGAGAAAGACAATACTCTTGACAAAAAATTCACCTGTCAGTAACGCAAGTTGTCAAACTATAGGATGTCTTCTTACGTTGCACATATTTTGTATACAACGGAGTATATTACTTACAAAGTCATGGAGCAGCAATGGGTTCACCCGTGTCGCCTATTGTTTGCATTTTGTATATAGAACCATGGCTTATTTTAAAATTAACGATTCGTTTGTTAATTTTCACACTAACAGCCAAAACATTTCGGACACTAAACACACCAAAGCACATACAAGACGAGATGAGTGATTTGTGAAGCCACTTTCCCTTTATTACACCTCAAGAAGTGTCATGCTCAGAAATTCACAGACCATCAGAATACTCTTGACCCTAATATTAAATTCACAACTGAAGGTGGAGAGAACAGGTCGCTCGCTTCTTGGATACCTTATCGGTAGTCCAAGAAGACGGCTCCATAAATCTTAAAATCTACCGCAAACCTACTCATACAGATCAGTATTGAATTTCACGTCTAATCACTCGTTACAACATACACTTGGAGTGATACAAACCCGCTTCTATCGGGCAGAGTCCGTTATTACCGATGTGACTGGTTGTGTAGAAGAAAAGTAACACATCACGCAGGCTCGCGCTCTCGCGAAATGTGGGTATCCGTCATTGACGTTCAATAGGGTCAGTAAACCGAAAGAGACCATCTCAAAAGAACGAAAAAAATCGTTCGCAAAGGACAGATTGTTCTATCTTATGTGAAGGGTATTTCAGAGGCCCTGGAGAGGACATTCAACTCCTACGGCGTAACGGTTTCTTCAAGCCTACTCAAACTACGCCAGTTACCGGTTGCACTCAAAGACAAAACTGTCAAGAAAGACATCACTGGTCCTGTTTACATGATTCCAAGTCAAGGTCAGACCGATAAGGGCCCCTGCACACAATTTTACATCAGTGAAACGGAGAGAACTCTAAAAACAAGATTTCTTGGACACCGGCGTCCCAGCCCTACAGCATCGGAGGTTTCCAAACATATCCAAATTGAATCACCAGACCATTTTGTGGACTTGGAAAATGTAGAAATTATTGATAGGGATCCCCGATACTTCGGAAGAGGTGTTAAGGAGGCGATATATATCCGTGTTAAATGTGGAAAATGTAAATTAAAAAAAGTCTACAACCCGATTTTGATGTCTCGTGTCCGAAAGGTTACGACATTGAGATCGGGTTATTCCGCTGACGAAGGTTGTAGTGCTGCAGCCAAAAGTTTCAGTGACTAACAATCTAGCGAATTAAGATGAAAAGTTCAATTGACAGTAATTTATGTATCGTTCGATTATGCGATTATTTCGTTTTTGAAAAGTCTTTTTCAAAGTCACTTCTAAGGTGACATCTTGTATTAAGATTTGAGCCTGTGAGCCAAGGGTAACGTTGGTGTCTATAATTGAGTATTATTCTGATGAAAAATCTTTTTCGGTTAAAACTGAATTATTGTGTGAAATGACATGTCAATTCATCCGAAGTATTAATGAAATTTGCCATGCCTACCTTATCATCTTGTCCGTTTACATCTTTACTTTAATCAAAGGGAAAATGCGTTATGTCGAGGGTCAACCACAAAAAACGTCAATTATTGTCTTTATGTTCGCACAGAATCATGGACCTGATGGCAGTGCTGTGTCTATACTATCATCAATGGAGCACTTCGGTGCTACCGTGTATTTATATATGATACAGACTGGCAGAGATCTCTTCCTGCGGAGCACTAACATTGGTAATTGTTTCAGTTGATTATTTGTAATGATACGATTCTTTAATCAGATTGTGTGGTTCAATCTAGAAAAAATGATTCCTCCGATTATATTTACCTGGATTACTTACAACCGAAAATTCAGGGGTAAATTTAAATATGTATTATTTAATGATCTTGAAGCAATAATGTACTTTAGAAGCATGTACATCAGTGTTACTTAAACACTTTTTATGGTAGATGGTTTTTATGGTATACAAAATATCAATGTGAGTTTGGTACACTTCCTGATTACAATATGACTGCTTTTCATCCACAGATCTTGTTGGCTCTTTCGCTCTGTCTAGACATGCTACTGCGAACAGACGAAAGAAACGCACTCTTGATAGCAACGACACCTTTGCGATACATGATACTGTGGCATTGTCCAGCGAGTTCATCGAGCAATTTCAAACGAACATTACAGGTAACAGTAACTAACACATACGGCAAAATGAAAGGAAACTGCAACAGGAAACTTTCAGCGCATTTACAAAAGAGCCTTGCATTAAAGAAAACTTAAATAAGAAATTTGTAAATGCAGCTTCTGTGTGAAGACTGATTGACAGTTTTATAATTGCGTACAATATATAAAGGGTATTACACTAGTAAAGCCGTACTCTGATCGTACTCTTTTTGTGTTATCTCCTAGGAGATAATCAGGTTTCTTTTTCAACGAATTGTCCCTGTCGTAGACTTACCGGTTGCCACGGTGATGTTTGCTTGCCGGAATACTGGTAAAATGTTACCTGCAGACTTCAGACAACATCAAGCCAAACGGACCTGGGTGAAAAGCATCACGTCAACGAGGATTGTGAAGAGAGTGAACACAGTTGCTCTGGCAGTGTCAGTCCATCCAAAGTTAGAAAATGTCTTATATAGCTTAGACGACTTCGCTATGATTCGATTGTATAAGATAAAGGTATTTACATTATGGCTGTACAATATTAAAATCATCATCCCTGTGTACCCGCTACCTGAAGCTAGTTTACTTGGTAGCTTTGTTCAATGGCAACAGATTCCATTACATTTTGGTTATGTTATTTACTTTAGGTAAACATCTCGTTTGTATAAAGGATATTCTAAATCAGAGTCAGATTTGTCTCTGTCGTGTAAGAATACTTTATTATAATGAAATATTATATTTCTGATCGATCCGAAAGCACTGACATCATTTAAAAATGGTTAAGTAAGCCTGAACATTTGTGCAAAATTACTATTTTCAATGAAACGAATCTGTTCGAGTCATTTCAGGTACTCACCAAAACAACGCACAAATTTCATTGTATGAAACTTCCAAAATATCCCCTTGTTTAGAGGTGCTTATGAATAATTATTTAAACAATATGCACATAGAGCATTTTGTATGACTCTGCTATATAATGTTTAGCAGACGACACTTAATTGTAAGGGAGCTCTTTCATTGGAAGTATTACTATCAAGTTTTGTGCTTTTATAAAAAATGTACAATAGATTTGTTATACCATACTACGTTTTATCCGTATGTGACGGTCACGTCAACGCATGCAAGTGGGGCTGCGGCATCATACTAATTCAATATAACGGTGATATATATTACAGGAAGGGTATAACCCACGCTGTTCATTTGCGGACATTGGCCCACATACTGGGTAAGAGCGAAACTTTCTTTTTGACAAACGTGTTAGTATTTTTAGGTTAACTTATGCACTCATACATACATACATACATACATACATACATACATACATACACACATACATACATACATACATACATACATACATACATACATACATACATACATACATACATACATACATACATACATACATACACGAAAAGTACTTTTTGCCGTTATATATATATATATATATATATATATAATATAATATATATATATATATATATATATATATATATATATATATTGACAAACGTGTTAGTATTTTTAGCTTAACTTATACACTCATACATACATACATACATACATACATACATACATACATACATACATACATACATACATACATACATACATACATACATACATACATACATACATACATACATACATACATACATACATACATACATACATACATACTACACGAAAAGTACTTTTTGCCGTTATATATATATATATATATATATATATATATATATATATATATATATATATATATATATATATATATATATATATCTTTTTGCCGTTGTCGAAATAAATTTCAAGAACTAGTCAATTTTTAAAAAAGTAGTAAATAGTATGAAATAAACTATCATTCTGCCTCAATCCTTTAAATATCGTAGCATTTGGGATACCTCTGTCTGTCGCTTACTTCGTCAAGGGATAGATGGATTTGGCAAATATGTTGAATGTGGTTGTGACCAACTGGGGACAATGTGCGCCATAATGAATTTGGGAGAAAAGCCCGTGGTGAGTTAAAAGTTTGCACACAGTCCCTCTATTGCGTAAGTTCTGGTGTGGAAGCTGATAACCTTGGTCGTGAAATCAAAACATGTTCGCTACAGCAAATCTACGTATACACTATGGTATTGCACAGATTCCAGAATTTAAGTTTCATAAACTCGATTATCTACATCGAAAGTAGAGGTTACGATTGCTAGAGAGTTTTAGATTGCACAGATAGCGAGAAACAAGTTGAACGCAGAGCTACCTACATACGTGTTCCGTGCGTGTACCGGTTTCCACCTTCGGTTAAGACTGACACACCCGACTCAAAGAGTCGCATTGGCCGGAGGAATTTGCTTTGATATCAGTCAGAACACAGCGATAAACACCTGAATCTTAAAAGTTTTAATGCGTGTTCGAATAAGTGTACATGATTGTGGTTAAACAAATGTATGTGGTAATTTCACAAGCGATCGTAAAAATTGGGAAAATATGTTTGTGCAAAAAGACCATTCCACGTTGAAAACGAATGCTAATCTACAAGAAAACGCGTGACATCATGAGAAGATGATGAGAGTGCGCAGAAAGTGGTGACGTATCCGTTCACGTTTCGTTCATAGCCGCGCATCTTAATATCTTAATGCTGTCGAAAAATTAAGAAGTATGCCACAAAGCAATAACAATGGTTTCTTTCTTGTTGTTGTTATTAAGCCTTTCTTGGAGTCCGCTAACAAACCCGTGATGGCAATTCTCAGCGGCGTGTCGACACTACTTATGCTGATAGCCGTAGTCATGATTTTATCCGCAAGGTAGGCATTCGTCAAATCAACATACGCATGTCACTCATTGTCATGTTGCATCGTTATACGATGAATATCAAGCTTGTTCTGAATTCTGTAGACGTGACTTTGGTACACGGTTCATTTCTATTAATTTATGTCCTCGAAAACACTGGCCAATGGACGCATCCCTTAGTCAACAGCATAACACTAAATCAATGTATGTGAGAATCATTAAAGTAATACATACATTTTTATAAATAAATAAATAAATACATTTGTTTCTCCAATCTGTTTCTACTTACATTATTGTCCTTTAATACGCTAACTTTTGGGTTTTTTTTCTTAGTCTTCATTGTAGTCGCTTGTTGAAATAAGCGATTCTCACTTTTAAAATAACTATATATCATCTACTTGTTTTGTCTCACTGATCATACGATCCTACCGCTACTGTTCTATCCCAATACATCGATTATTACGTGTCATTATTGTAATACGCTCCTTGAAAGCTTAAAATTTTCAAACAATTTCAATTTTTTGAAACAAAACTATGCTACTTTATCTTGTTCATGACCACGAGTAGTTACTGTAGGTCACGGTGTCAATTATGGTGCAAGAAAAACAAATCACATAAAATTATCGACACTGGAAATTCAAAATGGCCGCTATTTTCTTTCGTTAACACTGTATTGAAAATTGAATTTTCGACTTTGAAGAACTCAAGAAGACTGCGAAAACTTCAGTTGATCCACGGGCTTCAAAATGAGTCTACAAAAGCAATAGAAAAGCAAAGTGTTGGAGAAAAAAATTGAGAGGCAGAAAATATTTTCCCGGAACGCATTCAACTTTAAGACTGTTTTATAGATTAGGCTTATTTATGTTACCTGTGTTTCATTGAATTTCACACAGGTTACCATCGGACCGTTATTTTGTGCTCTGTCAAGCAATACTTTCCCTTGCTTCCTTTTCACTTATTATATGCATTGTGTCAGCAATGGAAGCCACGGACAGCCAACAGCAGGTATGTTGTCAGTCCATTTACGGTAGTATGGGTCTCGAAAGTGAAGGACTTCAGCGTTTATTGAAACTTTCCGCACGGAATCTTTTAGTCATTGTCTTTCAAAATCAAGAAGGTCACCTCGCAAATTTTGGTTCTGGAGAAACAAATTACCCAAGACTTACTGATATTTGAAATACAAGATGGCCGCTATCCCTGTGTTAACACTATAGAGAAAAATAAAATTTTCGGTTTTCGAAAAACTAAGATTGTGAAAATTTTTCTTACACCAAGAGCGTCAAAAATGAGCTATCACAAGTGGTATATCGGAAAAGAACAGTAGAAATTTGAGAGTCCGATTATCTGTCCCCGGGACGCGTTCTACCTTAAAAAGGTTCTTCAAGATATTTCTCTAAAAGTGTTAATGCTTTCAAATTGCAACATCCGCCATAATTGTATTACTCTTCAAAGACTGGGTTAGTATAATGAGGCTGTGTGACAATAACTTTTTGCATATTTAATGTTTAATTATTCGGTAGAATACTTGCCAAGTCTTAGCCGTGGCTATGAACTATTCATTGCTGAGCAGCTGTTGTTGGATAATGAACATGAGCATTCAACAGTTACTGCGTTTGGCATTCATCGATCGTAGGGTTGTTGCCAGGTATGTACACCGAAAAATATATGTGTTTGATTAAATGAATTAAGTGACAAACAGGTTTCAAGTATAAACATGCAAATGTTTCCTTTAATGAACCAATGGGAAGTAACATACGATGTTCCCAGTCATAAGTTGTATATCTTTATAAACATCATATGTATCTGTATGATTTGTGTGTCGCTTTTCCAGGATATTGTATATGGTAGATGGATGGTTGTTACCATTGGTTGTCGTTGCCTCCTTATACGGCAGTCAGTTACCGGATTCTGAAGACATATTAAGGTTGACATTTTTCATTCATAGAAAGTAGTTTTTCGAATTCATTTGTCCCGAATAACCTTTAGGCTCAATGCCCTTGGACTTCAAGTATTCTTAGTTGAGATGATCACTTGCATGTAGCACAAGCTCTTTATCAAATTTATCCAATATAGAAGTGTCATTATGAGACCAGTTGTAGAATAAAGAAAAAGAATGTAGAATAGCTGAGACACTTCAAAAATACAATTTTTACAGTCAGGTAATACCTTCTTGGCACTTTACCAAATCGCGTATCCTCAACCTATCTAAGAGATATTATCAAACTATCCCATTATAAAACAGAATTTCTGTCAAATTTGAGCTTTCTACAACTATTATCATCTGTAAGGCAATGAAATAAGTTCAACTCTCTTTAAAATATATTTAGTCATTCACAATTCCCACTAGCCTCAGCAAAAAATAACTTTACCTTAATATAACTATTTTTTTATTATATTGCGCAACGACTTGACATAGGTCTATTTCCGGTTCTTTTCAGTTGCTGGCTTAATACATCGGCATCTGTTCTGAAAATCTCAATAACAATCGAGTTGCTGATCGTACTGGTTAGTGCTATGATTTATGCATGTGAGAATCATAGTTACGCTAACTTTCTTGACTTTGAAACAATGATTATATAAAGCAAGGGAAATTCATGTCTGTGCATTTTTCAAGTCTTACATACATAATATGACAGGTTGAATATGACAACAACACCTGAAGTTTCCAGCTTGTGACTTTATTGTTTATGTGATGGTTTGCAAAAGATTAACTTTCTTAGGTAAGATTTAGGCTGAAAGAAGCTCACATTAGCTGCATAAACTCGAACTTAAAAAAGTATATTGCTTGATAAGCTCCCTACATACTTTGGATGGTTTACTTTGAGCACTAGTCTCTCTGGGCAACAACGTTAGCCGCTGAAATGAACGAATCACTTTGATAATACCATTTGATTTCTCCTATTATTTTCAAAATTTACCTCATCCTACATCTGCTTTCATTGTTTGAACGTTTGCACTTAAAGACTTTCTATTTCTTTTAAGGTTACCCTTGCCACAATATCCCGTGGTTGCTACATATACTCAATCTACGTACACAAATTTGAAACAGACGACATCGAAGAGTTGTTGTAAGTGCATTAGCATTACTAATATAACAAAATGATGGTTACAAAAACGTGATTACACAAACGTTTCTAGCTATATATATATATATATATATATATATATATATATATATATATATATATATATATATATATATATATATATATATATATATATTGCATAACAGAGAAGGGATAAAACATCGCCTATGTGTGCTAAGAATTTTTTCTGGAATGCTTGAAGTCTCTTTATTTCTTTCCAAACATTAAAAGGACAACCTCTGCTCTTTCAGGGAACATATGTTTTCCCTAGTCCTCCTATATGTTGTATTTGGTTGTGCTCGTATCATTGGTTATGCAGCAACTCTCGCTAGGTCTCTGTACGGCAGCTACTTTTTCGCATTAGCGATACTCTTTGAGGTAAGTGTGAATGTTCTTATTTTCTTACTTAAAATGGTGATCATGTTTCATATCGTTTGCGAACCCCTTTCTAAAAAAAACCTTACAAACTGTGATTCCTGTTGACTATACTAATTATAGCTAGCTTTTTATGTGTATTTTTACGAGTGACATTTTAAGACGCTGAATATTCAAGTTTCATACGTATGCAATCATTGTGTACATTACGTTTCGTGTGATGTTGGTATACACATGCCCGGACAATTGTTTGTAGGTTGCGAATTATATCGACAAATTGCCTATAACTTTCTGCATAAAGGTTTTTTTTTAATTTTTCAGGGATCGGTCATTTTCCTTAGCTTTCTTGCAACTACCATGAGGTAACTTCAAAGACTTGAGTGTCAGTCTCTTAGTTTCACTCGGCACTTGCCTGCCCTTAGCATGTTCTCGTATTTATTGTTGGAGACCATAGTTTGTTGAAGAATATTTTTAAATTTTGATTATTTGTACAAGTGTACATGCCAATACATCAATATTCTATCGACTCCTGTTCTACTGTGTGTGCGACTTGTTTTCCTTTACAATGGTCGACTTGCCATACTCGTGCGGCGTTTATGTCAGCAACTCGAATGTTGCTATTTCTTTCTAAACTATCATATCAATGATGATTCTCGCTAACAACAGCAATAGCAGATGTGTAATAATCAGCAATTAAGAGGTAATGCCGACAAACAGATTAATATTTTTTTTAAAATCGAGAATAATTCATCGCAAAGGTCATCTCTTGATTGAAGCTAAGTTTTGAGGACTTTTGAAAACTTCTTTTGAAAACGTACTACAATTTACCATTTGTACCACGTGTAATTTCAGGTTTTAGTTGCTATGAGAATTCGTATATGTGGTGACAAGGACGATCGCATGGCGTTAACAGAAGTTCAGTTGAACGAAAGAGGAATCTTGAACAATACAAGAGAAGATATACAAGGAATTAGAAAAAGAAACAGGAGAGAGAAGAAAAGTCACGCAGAATTCAGTATCTATTCCAAGCCGTAAGTTGTATAATCGTACTGCAAATCTAACCTATAGTATTACCACTGTTTTTGAGAAATTCGGGTTCATTATAAGAATGTAAACATCACAAAAACGCAGTCGACTCCTGTTTGTTCAACAGGAGACAAGATTGGCAACGTAAACGTTTAGTAATGTACTTCATATGAGTATGACAGTTTTGATCTTGACGTTGTTTGCTGTGCAACCAAATTTTGTTGTATTCCATGGATACAGGGATTTGGAAAACATTCATTGGTCAAGGTAATTTCACTCAAGTTTTTAATCATATGAAATCGCAAGAACAATACTGTTTTCACGACCTTAATATTCTTGTTTGTTTTTCAGGCCCAAAGTTCCCACCGCGTTCACGTCAAGTGACTGCCGTACGGGAAACAAATTACTGAGAATATGTTTGTAGATGCAGTGAAGTGTTTCCAGTACAAAGAAAAGTTTTGTTGATGAATCGAGTAGTCAATCGTGTAATTGTGAAACCGATAAAGGCGGTGTCTAAAATATCTATTTGAAGTCGACGTATTACGTCACGATAATCTTTTGCCAAACGCCTAACTTACAAAGCGTGGATTTATGATACCTGTATGTCGTCACTGAGAAATCTATTCCATCCAGCACCTTAGTACATCGAAAGTGGCAAGGTGTGCTGCAGTTGAACAAAACCTCTACAGTTGTACAAGCTCGCAAACACTGTTCTGTGACGTTTTGATGATTATGATCTCTCCTTGATATTGCGCTTAAGCGTTCGCCATAATGATTAGACAACTTTGAGATTCACCTATTCGAACCCACCTATTAAATAAGATTCAAAAAATTACAAATTATGTTATCGTTAATGTAAGTGAAAGACGGAGTCAATTAAAGATGTTAAACCATCGAGTGATATCCATATGGAAATTTGCAATCCATTAGTGACCAGTACTCTTTCCACATGGAACCATGTTATATTTCTAAAGTATTAAATAGCATGTAGTCTCTTCCATATATTTACCACAAAAAGCCACCTTAGGACATTTGATTAAAACTATAACGATCACTGGATTAACTGTTCTTCCGGATGGGAAGATTGAGTTTATGTATTAGATTTGCTAAGTTACAAAGGTTAACATGCATTGTCATTAGTCAATTTCAAATGGAATAAATAAAATACATTTTGTGCTTGTCCTTTGAAACTAAGGTTTTCGTGATTTCAAAATCCAAGTGCCTTATCAACTTCACAAATTCAGGCGAGATTAATCTCCATTATGTAAAACATTGTTGCCACTGGAAAGGGCGACAGGTTGAGTCTATTGCACTACTAACTATCAAGTATATGGATGTTATAATGATGAGTTTTACTAATACGGGCACAGCATGGTCAGAACGTTAACGTTCATCCATGATTTATTTTACTTTGTAATTAAATTCGTTTACTTTTAGTTTTAGTCGTTTAGACAAAAGAACAATAATTATAAAACGGGGTACAAATTTACAAGCTGGAATTTTAACACTGAATGTTAACACTGAACTTTATAATTAAATATTGACTCCATCCGTTTCCCTCAATTTTATGATGTTTCACTAATGTCATGTATCGTCGCTCGTTTTTTCAGTATTGCAGAATGGGGTTGAAATGGGCGAGTGAGTGAGTAATAATTCTATTTCTGTAATTTTTCAACACGGATAAATCACGCGAGTCGCCTTTGCATTCCTGAAGCTTCCATTGGTTTATTGGGCTCAAAGCTGATACAGTTTGGCCCCGTTATTGTACTATAGTGAAAAAATACTCTGGGGTGTAGCCGAGAGGTCTTTCCCTTGACTCTGTAAACATTTGATTTTGACAATGATTCTTGTTGCCTGCTTGGAGTGGACAGACTGGCCTGATATACCTTGGCATCGATGATATATCTAATACAAACACGATTTGAACTAATTTTGGATAATTGGGATTTAATCTTTTTTAATTTCTGAAAAGTGTAAGCTGCCCTATAGCTGAATGTTCCAATATTACAAAATTCTCATAAAACAAGTGATTAACTTATTAAGAAAAGCAGATGAGCTTACATTGGCCGATTAAAACGACATTACTTCACCAACCAATTATCCCGAACTGGTTCCTATCGTGTTTTTATGGTATTGTTTGTATCCTTATAAAATATTTGTATAAAAAAGTCTAATGTTTGGTTTACTGACAATGTGCTTATAAAAGAGTTTATTAAACACATGTGAGCAAAATAACATTTACTGAGACATAAATAATACACATGTCATCAACAATACAGATTTACACAAACAGACATGGTGTTACTATTTGAAATTCATTCATTTATCGAGACAGAAAAAAATTCGGAAACTGTCAACTTATGTCCTGCACTTACTATAAAGTATGTTTGAATGGTGACGTTTAATAAAGTGTGTACTGCATGGTCAGAACCATAAAGTTTATATACAGTGTATATTTTGAACCTAATAACACTAATATGTAATGTTTAAGCACTCGTTATTACGGTGACAGAGAAGCAGTAAAACAATGAAGTATAAATAGCGCTATATTTTACAATATTTAAAAGAGAACTGTTACGATTTTTAATACTGTTGGCATAACTACCGATTCTCAATACCCTGTACATGCGATACTATCCCCTCATTTTGCGAACAAAGATTATACACACAAAGTGCTAGTGTCATATCAACATTAGGAAAGTATACATTAATTGTGTATTCACAACGACAACACATGGCCTGGCGAAGACATCGGCAGTCAACACCGCTCGACTTTCCCACACATTAACAGGATGGTTCAAGAAGCGAGCCTAGCTTGTTACAACTTTTCAGACTACGGCCCTCCAAACGCTGTAGGGTTCATGAGGCACCCGTGCATACATACTCCCTTTCTTACAGACGACTTTTAACTCATTGTTTCTTTCTATGTATTATTTGAATTCTTCCTTTGCCGAATTAAATCGTCATTGAATAAAGAAACGGCAATGGTGTTTCTTCTCTTAATTAGCATTGAGAAGGCCACTTAAAAGATGCCAGATATACTTGCTTTGATATTTGACTGTGTTTAAAGCCAATACCGATGTGCATATTTGCGGACGCGTCGTTCCCACATTCACATTCGGTATACGCCGCCATACCATTGGCTAGTACCTTTTTAGCTAACTCAGTGGTCACAAGGCTTCCTAAGCCTTGCCCACGATATTCAGGCTTTACAAAAGTATTACCAATGGCGCCGTGGTATTGTTGCAGTGACCAGGCGATTAGTTCGTCATTTTTCTGCACGCAGATGTTTGGGAAGTTCAAGATTTGTGTTTTAATAAAGCGTATGTATTCCGGGGAACAAGCGGGATCACCAAAGGGCCAAGTTCTTGCAATTTCTTCGATATGCTTTTCTTTCCTTATTCCTGACAGAGTCATGCCTTCATGGAGTCTTAGGTCCCGGGATCTGTAAGGTGCAGCAATTTCTTTATTAATATATAATCTTTCTTATCATACTTTCTGGTTCGGAAATATAGCGACAGTCGTTTGACAATAATTCTCAGGAAACCAGATAGAGACCGGTACACTACTAGTTTGATGGAGACGTACTTGCGAGCCTTGCCAAACAGTACAAGAAAACATTTTGAAGATTATTTGTATTTGATGAAATCACAAGGATGAGTACCTGAATAAGATAGATAGATGTACGAAAGGACGAACTGACAGGCAGAAAACCACTCGAAGGGCGATATAGGTGACATAGAAAGCAGGAAGATAGGTGACATAGAGAGAAAGAGAAGAGTTGAGGAGGAATGTATCACACTGCACAGTTACGAAGAGAAAATGACCAGAAACATTAGAACAGCATACATGTATTAATTTTATCGATCGATGAAAATAAGGAAAATTTGGCCGTATAAATTTGCTCTCCCAAGTACGATCATATGTTTAAATGTGTGTCCACACGGATAAAAGGGCAAATAGGGCAACTTGCGGAAAAGCCGCTAAGCGAAAATAAATAATAAGATTTGGCAAATCACCTGTCGCGAAGATCACCGACATTTTCGAGGACCATTACATCAGCTATCACAGATTCTTTGATAGAATATCCGTTCTTTATCATTATCTCGCGTAGAATAGGTTCAAACTCTGAACAGTTAGCTGTAAAATAACAAAGCGAGCAAAACTTTGAATTAGACGGCGTTGTAAAATTATGTTTCCTTCATACAAGCAACATCAATTCAAAATCGTATTTGCAATACAATATTTTGCTAGAATTGTTGGTGTCAAGGTATAATACCGCCTCGAAGTTAGATATTCGGACTCTCAAACTTTTTTATTTTATTTGGGCCTATTATGATACTATATTAAAGCATAAAGCAAACCCAGCGATAGTATACCACAAGATTTTGACCAGTTCACGACATATATGCACGAGCGATAGCAAAATTCGAGTGATATAACGTCGCTGGGTGTGATTTTTATTGCTATTATATCATAACAGTATATTTAAATTCTGACATGGAACGTCAAAAACGGATTTTTGCCTAAGTTGGAGGGCTCATGCGTATATGCCAGCCGTTGTGTATCGCGAATATACCATGCTCCTTTTCGCGTCTCGACCAATCAGAACGCTGTATTTGCGCCATCAATATACTGATATGATATAATGTATATTATAGCTCAAACAAGGGACTATAATTCATAAAAGAAAATATTCCTAATTCATAAAAGAAAAGAAAACGTTCCTCTAATTATTTTTGTTCTTTGTATTGGAATTGTTGATTTTTGTATTTATATTCTGCTGCTTTTTTCTCTGTATACGTGAACCCCAATGAATATTACTCTTTGAGTAACTTGGTCGCTCCTTAAAAGTGTAGATAAATAAAATAAATAAACTATGAGCCGGGGGTAAATGTAGGTGATCATTTACTA
Source organism: Ptychodera flava (assembly GCF_041260155.1). Taxonomy (NCBI): domain Eukaryota; kingdom Metazoa; phylum Hemichordata; class Enteropneusta; family Ptychoderidae; genus Ptychodera; species Ptychodera flava. The sequence goes on along the minus strand of NC_091938.1, from coordinate 21,206,356 downwards.
GACCTAACGGGCAAATGGTTTCCTGTTTGAGCTATAATGCTTTTATTAAATGCGTCTCTTAGCTAATATTCACGCCAAGACATTAGTGTTTTCGTTTATTTGACCAGATATGAACTGTAAATGCTCACGTGTTTCATTATATATTGCAGTTATGTGTAAATTTGAACCTTCGCCACATGTTTGCAACTTCATTGAAAGTGTTATGATCAACATAATGAATAATATTCACCACAGATTGATTCTTAAGCCAAATTTACATATCCCCAATCAGGAAAGTTCATTAAAATATGCAAATTAGTTATTGACTGAAATGTTCTCATTAAAATGCAAATTAGGAATTGGCTGAAGTAAAAATGTTAAATGACTCTCAATAATCTCGTATCATAACATCTTTAATGTAAAAAGCAATTCGTCAACTTTTGTCTAGTCAAGACATATAAATACCCTTAATTAGGAAAGTTCATTAAACTTGCAAATAAGGAATTGGCTAAAGTAAAAATTCTTAATGACTTTCAATGTTGTATCATAGTATCTGTAATGTACATAGCAAGTTTCGTCAAATTTGGTCAAGTCAATACAGATAAACATCCCTAATTAGGAAAGTTCATTAAATATGCAAATTAGAAATTGGCTGAAGTAAAAAAGTTTAATGACTTTCAATAATGTTGTTTTATAGTATCTTCAATATATGTAGCAAGATTCATCAACCTCAGTTGAGTCAATTCAGATATATATCCCTAATTAGTGAAGTTCATTAAATATGTAAATAGGGAATTGGCTGAAGTAAAACTGCTTAATGATTTTCAATAATGTTATATCATGGTATCTTCAATGTACATAGCAAGTTTCATCAACTTTGGTCAAGTCAATTCAGATATATATATCTAATTAGGAAAGTTTATTAAATTTGCAAATAAGTATTTGGCTGAAGTAAAAATGCTTAATGACTTTCAAAAATGTTAGATCATAGTATCTTTAATGTACATAGCAAGTTTCATCAATTTTGGTCAAGTCAATTCAAATAAATATCCCTAATTTCAAAAGTTCATTAAATATGCAAATTAAGAGTTTGATGAAGTAAAAATGCTTAATGACTTTCAATAATGTAAAATCATAGTATCTTCAATATACATACCAAGTTTTGTCAATTTTGATCAAGTCAAATCAGATATATATCCCTAATGAGGAAAGTTCTTAAACATGCAAATTAGTAATTATCTTTCACGTCACCCTTAATATCTTTCAAAGCTGATATATCTTGGTGTGATCAACATTTGTAGCGAATCTCATCAAATTGTGTGCAGTCGTTGTCAATATATATCTATTTTTTCTAAAATCATTAATTATGCAAATGAGCAAAAAGTAAGCAAGCCACACCCACCAAAAACTAATCAGTTCTTGCCATTTGCAAACTGAATCTATGTACCAGATTTGATTCTGATCTGATGAGCCGTTTTTGAGATATTGAGTACACAGACAGACAGACAGACAGACGACACACACACACACAGAGACACACAGACAGACAGACATCGCTGCGACATATGCTCACGTGTGTCAACACGTGAGCAAAAAATGACACTTATATGTTTTATTTTCATGTTAGATGGCAATCTGCGAGAAAAAGAATTATTTTTATCATCGAATGGGGTATTGATTTATTACATGCCCCGAATATAGAATGTCACACGCTCCACCGTTCACTCATCGATGACGTCGCGAGCCGCATATTCATCACTATTTTTCCCGCTTGACAACTTTGGGATTACATGTTACATATGTAATCCACGTTTTGAAAAAAATTGCATGAAAATCGATACGCCACATAATGGTTTTCAATATATCAATGCGCCGTTCGTTAACGAAAATCGATGTATTTTAACGGATTTTCATCCGAAGCATATGATTGTCATTTGCAATAAACTCAAATAGTTGGAATGAAAACAATGTAAAGAGGCATGTAATAAAATCATATTAGCCCAAACAAGGGACTATGTACCCTCTAGGCAGGAGATAATTTACCCTTCTGTCACTGGGCAAATGACCATCTACCATCGCGAACACAGTCCCTTGTTTAGGCTATAATATAAAGTATTAATTCACTGTTTTTTGGTTTATGATTTTATGCGTAATTTTCTTTAAACCGGATTTTCTGTGTAAAACATGCAATTTGAACATTTTTAAGTCCTAAAATTGTTTAATGATGACTATACCATCCGCGACGTCATCAATGAGCTGTCATTAAATTATATGGAGCGCGCGAAGTTCAAAGTACGATCATGAGGCATGCAATGACTTGCTTCCTATAGCTTCGCATGACAGTGGCTTGCGATTTACACAGAGAACGATGTCTGTTTAATTGTTTGTGATGTTAGTCTAGACTAGGACCTCTCCTAGGATACATTCCACCGTAACCTACTTAGCGGAAGAATACCGTATAGCATAACCCAAGGAGAGGTACCACCCAGGCAACGATGATGGGAATACTTACGCGCGAACTCAAGTGTTGGATTAGCCCAGTCGATGATTCCTGGTTGCCTCAAGAGATATCTCAGATGGTTCTTTTCTGATGAATATATGACTATGTTACTGATGCCTAGATCATACTTTTGAAGAAAGGCAAAAAAGACATTTAACTGACAGGTCACGTGAATCGATGCCTGTCAACTTATTTGAACAAACAGATTATGTTGGCAGCCAGGGTTGAAGACGGTCCATATAGTTTAAACAGGATTCTCAGCTACTCCTTAATGTGAGTTAAGACAAAAATAGACCAAGTGACACGAGACCAAAGCACGAAGAAAAACACCGACTTTAATGCACAAAAAGACAAAGGCAAAAGAGTGATCGACATGAACAGCACATTGTATCATAATCGCTTTAATAGGCTTGTATATTTCAAGACTCTTAAAAACGTTTTCAGGGTCAATGTTTTGACCTAGTTTCCATTCAATGTGCAATGCTAGATGTTTGCATACCACCCCATGTCACGATTGAAATAAGAGGTCATTCATCGGTTTCAGACCCGTTTTTCGGTAATTAGAAAGGGTGACTCACACTGCAGTTATTAGGTAGTATGCGCCTCGAGAGAAAAAGATTTAAACTTCCGCTCGAACTCCCCAAGGAATCTTTCGACCATTAACTTTTCAAATCAAGATAAAAAATTGGGGTTCACTGTCCAAAATTTGGTACTAGAGAAACAAATAGTCCTAGATTTACCGATACTTTGAATTTGAAATGGGTCCCATCCCTGTGTTAACTCTATGAAGAAAAAAATAGATTGTCAAAAAAAACTAAGAGCATGAAAGCTTTTCTTGCTTCAACGACTTCAGAATGAGCCCAACAAGAGTTAGGTCAGCAGAGAAGTTAGGTCAGCAGAGAGGAATTGAAAAGGTTTGAGAGTCCGAATATGTGTCCCCGAGACACATTCTACCTTAAGTTAATGGTTTCTTTCATAGATTTACCTCTATTGACGGTCGTCCAATAATTGAGGTGTCTTCGAACTCCTTCCGGGAATCAACAATAAATTCGAAATGGATCCATTTACCTTCTAGTACGTGTTTCATCAGGTAGGTCATCTGCGATTCAAAGTACCCACGGTGGTAAATTCTAGGTCAGGAGTTTGGAGAGGCTTTCAGACGTGAAGTACCGTATTATCAAAGTATTCGAAGCACAAGATGTTTAATTATCAATACAACGCTATATTAAGACTGTCATTATGAAGATTTCAATAGGTAGAGTACTCATTTATGCCTTCGAATGATAACTTACCTTTATCGCAACGAGGGTTCCTTTCGCCAACTGCATTTGGAAAGCTGTGAATTTCTCAGCGACCTCTTTTCTCTCCAAAGCGCGATAATTGTGTGACTTCACGTCCATTATGTTGACGGCTAGTTTACTGAGAAATACCACTGGAGGCTATAAGGTCAGCACGTCACATGTTTCCTGTGTTGGCAATCCCTCGCACTGAACGAACTATTCAATGATTGGTCATTCAGAGAATGCCATTGCTGGCGTAATAGAGCTTGGAACAACGAAGTCCTCATACATAATTGGGAAATCGCTGAGAATGTCAGTATATGGACAAGTGATTAGCCGACAACAGTATCGCTAAGGGAGCCTTGAGTTATTACAAGGGGTGGGCAGGGGGAATTCCATGCGCACCTGTACCGACCCTCCCCCTATCCTTGTGTCTAAAATGTGACCCTCCCCCTCACCCGGCAGTCTAAAACTTGACCCTCCGCAATCATCGCAATATTCTCCCTAGGAATAACTGCTAATTTACATAACCATTAGTTTAATTGTTATGTAAGTTATGGACAGAAATTACAGGGGGAGGGTTGGCCTTTTGGGAGGGAGGGCTGCAATTTATCATGACACGTAAGCATTTTTGAAGGATCATGTATTTGCGGGAGGGTCACCATATTTTGCACAAGTATTAGCCGGCAAGATGTGGCTAATAATGTGCTACACCCCACAATATCAAATCATAATACATGGGAGTCTATCAGGCAAACTACCGACAATTTTCCCCACACAACAAGCTATCTGTACGTTTATATATGTTTGATAATAATATGTAAATGTACTTTGCTTGAAGTGGGAAGTAAAACGTGCATGTGTGTACAAGAAATTTGATTTTTGGATTTCATTGAAAATGTTGATTTACTATACATGGTAGTCTATGACAAAACTATGAATATTTTTTCCCAATGCAAAAATAGGTAAATCTGTGTATTTATGTACTCTTGATTATTTATATTAATGTACTTGATTGGACTGGAGTGGTTACAAATGGATTTGTATACAAGAAATTGCAATTGGATTTTGGAATTTCACCGAAATGTTAATTCACTATACATGGTAGTCTATGAGGAAACTATGAATATGTTTTTTCCAATACAAAGTTCGTAAATCTATGTATTTCTGTACGTTTGATTATTCATATTACTGTACTTGATTAGATTAAAGTGGTTTCAAATGGCTTTATGTGCAAGAAATTGGATTTTGGAATTTCACTGAAATGTTGATTCACTATACACGGTAGTCTATGAGAGAACGATGATCAATTTTTTGCCAATATAAAATGTAAAACTGACAATATCTGTGTATTTACAGACTTTTGATAATTGATATACACTTTGCCATCCGTCCCATATGTTTTTGTCTTTTGTCTTTCATCGGTATTGACTGATCAATGTGTTTAATGTAGGATACCACTGCATCTTCTTTGCTTGTGAAGCTTGTCGATAATGTGTACATGTATTTAAAAGAAGCAATGTATTTCTTCGGCGACAACTCTTTCCCCATTGAAAATGCATAGGTATAAAACAAAAGTTTTCCGTCGAAATATAGCAAAAAATACCACCCGGCTACAACATAACATTTAGCGACGCCGTCAACTTCAAATGCGACAACAAACCATGCTTATATGTGGCCACAAAATATCAGTCAGCGTCAACACTGCTAACACTGTGCAACTTGACCTTGGATGAAAATGTCTCGCGGCGGTAACAGTCTATGAGGCACTCGGTGTGATGTTGAAGGTCAATGTATTCACACTTCTTTCAGTTCGCGGTCACTGTACAAAGGTCAAACCTCGGTAGGGTACCTGCAAAATATTCTAAGGTGAGAACCATTTTATTTCTCGGGGTGGAGGGAATGAATATGACAGCAAATCTCCCGGCCACCTTGACGGCACTTTTATCAGTCTTGCATCAGAATAACTGTTTTCGATACGCAGAAACAATCATGATGAAAGTATTTCCCTTGTTACGGATTGTGTAGTGCAAGGTTAACAACTACACCAGTATGTCACAAGTCCACAACTGCACCTATAACACCAAGTGTTCACTTCCGGTTTCAGTGAGTAGAAGTTTACAAAAAATATTTCTGATACTTCAGTTTTCAGCACAGCATTTAAAAGTGGATAACAACCTCATGAGGAACAGACTGGTAATGAAAATGCTGTACTCAAGAACCCTCTGAGGTGTTTTACTTTAAGTTGGCATACTACAAGAGCAGGGAGAACACGTTCTGCATTATTAATGTGACTTTTTCTAGAATATGTATAGTTAATTGAATCGTGTCATGTGTTCCAACTTTCAAGTAAAATCAAGAATTATGCTAGCTACCGAGTAATAATAATGTTTGTTTTTTTCTTGTTCTTCTTAAGCCTTTCTTGGAGTCCGCTAACAAACCCGAGATGGCAATTCTCAACGGTGTGTCGACACTGCTTATGCTGATAGCCGTAGTCATGATTTCATCCGCAAGGTAGGCATTCGTCAAATCATAATATGCATGTCACTCATTGTCATGTTACATCGTAATACGATGAATATCAAGCTTGTTCTAAGTTCTTTAGACGTGACTTTGGTACACGGTTCATTCTATAAGTTTATGTCCTCGAAAACACTGGCCAATGTACGCATCCTCTAGTCAACAACACTAAATCAATGTACGAGAGAAACATAAAAGTAGTAACTTTTTTTCTCCAATCTGTTTCTACTAATATTATTGTCCTTTAAAACGTCAACTTTTGGTTGTTTTCCTAATCTTTATTGTAGTCGCTTGTTAAAATAAGCGATTCTCGCTTCAAAATAACTATATATCATCTGCTTGTTTTGTCTTACTGATCATAAGCTTACGACTGAGAATAATTCATCACAAAGGTTATCTCTTGATTGAAGCTAAGTTTTGAGAACTTAGAACCGTAAATTGAGATTTTAAAAACAATTTCACATTTGTACCACGTGTAATTTCAGTTTTAGTTGCTATGAGAATTCGTATATGTGGTGACGAGGACGATCGTATGGCGTTAGCAGAAGTCCAGTTAAGGTTCCAACACAGGAAATTAACCTTTTTAAGCAAAGAATTATCTAGTGGTTAATAAGCTTAGAACCCCGTAAATTATATATTTTCGGAAAGCCTAGATATAGGGAATATTTTGGTTTCCATAGTGTCACCATTATTTATATAACTATCACGTGACAGGTTACATTACTTAAACAGTGAATAAAGACATTTATCAGTGTCATGGTAATTAATTTGTAATTGCATAGGTATAATGAGCTTTCCTAATTAGAGTGATATGTCACAAATACTGCATCAAATTTGATGAAACTTGGCACAGATGTTGATCTCAATGACACTTAGCAGTATCGTTTAAATTAATTGCTAATTTGCATTTACATGATGAATTTTTGTTTTAGGGTGAATGTCCAGAAGCACTGCATCAAACTTTATGAAATATGGTACCAGTGATAATCTGTCAGTGTTAATTATGATAGGATGCAACAATGTTTGGCAACATCCTGTCGATTAATTACTAATTGACTCATTTAATGACCTTTTGTAATTAGGATGGCGGCCTACATTGGTTTTATGTTTTCACCACCATAGAACTCGATCATTCTCGGCCATTAAGCCCCATCTGTATCGCAGTATTTTTAATCACAGACCTAATTAATGAACAGGACTCTATTCTCTCCAAGGACTTGTAATTAAAGTACCCATTAACAAGTGGGGACTGTGTCATCAACGATGACTTGTTGCATTCCAAGATTGGGTTTCTGATATGAGATAATGAAAGCGTGTCATTATATGTGACAAATATCTCTCAATAATGACTCTTAAATAAATGGAGTCAGAATCATGTGTACATATTTTTCGTAATTGTCTCGTTAAAGTAAGTAATTCATGTGATCTGAAAAGATATATCGGATCTCCATAAAGATAAAAACCTGACTTTTAACGAATAATATCTTTCTATGTATTATTCTTCCATGCCCAAGTAAGTCGTCACTAATGTGGACTCGGCATTGGCGTTTCTTCTCTTAATTGGTATGAGCAGGGCACTTATATGATGTTAAATATACTTGCGTTGATGTTGGAATGTACTTAAAGCCAACACCGATGTGCATATTTTTGGACACGTCGTCCCCAGATTCACATTCGATATATGCCGCCATACCATTGGCTAGTACCTTTTTAGCTAACTCAGTGGTCACAAGGCTTCCTAAGCCTTGTCCACGATATTCAGGCTTTACAAAAGTATTACCAATGGCACCGTGGAATTGTTGCAGTGACCAGGCGATTAGTTCATCATTTTTCTGCACGCAGATGTTTGGTAAGTTCAGGATTTGTGTTTTCATATAGCGTATGTATTCCGGGGAACAAGTAGGATCACCAAAGGGCCAAGCTCTTGAAATTTCTTCGATATGCTGTTCTTGCCTAACCGCTGACAGAGTCATATCTTCTGGGAGTCTTATGTTCCGGGATCTATAATGTCAATTTCATTACTATTTATACTTTCGGGTCCGGAAATATAGCGATTGTCGTTTAACACCAAGCGGGAAATAAAACGAAAATTCTTTGGGAACCAGTAAAAAAGAGGAACACTTCATAGTTTGGTGGAGACATAATGGCACGCCAAGAAAAATTACAGAAGAAGTCATTCACTCAGAAGATAACTTGTATTAGATAAATTCACAAAGACGGGCATTGGGGTAGGATGGAAAGATACATACGTAAGGACGGGTGGCCAGATAGACAACCCCACAAGGGGAAATAGGGTGACACAGAGACTAAGAGAATAGTTGAGGAGGAATGTATCACACTGCACAGTTACAGTTATTGGGATGATAAGAAACGCCAAAATATCATGTTGAATACATTCAATTTCATCAATCGATGAAAATATAGGAAACTTAGTACCTGTTGATTTTTAATCTCTCGAATGGATCCCTATTCTAAAAGTGTGTACATACGAATGAAACAAATATGCACTCAAAAAGCCTTAGGTCAGTTTTCGGAAAAGCCAGGCAGTGACAAAAAATAGATTTTAAGATTTAGCAAATCACCTTTCCCGAAGACAATCGACATTTTCCAGGACCATTATATCAGCCATCGTAGAGTCTTTGAAAGAATATCCATTCTCGATAATTATCTCGCGTAGAATTGGTTCAATCTCTGCACAGTTGGCTGCAAAATAACAAAACGAACAGAACTTGGTATAAGAAAGCGTTGTAAAATTATGTTTACTTCATAAGAGCAACATTCATTCCAAATTGTATATGCCCTACTAATAGTATTTTGCATCAATTCTGACAGATATTCGGGCTCTCAACCTTTTACTTAGCCCTATCAGTTGTTGGGGCTCATTTTCAAGCTTAGAGAGAACTAAGTTTTCACCATCTTAATCTCAAATCGGTAATATCGGAAAATATTGGGTAAGTTTTTTCTAGTGAGAAAATTACACAGTCACCTCTGCTTTTACCGATTTTTATTCTTGGTAATGGAAGAGACTGATTGAAAGTTTGCTTTAATACTTGTCACAACTGCCCTACCTACAACTAACACGATTGGAACTCATTTGGAATAATTGGATCTTCATATTTTTCAAATTTCTCAAAAGTGCTAGGTGCCATATAGCTGAATGTTGCGATATTCCAAATTACTCATTAAAACAAGTGTGCAACTTAAAAAAGAAAAGCGGATGAGGTTACATTTGCAGGTTAAAACGACCTTCCTTAACCATCGAATTATCTCAAATTAGTTCCAATCGTGTTAAATTATTTTTTCTCCTGACTTTGCACCTATTATGAACGCCTTCCCGTGCTTAGGCTCCTTTTTGTCTCTCCGCTTCGATATTTACCACCTTATGCGTTTGGGTACTCAGTGTACATAAATAACGAACAGGCACAATCTTAACTTTCCGATTTCATTAATGTCCACTGTCCGCGGTAGGACAAGAACATGGTTGCCGGCAAGGGCAACAAAACTGTTCATTACACACATCGTTGTTTTTCTGCCTCTGTACAGGCTTCGGGCACTTTCTCTACATCAGATGAAGCATACTGACATGACCAGTGTTTGGTGTGGTAAAACAACTATGTATGTACATTAAATGCTCATTTTAATGTCCATGGACGTGTTTTACAGATACTGATCTGTCGGCTATATGTATTATACGCCAAACAAGACTATGTACCCGAGGGTAGGTGACCATGTACCCGACGTCAGGAGGGCAAATGGTGTCCTGCCTCGAGGGTACATAGTCCTTCGTTTGGGCTATAGTGTTTTTATCACATGCCTCTCCTATATAGTTTTCATACCAAATGTTTTAAGTTTATCTGCAATGGCAATTATATGCTTTATTTCCATTTTATATGATATTTTGTTAAAAAATGCAATGATTTTAATCATCGAATGGCGCATTGATTATTACATGCCTCGTATGTCGAACGTCGTGGGCTCGTTAGGTTTCAATGACAAGTCGTCTAATGACGTCACGGGCCGAATAGTCATCGTTTGACTAAAAGTGAACTGGAACTATCTTTCAACTCGACAAATTTATGGTTTAAAACTGTTCGAATTACATGTTCATATAAGAAATTCGCTTTTTAGAAAAGTATGCATGACAAACCGATAAACTGATAATAGTGATTTAAATAAATCAATGTGCCATTGGATACTGAAAATCGTTCGGTTAAAACGAATTTTTGTCTAAAAGTATATTAAGCATATGGTTGTCATTGAGTGCAAACTATGTAAGCGAGGCATGTAATAAAACATTATATAGCCTAAACAAGATAGTATATACCCTCAAAGCAGGAGACCATTTGCCTTCCTGACGTTGGGCAATCGGTCACCTTCCTTTTCGCACATTGTCCCTTGTTTGAGCTATAAATCGCTCTCTTTACAGATTATCAAATTAATTGTGTATAATTTTTTAAAAACCGGATTTTCTATGTGAATACGTAATTTCAATTTTAAATCCCGAACTTGTCAAGTTAAAAATTATCCGGTTCATTTCCAGTCAAACGATGACTATGCGGTCCACGACGTCATCAACGAGTTACCATTGAATCCTATGAAGCGCACGACGTTTGATATACGTCTTATATACCGGCTTTAATGACTTGCCTCATGCAGCTAAGCAAGACATTGATGTGCGGTTGATACAGACAATCGTGTAATAGATGTGTGATCGTGTCCTTTTGAAATAACTTTTAAGTTCTAAACGATGGTAGTCTGGGAATTCTCCTGGGACACAGTAGACTACACTTTCACCGGAAGCAACTTAATTGAAGAGTAGTGTATGCTGCAACCGAGGAGAGGTCCTAGACTACAGTTATGGGAACACTTACGTACGATCTCAAGTCTTGGATTAGCCCAATCGATGATTCCTGGTAGCCTCAGGAGATATCTCAGGTGGTCTTCGTCTGATGAATATATGACTACATTACTGATGCCTAGATCATACTATTTAAGAAAGGCAGAAAAGGACATCATATACGACAGGCCACAGGAATCGGCCGTTGAATTATTCGAGCAAACAGATTATTTCAGCAGACAAGATTGAATTATTGTAGAGATACGATGTGCACAAATTCCTAAGTGTGAGTCAGACATAAATAGACCATGGGACACGAGACCAAAGCCGGTGGGAAAAACACCGACTTTTCAAAGTTCAAAGAGACAGGGACAAAGGGTCTGACTGACATGAATAGTAAATCGCGGCATAATCGCTTTGATGGGCCATGTATTGTGGTAGTTTAAAGAATGTTTCAATGGGCAAGGGTTTTGACATAGTTTCAATTCAAGGCGCACTGTTAGAAGATGGATTAACCCCATGTCACCACTGAAAGAGGAGATCACCCATGGGTTATAGACCCTTTTTCAGTAATGATAAAGGATGGTGTAAACACTGTGGTTACTTTAAGTTTTTAGTTACTTTAAAATATATCGCGTCTTTCGTTCTAGTCACAGCTAAACGGTAAAGACGAAAACTTCAATCGCTATATCCCATAATTAAATTATTTCATTCCCTGCCCAATTTACATGAAGAATTCTGCGTTTTCGAGACAGACGGAGACACATAGAGAGAACACTGGGACAGGTATAGATTTACCTCTTTTGAAGGTCGTCCAATAATTGAGATGTCTTCGAGCTCCTTCCGGGAATCAACAACAAATTCGTAATTGGTCCATTTACCTTCTAGGACGTGTTTCATCAAGTAGGTCATCTGCGATTAAAAAAATCCATGGGGACATTCGGGATATGAAGGGACATTCGGATATGAACAGCCGTACTATCAAAACATTCCACAAGTCAAAACACAGAATGTTACCCTTATCAATAAAAACACGACATATAGGTTGTACTTATGAATATGTCAATAGGTAGAGTATATGCACCATGTCCATGTTGAATGCAACGTTTGTTTATTTATATACCTTGTTAAAACGTTCATATATAGTCCAATGCAGAAGTTCATTATATGCCTTCGAATGATAGTGACTTACCTTTATCGCAACTTGGGTTCCTTTCGCGAGCCGCATTTTGAAAGCTGTCAATTTCTCAGCGACCTCGTTTCTTTCCAAAGCGCGATAATTCTGTGAGTTGAGTTCCATCATGTTTAAAGGTGGTGTAATGACCTTAAAGAGTGCGAAGTACAACTAGAGCAGTCAGGGTCAGCACGTCACATGTTTCCTGTCAAGGCAGTCCTTCGCTCTGAACCAGCTATTCGCTGATTGGTCATTCAGAGAATGTTAGCACACACAAAATAGGTCAGGGCGGAATTGAGTATACCTAATTAGTAATTGTTAAAGTCCGCAAGGATAACCAAAAACAAATTGTTGTTGTAAGATTTAGTTAGATCTCGTATCACACAACTATCTGTGTGATAGCATAGCTCATGCACAGTTTCTGAACGAAGCATTGCGGTCACAGTGTATACAATGATGTTTTTAATTATTCGCCACCCCGGGATACCATGCACCAGGAATGAGATTATGAGCGTCGTAAATATTGAAACACATTCTCGTGCCGTTCTTTTCAAGCTGAATGAACTAACGAATACATTATTGGCAATAACTGCGGCCAGTCAAATGTTCCTTCAGTGTAACTGTTATCGATGAATCGCCGATTGGGTAAATGTCATAGATCACTATGGGCAAAAAGGGCCCTAAATTTTTCAGTACAGCGGGGTACAGCGCCCCCGCCGGACAACGCTTTGGGCTGGTTACTGGTGACGACAGCGAACATTGTATCAATTTCATTTCAATAAAATATCGATCGAAATCTGCTCGCCTGTCGCTCGTATTTTCAGGTTACGCCATGAATTTTTCCATGACAGCCCGTATATATTGACTTATGTACCATAAAATCAACGTATCGGTTGTTTTCTTCCAGTCAAATTGAATCGAAGACAATTTGTTTAGTTTTGGTGATACTTTTATGTCTCAGCATATTTTGGCGCTCTTTGGACAAGTTTGGCGCCATGCCATCCGCGGGTATGCAACACGACATTGTATCAATTCGCAAGAAAAGAATATCAATCAATCTTTTATTACTCAACACACACTGACAGAGAGTGTGGTATGGTACATTTCAGATGAAAGAACAACATGTCCAAAACTGAACACCATCAAATGGATATTAAAATCCAAGTAAATTGAATTGAAGTACAATTTATAACTCTGCCTGTAAACAGCTAACTGTAGGTAGCTACTGGAGGGGTCAGCAAACACCAGAATTCCTTACAAATATAGCAAGGTTTAGAAAATTCTGTTCCATGATCTTTTTCATCTCTTCTACTTTTTCTTCGACACTCATAGTGATAGAAAAATCTGTTCCGCTTTTCTGGCACAAAATCAATCTCTCAGAAATATGACACTTGCATGTGAATAAAAAGTGAAACTCATCATCTATTACATTACTATCACATCTCAAGCAAATTCTTTCATTTAAAGGTAAATGAGGTTTACATTTCCTACCAATTTCAGCACGCAAATTATGATCACTCAGTCTATATTTTGTTAAACTTCTACGTAACCTGAAATCTGAAATATCTCTTAAATATTTTTCAAAACCAAACTCGGTCTTGAAGATTCTATAAGTGCACAGTTTGTTACCACTTCCATTCTTCCTTGAATCATTGAAAAGGGTTCTCTTCCAAGTTTCTAAGTATTGATTTTCATACTCATGTTTTAACTTTTTACATAACTGAGAATAAGATTTTACTCTAAATTCACTGAAAACACGACTGTGATTGTAACTTCCCAAAACGTGATGAACAAATTTTGCCAATGGAGAATTGATTTGTACATTTTCTCTGAGTGCATTTTTCAAAATATGGTCTCCTGGTAAATTATTTAATCTACACCAATATCTTATTTAATCTTATTTAATTATTTAATCTACACCAATATCTTATCACAGACATATTGGTGAGTTCGAGACCCGGTTCAAGACCCAGTATAGGTCCAGAGTAACGGACTCACTGTCGGAGGACGGTGAGTTCGAGACTCCAGCACGGTGTTGTGCCCTTGAGCAAGGCACTTTACTCCTCAGTGCTCCATTGGGGGTTAATGGGTTATGCATACCTCATCCTGTAATTGGGCTAACGCCCGTTGGATGATGGACTGAAAAAAAAATATTGAGCTTAATTTTACAAGGAAATCTACCTAGCTCAGATCTAATACCCTCAAAAGGGGTGCGTTTACTTACTCCTAAAATAAAGCTGAGATATGATATACAAAGACTTTCAAGGCAGTTATCAACACTTGTAATTTCTGTCCCCCATATTTCAGAACAATATGAAAGAATTGGGACAATCAAACAATCAAATAGTTTAAACACAGCTTTGGATTCAGCATTTTTTCACACAATATAGACTTTTTAATGCTGAATAAAGCTTTCATAGCCTTATTTTTAAGATTAATCATATTTTGTTTGAACTTTCCATTAGGTGTAAAAACAACACCAACATATGTGTACTGATTCACTGCTTCAATCACACTTTTCTCAATAAAAAATTGCCGGTTCTTTATGAAACGGTTACCTCTATTAAATATCATTGTTTTTGTCTTATTGATATTGATTGAAAGGCCCCATATTTTACTGTAAGCATGCAACTTATCTAAACAATTTTGTAAACCATCAGCTGATTTTGACATAAGTATCAAATCATCTGCATATAATATACAATTTAACTTCTGATCTCCAATTTCGATAGGAGAATCAGAAATACCACAAAACTCGTGTGGAAGATCATTTAGGAAAATAATATTTTACTGTAAGCATGCAACTTATCTAAACAATTTGTAAACCATCAGCTGATTTTGACATAAGTATCAAATCATCTGCATATAATATACAATTTAACTTCTGATCTCCAATTTCGATAGGAGAATCAGAAATACCACAAACTCGTGTGGAAGATCATTTAGGAAAATATTAAATAATGTTGGTGACATATTGCAACCTTGTTTCACGCCACATGAGGAAATAAACCCATCTGAAATACCACTGGACAGTTTCATTTTGTACTGAGTATCATCATACATAGACTTAACAACATTGTAAAAGCTACCAGATATACCCAACCTCTGCATTTTTAAAAAGAGGCCTTTTCTCCAAACACTGTCAAATGCTTTTCTAAAGTCTACAAATGCCACATAAAGATTGTTTGATGAATTTTTCAATCTTTCATGGAGAACATCTTATCAATAGCAGTCTTTAACAGAAAAACAGTCTGATGTACGTCTGTTTTTTCGAAAACCAAACTGGAAGTTAGAAAAAAGATTATTATCCTCAAGATACTTAATAAGCCTCCTATTCATCACTGATGTAAAAAGTTTTGAGAAACAACTTGAAAGAGCAATTGCTCTATAATTATTCGGATCACACTTATCCCCTGACTTGTGAAGTGGAACTAATAAAGTGGATTTCCAAACTGCTGGAAAATTGCCGCTTTCTAAAATGTGATTAAATAACTTAAGAATGCTACTTATACAAAGACTATTACTGACTTTAATCATTTCATTTATAACTGAGTCTTCTCCTGGCGCTTTATGATTTTTTAATTGTTTTATAGCAAGCAATAACTCATTGTGTTTTATTGGCATATTTAGATACGTATTCAATCTCTTTATTTTTTCAAGATCATTTAGTTCATGTGAAATACCATTTTCATTGACAGTTGTTGATGAATTGTAAAGTGACTTAAAATATTTTACCCAGTCCTTACAATGTATAGCCTCATCTACAGATGCCCCTGATTTGGAACGAAGATTCTTCAAAATATTCCAATACTCAGTTGAGTTATTATTTGTTGATTCTAATCTGTCTATTAAACATCTGCTATACTGCTTTTTATTAAATTCAGAAGTTTTCTATATTTTTTCCT
Source organism: Ptychodera flava (assembly GCF_041260155.1). Lineage (NCBI taxonomy): Eukaryota > Metazoa > Hemichordata > Enteropneusta > Ptychoderidae > Ptychodera > Ptychodera flava. The sequence goes on along the minus strand of NC_091938.1, from coordinate 21,190,161 downwards.
CAAGCTGAAATAATTGCATCTTAAAAAATAATCATTGGGATTCTTATCAAAGGCTTTCATAGCGATCTTTAGTTCTTTGCGTAAATTATTACAATCTTGGTCAAACCACTGATTTCTTTTCTTCTTTTTTCCAGGATTGCTGTACTTAATTTTTAAACTTTCTCGGGCTCCTTTAGAAAAAATTTTAGTTAACGTGATAGCTGCTGAGTTCGTATCAACAAGACCTTCATTATATTTCAAAAACTTATCAAATGTATTTGTAAAATCTTGATTACTCATCACACTATTGAAAGCATCAGCACTACTACTTTCCCAAACATATTTTGGCGGAAGCTTATTTGGAGGAGAGTCATGAACTACTCTGTAATTACAACTCAATGAAGTACTTATGGCACAATGATCAGACATGGCATTAAAATCATGCACTTTAAAGTATTGCAAATTCTTATAATTTGACTTAGAAGTGATACAATAATCAACAGCACTAGATCCCATTGGATGATGATAGGTATATTTTCCAGATAAGTCTCCAACAGTTCTCCCATTAGCAATTAACAGGTTGTTATTCAGACAAAGATCAATCAATTGTTTACCAAATCTATTACCTTTTGGTAGCGAGGAATCTTGAGAATTTCTTACTCTAAAATTATCAGATGTATAAAATTGGGAACTGGAGTATATACTATATCATCGTTCTGGATAAAGTCTGTTAGAAATCCAACTCTACTATTAAATCACCCATTACAACAATATCACCTCTCAAAGAGTATTGAGCTATTTCCCTCTCTAATGCATCAAAATAATCATATTTCACATGTACAGAAGAATTTTCAGGTGGAATATACACACAGCAAATGTACACATCACTGTTCAAAGAAAAGAACTGCTTATCAAGTTTACACCACAAAAAATCAGAAACACTAGATTTTAACTTTGAAATACCTTTTTTCAGTGATGATCTGAACATGATTGCTGACCCTCCAGCAGCTCTACCTCTTTTTTTAACATTACAACTTCTTTCAGAACGAAAAACACTATAACCCTTGATATGGAAAAACTCCTTACTACAAGTCACCCAGGTTTCTTGTGAACAAGCTACATCAAACTGTTTGATAAAATCTAAAAACTCGTCCGAAAAAGGTTTTATTGGTAAGACCATGCACATTCCAAGAACAGATAGTGATATTACTTTGACAAGAAACTGAGGTTTTATCTTGACATGTTTTAAGCTTTGGAAAATACTTGCCAGCAAATTTACACATGAAATGGTAAAAAATGTCTGAAAGACAGTGATTTTTGCAAATTAAGATCAAGTACACTCTACACTACAAACTCTGAGAATAATGTCCATTTCTGATCAATGAATGGATAAATGAATGGAAGGGGAAAAAGAGACTTACTTGTCTAACTTTAAGTAAATACACAACCCCTCGATTTAGAACAGGTCATATGAACTGCTTCATTATAACTTTTGGCATTTATATCAGTAATGCGTTCAACCAATCTCGGTAGAACACTTGACACAGCAACAAATGCTTTCGGGAATTTATTGAACACTTTGTTCAATAGAGTATCAAGGCATTGCCATTAGGTTTCCATGGTCTATTTCTGTTATACATGTATGACTTCTCATATCTATTATTACCAGAATTATACGTATTTCTTGGTTTGAAAGTGTCATAGCTTGACATGCTACCATAACCATTTCTGTAGTTTCCATGACTACCCATACCTGTTACCATATTGGTTTCTATTTCATATCTATTTCTGTAATACCCACGACTACCATTTGCCCTGTCAAACTCACTTCTGTGGAAGTCATAATGACTACCATTTGCCCCATCAAACCCACTTCTGTGGTTGTCATATCCGTTACTGGATCAACACTAGAGCCATACCGGCTACCAGAACTATTTGACCTGCCATGGTATTCACGTGGTTGTACATTATGATATTTTTTTTAACACCATGGTACTTCCTCCCTCCATTGAACACTCCAGATATAGTTTTCTTTATATCAGATACAAGCAGACTGGTGCCCCAATAATTGATGTGTATCAAATCAGGGTTGAATAGGTGTCTGCTTTTAGAAAGCCTATCATGTATAACAAATACACAACCCCTCAATTTAGAACAGGTATATGAACTGCTTCATTATAACTTTCAATTTTGGCATTTATACCAGAAATGCGTCCATCCAATCTCGGTAGAACACTTGACACAGCAACAAATGCTTTTGGAATTTATAGAACACCTTTGTTCAATAGAGTATCAAAACTGGTGTGACATGATTTGACATCTGAGTCATTTATAAGGTCATTTATACCAACATGAATAATAACTGTCCTTACATCATCACAATTCTCTACACTATCTACAAATACTTGTGCACCAGCCAAGGTTGGAGTAAACACCTTCTTAACACGTCTATAAGGATATATCTTAGTTGGAGACAGTTTTTGTAGAATAGAGTCACCAATCACAACGGTATCTATACCACTACAGTCTATAATGTTACCACAGTTTAACAAGCTTGACTTTGTCTTGTGTACAATATTATCAACAGCATTTTGAGACTCACCCAGAATATTATGTTCATCATTCTTTTGTTCACCCTCTGTTTGTCTAACACTTTGTAATTCATCTTTGTGAATATTTGTTACATTGTATTCATTGACTTTTTGTTCTTCATCTACAATGTCAAACACCTGCACCTGGTCTTTTGAATTTATCTCAGCACGAGACTGTGAAACGCCACTCTCAATCTCGTGCACACGTACATTTGTGCTGATGAAGCTCTCAAATTTTCTCTCCCACTCAGACACAATTAAACTTAATTTCTCTTGTAAATTCACATCAAAGACTCTTTGCATTTCTACTAATTTGTCCGACCAGTTCTTGTTTGATTCTTGAAGTTCAGTTTTCAGCGCGCGATTTTCCGATCTAAGTCTACACAGTTCGTCTTCAAGACGACCCACTTTTTGTACAGTACATTTCACACTGTCCAAGTCATTTTTACACGTGTGTACTTCCTGTTGTACGTAGTTCAGAACAACCGTAGATTCTATGATCTTTTCTTCCAACGCAGCTATCGTACAATCTAACCTGTCCGCACTTTCAGTTGTACCCGAAATCTCTTTAACGCGAACATCTTTGGCATTGGTACTTTCATGGTTTTCCCTGCATATCGGTACTGTCGCATCAGTACAGGGTCGAGTAAGCCCCTCATCAGCTGTTGACAACTTTTCTTTACTCTCTCCGTCGACTAAGCTGTACACTATCAAAACACTTGGTGTTTATATCTTCATCATTTATGAACAACCTTTTCACAACAGTGTCAGTCGTTTCGGATTCTGATAAACTTTCAAAGTCATCAGATGTGACACGCGTCGTATCTGTATCCGTACAGTCATCATGGCCGCCATCGAGAGAATCTACGTCGCAGTCGGAAGCGCAATCCGTTACCTGAAACTGATCGTAGAATTGTTGTGCTTCAGCTTCTGTGTCAAAACCTTTGAAGCAGTTTCCAGGGTATCCGTTGGTAACTTCATGACATGACTTCCAGTCACAAAAAATACCAGTCGACCTCCCGACAGTTACGGCATAGAACTTTTTCTTCCTTCCACGCGTACGCATTGGTCGCTTCATCGTCAGCTTCACCACTGTAGCTTCATCTCGTACAACATCTTCATCTTCCGAAAGTAAATTGTCGAATTCTTCACCGTATATAAAGTCCTCACTGTTATTTAACTTTCTCTCTCGCTTCTCTGGCGTATGCATTTTCAATCCAACAAAAATTGACTTGTGCAATGAACTAAATCTGCTAAAATCACTGTCAGAATGCAGAGCTGATGAAACACGTGTACACTCTACACCGCCGCCATGTACCAAAAATATCGATCGATAACGTTCACTACACGTTCACAGTGGAGACTCTACACCAGTTCGCTTCCGTTTCGTGTTATTTTTACCAATTTACTGCGATGTTCATGGTTCATATTCACCCAAATTTTGTATAAAAGACAACAACCTGACAGGTATTTGATCTGTACAATTTAGGAGACACTTGCTGATTATTTTGCGTCAATTTCAGACCCTTGTTCTGCACATGTAAACGCCGTCAGATCGCCATATTGTTGACGGCAACAGTATATTTCAGTGATCAGAATAAATAGAATGGCAATAAAACAAATTTTACGAAGAAATTCAAAAATCTAAAACGATACGATTTTTGCTTATTAGTCAAAGGATCACCGTGCCAATTTTCATTATCATTGGTTCAGAATTAAAAAAATTGAACCGGCGAGAAATTTGCAATGTGTTCGGTCGATCGGACGCGCATAAACGCCATTGTTTTCTATGGGAATCGAGATTATTCGGCACATCGTAAAATGAAAAATACATCTGAAAAAACCCGCCGGTTTAAATTTTTCATTTCGCTGTTATTTCTCACAATATTTGAGATTAAGCATCTCATGAAGGTTAACTCAAACTCTATGGTTTTAGTTTTTTAAATTTCCCTCTTATTTTTATGAAATGACGAGTTTACGATCGTTTGTGCTGTTGGCCGTGTTTTCGCCTATTTTTGCATAGAGTATTTTCGCTTCGGTATTTTAAGAATAAATTCATGAAATTATTGCCGAAATATCATAATGGACAGAGGAACATATGAAGAAATGGAATCTGAATCTCTTTCCTGAATATTTAGCTGTGCGGCTAGGAAATTTGGCGAAGTTTTCAACATTACGCGGAAGCTTGATTTGGCTCTCTTTACGCTCATTCAGCGTATGTGCGGCAAAAAATTGTCACACTTTGAGTGAACAATATAGAGGCCATTTTGCCCACAGTGGATATTTTCAACCTAGCTTATTCTACACTTTCTTTCATTGCATTTTTTTCACCTTCATTTTTAAATCTACTTGCCCTGAATTTTTTGCCATATGTATTAATTTTTGAATTTCAATGCTTACGTTTTTTTGTTTTTCACTTCCATTTACGTCATGTTTATCACTTCGTTTGAACCCTAGATAAGATACAAATGAAATCTTCCAATCCCTTTGGCGAGAATCCCTACTATACTTGTATACATAATATGATGTGTCCTTTCTTATGAACCACTGGATTGAATTTTAGGGGCACCCAAGGAAGGTAGTCCCTATTTTCCCCACGCCCTCTACCGGGGAAAATGGGTCAGGGAACCAGACTACCAAGGAAGGCACACTGCCTTGTACGACGGTTAAGGTATGCCGGTAGGGAATTGTGAACGGTTGCGGTTCAATTTGAGTAGCAAACTTTTAAGCAAGTTGATAGTGTAATTCAAGGACGTGAGTTAACTTAAAAGTTAAATTTAAAAAGTGGAGAAAATGGTTTACATACAACAGAGTATAATTTAAATTGGGGGGGTTGTCGAAACGGCGATTAAAGGCAGTGTGAGATCCATAGACCAATATTAACACTATAACCAAGGTACATTTGAGATTGCTGAAAATTTAAAGAGCTTTGTCATAATTTACATGGACATCATCGTAATATTAAAATATTGTAGCTTTGTTGACATGATCCCTGAAATGCATTATTCGCGAATAAGAAAGTTGCACAGGAGCAGTTCCGGCAATCTCTATCTTAAAAAGTAAAACATTTGAATGATTTGAATGAAAAAACGGACTTCACACAAACAAATTTTAATTAATACCTTTATTTGCATCTATCGTGCCTCATTATGTCGTCGAGCAAACCAAATCAATTTGTATGTGTTGAAACCGGTCTGGTCCAACGATATTTATGCAGTGTAGGAAAAATTAGGGCAATATATATATCGCCAGCCAATGTCATAATTCGGGTAAAATTCTACGTTTGTTAACAAATTAAGCTATGGCAATATTCGCAATTTGCGTGATTGTACCTGATACGCATCGGACCAAATCATAATTACAGCTAAACCAGTTCTCGATATATTTTGTAAATAGTGTCAAAGTTCTTGATTAACCTTTTTTTATATGAAGTAAAAGTATCTCTAGTCGAATTATACTTATGTAATGCGTTTTCTTCTCATTTCTTTGAGAAAACGAGTGAAAATACTCATCGCTAACTTCTTTACTTGTTTACTAGTTGCTGTTTTAGTTACTGTGTTACATACTTATATAATTGCTTCCTTGCATTTGCACCAATCAACATTGTCAATCTATATAATGCATGAAACCAACATAAATCAATTAGGCCAAAGTAATTAAATTCTTTGTTTTGCGTCCCCACCCGCGTAGGTTTTTAAGGTTTTCATGAAAAACACACACAATGTATTTGAATAGGAAATTTTAGGACATGACCGCTTAGCTTTTCTGAACTAAAATTTTGTTACAATTTTTTATTTGCTGCAATCAAATTACACTGTGTTAATTTTCTTGTGTGTGTTTTTCAGCCGCTTAGACGCGTACCTTTTCCCATTTAGAGTGGACGCAAAACAAAGAATTTAATTACTTTGGCCTTACACACATTTTCTTCTACCGCACAACTACGCATTCACAAAGAAACGTTTTCATCAAATACATATCTGTCACACTTACAGCATGCAGTTCAAATGTCTAAATATACATATGACATCAAATTTTAATCCTTAGGCTGACATGTGTATTGGAATGTTAAAATTCTTTTGACAGAAAGCATGTTATTTTAGACCATTTCAACCTATACTCTATCAAAGGGTGAATTATTTAGATTTAGATATTAAAAGGGAGGGGTCGTCGGAGGTGCGCTAAAAGGTCGCATGGGTCCCATAAGACCAGTTTAAACACTGTATCTAAGGTACGTTGGTGATTGAAACTTAAAACATGTTTGCCATCATGTATATCCTAAAAGATCAATGTTGCAGCTATGTTGACGTAAACAAGAAAGTAACAGAGGCGCGGTTTCGACGATCCCCTCTCTTTAAATCATGGGACGACTGATCAGTTTTAAGCTCCTTTCGACCAAGAAATAACAATTATTTTACTCACAATTGCAATTATTTTCAACTTGTCCGATGAGGCTTGCAAATAATTTACAATTAAGGATCAAAACACTCGTAATTTTGTCTTAAAATTTCGAAGAGAATATACAGTGTAAGAGAATACGGATGAAAGTGGCACAATCGACTGTGATTAAAATATTCAGTACATGGTTAAAATCACTTTGATGGTAGTGGGTCCCGTATTACCGTATGTGGAAGACACACAGAAAATGGTAACTATTGGTACAATATTAACAACAATGCATGACGAAAAGCTATTCACACAACTACATCATATATGGTTTTTGGGGAAGTTTCCGGCGATAGGGATGTGTACCCAGAGTCCAGTTCTTGGATGACATGCCTGTTTACATAACCTGACTGGGTGTTCGCCTCTTCCTGAGAGACGTATCTGTTTTCTACGTCTTCATAGTGACCGTGGAACGAATTTGCTGTAGGCGGAGTGAGACCCTTGTTTTTACTTCCCGGTTGGCTAACATCACAGAGTTCGGCGTCGTCGTAGTGACCACCATCTTTTGCAGTTCTAGAAGGCTTGCAAAGGCAAGAATACCGGATGACCACAAAAGAAATAACACACACCAGGATTGCTGAGATGACGCCAATGATGAAGGCAACTATGGACGAAACATTCAACAGAGATGTTTGGCTGCTTCTAACCTCTGGAACCGTTGATTGAATTGTTGATGTCCCTTCGTCTGATGTAATTTTGGGACTAGAAGATGTAGTATGAGTTATCGTGAGTACCTCCAGTGTCCGTACTCCCAGGGACGTTCCCTCAGCGTTCATCGCAGCACAGTAATACGTGCCTTCATCTTCCGTTGTCACTGATGTTAGTTGCAAACTGCCTGCTTTTGTGAGGAATAATGACTTGTGAGAGCAGGCCTCTAATTCGCTCGTATTCGCTGATATGATATTGCCGCATGGGAGGAGCCAATAAACAAGTGGAGGAGGGACTCCGGTAACATTGCATTCTAGTATGACGTCGTCACCTTCACTTGCAAGCTGTTCAATACGTGGTGCGTAGAAGGCTGGTGGTGAAGTACATACCAGATCTTCCATGGAAAGGGACAATAAACTTCTTCCAGCCAAATGATTTGGTGATAAACATTGTATCGTACCCAGTCCTAAATCAAGACCCTCACTGTTATCCTCAAGCCAACTTCTGACGTCACGCAGGCGACAGTCACATATCCAGGGATTATTATACATGCGAAGTGCACGCAACGTGGTTAGTTTGTCAAATATTTTGTCCGGTAGATACGTAAGGACGTTTGCGTATAAATCCAGTTGTTCTAAATTGCTTAAGTCATCGAAAATGTCCATTTGCAGGGAAGCTAAATTGTTTGCAAACATGCGCAAAATACGTAACTCTGATAATCCCTGGAAAGCATTGACAGGTAATGATTGAAGAGAGTTTAGACTTAACAACAACGTACGGAGCTTGGTAAGTCCGTCAAATATGCCGCCCGGCAAGCGTGTCAGAGCGTTGCTTTGAAAGTATAGACCTGTAAGTTCTGTGAGACCTCGGAATAGTGCAACAGGCAACGAAGATACTTGGTTAGAGTAAATATGAAACGCTTGAAGCTTACCAGTCTCATTGAACAGCTCAGAAGGAATCGACGAGACTTTGTTTGATCCCAAGTTGAGAATTCGAAGCTCATTCAATCCGTTTAAGAGGTCGTTTGGTAGGTGTTCTAGTTGATTCGCCTGGAGGTACAAATATCGCAACTCTTGTAACCCCTCGAAGACTGATGCGGGTAATGATTTCAGTTTGTTTGCCTCAAGATATAGCTCTCTCAGCTTGTTTAGTCCATAGAAAGCTTGTTCAGAAATGATTTCTATGTTGCTTCGAGCGAGATTCAGTGTCTCGATGTCTGGCAGTCCTTCAAAGGAACTGTTCCCAAGATATTGAAACCTATTTCCGGAAAGTCTTAGAATCGTCGTGCTCGGAGGAACGCCTTGTGGAACTTCCGTCAGTCCACGATTTCTACAATCGGTAGTCGTTTCGAAACAGGCACATGATGAGGGGCATGCTTGCGTTTGAGCCACGCTCATTAGGTAAATTTCTAGCAATATCGATATCATCAAAATGTGAGATCTTCGTTTTTTCATTCTTCCAACAAGTTCGGACGAAACTGTGAAATACAATAACAAAACATCGAGAAAATGTGTTAAATACCGGTGCGTAAATAATTTTTTAATGCGATTAACATAGATGTCGTTAACGAAGTCAGTGATTGAGCTAAATTTTACAAAATGAAACAAAGACGACCATATCTACAGCAACGATTGCGAACAAACGGCGGTTTCAATCGGGTTCGAACTCACAACGTACGGTATCCAGTCAACTAGCGGAGAAGCCACAGACAAAACCGTTCGGCCAAATTCCCAATCTCAAAAAGATTGGTTCAATAACCAAGTTACAATTTTACAAGCTGTAGAGTTCTTGAAGCACTGACCCTCGTATGCGCACATCGTACACAAACTTTAACAAGCGAAGCAATGAATAGATCAAATTAACCCAAAATCATGCTTAAAATCAAAAGTTTAGTTCGAAATGTCCCTCAAGTCGAATCTGTTTTACGTAATGAAAGCTGCGAGGAGCGAGGCTTCTCTGGGATATCCGGTGTCAGTTTTACATCATTTGAAACAGGTGGCAATGGTTCTACTTAGTAGCGTGACTGTTTTATTTCAATTATCTTCTGGAGACTAGATCATATAATGCTCAATATGCATTGGTTTAAGAGTGACTGTAATTAATTCACCGAGGTCGACCGACAGAATATTTTTGACAGACATAAATCTCAAGCACCAATCAGACTTGTCCCTCGATACGCCGTATGCTAATAAAATATCTGCTCATACTTTTTGTAACAAATTAATTTTGTCCATGGTAACAATTAGACGACTGGAAGATGTCTCACGCGTGGACATCTTTCTCTAAACGAATGCGTTGATTGACTGGACAATCACTATTATCATATAGGCCTACCCATGTCCATATCGTTTCATCATGGTGACGTTCATAGTAAAATATCGTCGAGATTTTCATGAAAAACGTCACCAGTTTTGGAGTGTCCCGAACTACATTTGCAATTTTATGGTTAACAAATTAAGCAAACAAGATAGTGGCTGCAGCTCTGCCGATATAAACAAAATGAACAGCTATGAGGAACAAGGATATTTCGGGTAGGTAAACACGGAAATAATATTTTAAATCTTGTAAAGTTAACCCGTGGATATTCCTTTAAAGTTCTTATGATATTTTAGGCTAGCTCTGGCAAATATTCTACCTTTCACATTGCATGCGGCACGGTCAGTGTCCGAACAGTTAGCGGAGTGACAGCTATTTCAACACCTTGACATGGCAACTTTAGTGTAAACAAACAAACTCCTATACTCCTATACTCCTGACTCTGCTCCTTACGACCATGGAGCGCGATCGATATCAGCAGAAATTTAAAGCAGAGGAAAGTTTTTGATCGGTATTGATTGTAATAACATATTGCACCTTAAAAAGTTCTTCCCGCGGCCGTACGACTATATTGGAATCTCGGTATCTTTTTCATTAGTATTCATTGAGTTACGGAGGATTTGTCGCGCACGTGTCTTCTTCGTGTACGTTTGTGAATGAAACATGTTTACACAAGATTTATATATTTATGTGCATGGCAGAATGAAATAAAGCCTAAAACTTTACGGTTTTTCGCACCATTTGTAAATTTCTGGGCATGGGTATATGATAAATCGGTTATTACCCTTTATTGCTTGTTCCTAACATCTTATCAGCATTTGTGCCATTTGTGCTGCGTCAGACACTCGCCTTCGTCTCGCGTCTGACGCAGTACAAATGACACGCATGCTGATATGACGCAGGAACAATCGATATTGGGTAATAAACTTTAATGCTTCCTAGTTATATGATCATATCATTTGCGAAATGATTTCAACAATATCGCGCATTGTGTTGCGTGTTTAACGAATCTATTGGGACACCGGGCATTGATAGAAAATAATTCCATTTGACTCTTTCACGTCAGATCTGTAATGTCGCAAAAAAGTAATTGTGAGCTATCTAATATTGACACTTATGTGTATCATTACAAACCCTTGTTGATTCGATAGAAGAATTGTTCCTTAGGCTAATGAACATTTGGTCTAAGGATAAATGACCTGGAACTTGAGTTGACTCGCCGACACTAAATGCAACATGCTGGCAAATTTTGTCAGGCAGACAACACTTGAAACCATGGACTATTGTACCATGAATGGAGGTTAGAAAGGCAGAAACGACTCCTACTGTTGTCACTAGGCACCTAAGTAGTTCGTGCGTGTTTTCTCAGCAAACACAAAGCACTTCCACTGACTAAACCTCAACTAGCTGACAGGGAGATTGGATAGTCTAGTATGCTTCTTTGCATTAGCACAAACGCAAAACAAGAGGTTCGCCCTTTCCGTCAATAAACTCACACGGATGAGTTTTGGGGTCAGTAATTGACGTCATCGGCCCGTTTCCGTATAATGAGTAGACCTAGCGATGGCTTAAGACAAAGTGAAGGAATTTCAGCAGTTGTTCTGTATTTGAATGGGGAAGTAACTGATGACATGATTGCATGTGACATCAGTGCCAGTCCTGGAGAGGTACCAATCATGATAACACTCATTGTTATTCGTAAGGACGAATCAGCACGCCAAGGAAATTATGTTACTATCTTTGGAACGACCACTTTTCGAAAAGTAATTTGGTACCCTGGTGATTTTTTGCAGTTTTGAGCAGAATACACGACAAATCAGTTATAAATCACGGTTAGAGTGGCTTAAATTCTGTCCTTGCCTGTCCTTTTTACCTTCCTGTTGAAACTAAATCAAAAGCCTGGTGAAATATTTCGAAGAGGAACCAACTGCATGCGACCGTTCAAAAAGTACAGATGCTGTAAATTTAACATCATTGACCTAGTTAAAGACACGAAAAGCTACTTATAAATCGATAGAATGTTAGTTGCTTTACTAGGGTCATGGGGTCAATCACGACCCTCTATTAATTTATAAATTATAACCCCTATTCGCTTGATGAACACAGAACTGGGACGAAAACTTCGAGAGACTTGTTGGGTCTATCGTGATCGTGTAAAAGATAACTACACAGAACGCAGTAAATTTAAACTATTTATGAGAGACCATATTACAGAAATAAAACAATGTATTGCTTTGAAATTACTGTGCCCCGACATGTGTTGATTGTTGCTAGGCAATAAATATAATTGCATCAAAATATAATATATGTAGGTCACTTTGCACGGATCAAATCAGTATACTCAAATATTACTTCTATTTAGTCAGAAATTGAAAGACTAAAACTTTTGCTGTATCTTTCCTTATCGAAATATTCAATTTTATCAACAAACAAGAATAAAAATCAGGGGTGACCGAGGGAATGGTTGTACTAGGGAAACGAATTACCTAAAATTTAAAATCGCTGTTTGAACTCCATGGCAAAGTAAAAATTAGATTTTCAAAAAACTAAAACTTTTCTCACTTAAAGTGCTACTAAATGAGTGGTAGAAAATGAGAGAATTGTAAAAATTTGAGTGTCCGAATATATTTTCCCGATGGTATTAATTCAATGTCACTGTGAAAGGGAGCAAGGTCATTTCCTGACTATTTATCACATTTTAAGACTCCTCACATAAAAAATGCTGACCTTTGCGCCAACATAAATGCTTAATAGGTATATTTAAAAAGGTAAAGCAACTCCACACATAGTTCATATATTGGTTGTTTGCGCTTTTTGTATAATGGTGTGAATATTGTAAGTGTACATTATGTTTAACGGGTTTGTGTATGGAAATGATTAGCTAAGGCTACACATACATGCATTCTGTCTTTTCATAAAGAAAAAACGGTCAAGTAGATTAATACGATTTTTAAAGTGCACCAAATTGGCTTGAGTGCTCAGGTAAAACCATAGGAGGTTGTTCAAGTGTCCGTCTCCAGGGGTGGGGGTCGGGGAGGAAGTGTCTTAGTCTCAGCACAGGTTTCTTCCTGCTATTGTTTATTTTATTTTAGTACGTTTGATGATGATATGTATTGCCAATAAAGATTTATAATGCCAATCTTTGGTGTCTTGGTCTTATGTTAGCACTGGTTTTCTTAAGAATTATTTTTTCTCCTTAACTGTCCACGTGTCATGTATTTGCCCTTTGCAAATCTTACACAAAGTTTTGTCACTGCGTTGCGTCTGTTATCTGATGCGCTTTGCTTGCCTAATGCGCCAATGCGAGCAAGGGGAAGTTACTAAACTGTAGACGCTGTCACTGATTAACTTTGACAAAGTCAACAACCAACACATCAGCAAGGCTATACCCTCATTGTCAAATATTACAACAATATAAACAATAGCAAGACGAAACCTGTGCTGAAACCAAACCTCTACCCCCCTCCCCGGGGACGGTTAGTTAAAAAACCCTCTATGGTAAAACACAAATCATATAATTATCCCCTAACGATAAAGTGAGATAGTCTTACTATACGGAACACATAATAGAAAGAAAATGTAAAGTTGTATGGGTATAATTTAACATTTTCGTTCCTTCAAAAGCCTGAAACCTTAATATCACAATACAGGTCTTGATTGTACTGAATAGTCTTTTACCTGATTTGCGCAATATAGTCGTGACGACTGCTTCCGATCGACGGCAGGGATGTATTTGGTACTGGGAAGAAGGGCGTTCGAGCTGAACACTTTGCTTCAGTTTGTAGTTCCGAGTCAACTGCCGTCAGCTTCCCCCTTGTTACTTACCTTCTTTCAGTGCGTGACCCACATATGTTTACAAGTCTTTCTGACGCCCAGCTTAAGTGGCTCTTGAGGTAGCCGTGCTTATCACCAAGTACTCGTGATGACTGATGATCGCAATTGTCATAAGACCAGCCAATCATCTCCCTACTCTCTTACTGATTTATTTGCTACTAGATGTCTTGAAAAAAATGTGTCCAAAGGGTTCAATCCTGCAGTCTATTTAGCCAGAAGGTGTACATTACACAATAATTTACGTTGCCGAGATGGCATAAATGAATGAATGTTTTGAACCCAGGGTATCCGCTGAAAAATGCGCGAATATACCTGGTAAATAGCAGCTATTTCGTTCGAGAAATATCAAAATTATTGACCAAGACTTGTATTATATTGCCATTTTTTCGTGATGTGATATAAGTACCCGAAGATTTGGTATTAACGTGTCTCAATAGTTTGTTTCAAGCAACCCGAAACTCTATGAACAATTCTACAGTCGACAGTGGACATTCAGAGACACCGTGTTAGACACCTTAATTGTCAATGACTGAGCCTACAAGTGGTGCCATGCACAAAGTAATATGAAAAAATTAATTCTCGAATCCTCATATCAGTATACCATGATCCGTGCATAGAATGCTGTCGTCATGTGTTGTGTACATTAATACACTGCATGGGATCAGCTAAAATTAAAGCTGCAAGCAGTGTTGGCGGGGCCCAAGCATTTGTCATGGTTTCAAGTACTTGTACTGATGGTTCTATGTGCAAAATTTGAGCTTTAACAGGTCTTTGGATCTTGTAAAGAAGAACATCATTGTAGGTTTCATGATTGTAGGTTCTGGAGAAGAAGATTTCGCAAAATCCGATATGGCTGCTAAACCATGTGACCAATCCAAACGTTTTTTTCGCAAATTTGAAGGTTCTTATACTGAGAATGAATAGATACAAGTGAAATTTCAGTTAAATGTGTGCATTGGTTTTGGAGGAGAAGATTTTTAAAGATTTAATTGGCATTTTTGCAAAATCCAATATGGCGGCCATATCACGAGCCCGATCCAAATGCCTTTCGCAAACTCGAAAGTGCTTATACTAAAGATGGTATGATTAAATTTCAGTTCAACAGTGTGTCGGTTCTGGAGAAGAAGATTTTTGAAGATTAAATTGGTATTTTTCGAAAATCAAATATTGCAGCCAAGGTCACGCGATTTTCTTTCCACATTTTAAAGACCTTTGTCTTGCTTGCTATACAAAAAAATTCAATTGACCTTATCCCTAGGTCATCAGCAGAAGCCATTTTATGTTTTTAGAGAAGATAAAGAAAGTTGAACTCATACGAAAACGATAGGGGCCCACGGGTAGCCTATAGCGTAATAATCCCTATTAAATTATAGTGTAATAACCCTACAAAATTGATGTCTGAGTGAAGTCGAAGTGATAATGCAACTGCGGAAAGTATAAAACGTGCAAGCAAATATTTACTCAACATCACGTGAGTGTGACAATAGAAGGCAAATGCTTTTACAAGTCTTGCTGGCAGACGTGGTTCTACGAATGAACAATTTCTAGTGAAATCTAAACACTATCTGTTTCCAACAGGGACAAAGTTGCATTTTAAACCGCGAACCCTTGTTGTGTGGTCTTTGAATACCATTTCCTTGCAAAACATAAGACAAATTACAGCTGCAAGCAGCGTTTGCGGGCCCAAGCGGTTGCAGTGGTTGAAAGTAATTGCACTGATGGCATTTTGTGCAAAATTTGAACTTAAGTGGTCTTTTTGTTCTCGTAAAGAAGAATGTTGAATATCATCTCGTTTTATTTCTAGAGTGTCGTGAAAACCAATGTAGCTGCCATCCGTATGCCTTTCGCAAACTGGATAGAACACACACTAAGGAGCAAAGTTTCAGTTCAAATCGTGCATTGGTTGTGAAGAAATATATATTTGAATATAAGTCGCTCATTATCATGTTTTTCGCAAAAACCAATATGGCCGCAAAACCACGTGACCAATTCACATGTGTTTTACAAACTTACTTGATAGTACTCACGCCAGGGATGGTATGAGTAAAATTTCAGTTCAAATAGTGAGTTGGTTCTGGAGTTTAAGATTTTTGTAGATTAAAATTGGATTTTACGACAAATCCAATATGGCGACCAAACTAAGAGACCGATCTAAATGTCTTTTGCATATTTGACAGTAATCACACTTATGATGACATGTGTAAAATTTCAACTCAAATGGTCTGTTGATTCTGGAGTTTACAATTTTTATAGATTAAATTGGATTTTTTTTGAAAATCCAATATGGTGACCAAGGTTACGTGACCGCCAGCGATTTTATTTGCAAATTTTAAAGAACAGGAACGTGCTTGCCACACACCAAATTTCAAATTAACCAGACCCCTAGGTCACCAGGTTTCATAAAATCAAATATGGCCGCCAGGTCATGTGACTGATTAAAAATTCAAGGGTTTGATGCACCACCTCTTGTTGGAACTGGTGACTGTGCCAGGTTCGGGAAGTATGCCTGCTGATAAAGGACATACACTATAAGCGACATTTGTTACAAATGTATGATTCAACGGATATGTAGTCGAACAATGACCTACAAGGATTGCATCTCTCTAATTGAAAGAGTCTACAGAGTTCCAACAGGAAATATATGAAGATAGTTACTCAAAGGAAAATGTCGAGAAAAACTTCACCTAGCGATGGTTGTTTTTCGCATTAGCTCGTATCACAAACAGCACCCTTCCTAACTGAAAACTGACAAAGGTATAGAGGAATCTACAAGTAGACTTTTCGGTCACATTTAAGAACGAGAAGGCAAAGAGCGCTCCGTACTTCTGGGATTAATTAGTTGATTAGTACATTTCAAATTCCCAACGGGCATGACATAACGCAGGCAATGTCGTCTTCGGCCGCCTTGGCCCTCATTCATCAAACATTAATGTATCATTATCTAACGGTGGCTGTATCCTGCTCTCTCATTACGTAAAAGCTACTGTAAATTCAAATGCTCAATAGATTATTATCTATGATTGACTTTTGGACTACATTTTTGCATCAGATGATGAACTGATTTCCGAAATCTTTCCACAGAAGCAACAGAGTTATATCCATTTTTATTTGCAACTGAAACTGAGAATAACAAGGACGAAACTTGTTTGCTTGTTTGTTTGTTTGTTTGTTTGTTTGTTTGCATTTTCATTCTAATAGGCTGTCTACGAATTCACTTAAAATTGAATTTGGTCTAATCTTAACAATACGGTCCAGCATGTTACTTGATATTACCCATCGTCTCATTGGCGTTCGGAAAATACGTCTGAGCTGTTGAGCGATTTATCTGCTACAATATCTCTAGCGAGAATTTCATAGAAAACAGTCCACATCTGTGAATTTCCAATCTCGTCTAACACTTGGTGCTACGGATTACCGACGTGAAAAACTATCGCCCAGATTAAACACCCATCTATAGACTTATAGACATAAATGATATCAGCCTTTTGTGCAATCTTCAGAGAAATAACTACAGATCAATCAATCTAAATGCATACAAGATTCCCCAAGCTCTTGTTCAGTACCACTCCCATTACTGTAACTCATCATTTATTTATTCATTTATGTTGATATGTCACGAGGCCGTGTATGGGTCGTGGGCTAAGTATTAATCAGTTCTATGTTATGCTTAGTGAACATTTCAAACGACAACAGCTGTGCGTCGAGATGTTTCCCAGAAAGATGTCGTGTCATGTGTTTCTCGGCATGTTACTTCATATATATTACTCCATCGCAACAGGTAATGTAAAGGCCAAAAGTTACTATATATAAATAGATTTTGTTGTTCTGTGTAGGGAGCAATCACCTTGAATGCATAAATCCAGTATTTTGAATAGCTTGTGCTACATCCGCCGCTGATGACTTGACGTTGTTTACAAAAGCGATAAGATTTTTTATTTAAAGGCAACGCTATCATAAATAGACGAAAATTCCCAGTCTGACGGCTACTTGTAATCTTTAACTAAACTACACGAACTGTCAGTAATTAAATAGGTATTGTAATGCCGTGTGTACGCGGGAAAACGCTGGTCATATTCACTCACGTTCGCTTTTTGTCCTTCACAATTATCAAAATCAAGGATTCTATGCTAAACTTTCTTGGGGACTGAATTCACATCGTCAGTCTTTGCATATTTCACCACTTTCGCTTTCACCAGTGTATACCTTTGCTCAGGCAATTCTTTGTGGCAACTCTTTGCCTCAACTCTTCTTGTTACTGGCTTGTTGGAGGTAACCCTGGTTTTAAATTGTGCTCATTTAACTCGTCTTTCATGAGGCCACCTTCGATCGCGTAGCTTCAACATCGTCTCCGACTGCCATCCGCAGCGCTCGCATGCGCCCCCTTGTTTCGCCAACCATCTGAATTATGAAATTGAAACTTTTTCTCGCTATGAAGACACTTGATTTTACCAAAGAGTAACATAGACAGAGTAGCAACACTTGCATGCCTTTTCTTCCATGGTCGTCTCGGTAGACTATTGGCTTTTCATATTAAAATGAGCTCCAAAGGTTTAACTTTTTGGAGGCTTTGTTTGTGGTTGATGATTACACGAGATTATGCGAAAAATACGACGAGATGGCATCGTACTGCCAGTCGCGTAGCAACCATAGTTACGTTGTGAGCTCTCAGACAGGAAACACTGCTTCACGCCAATCAAAACATAACACGGCAGCAGTTTCATAAACATGTCCTTCCTTGACGCACGTGTAAAAGAGGGTACGACTGACCGTAAACCATTGAGTAAAACCAGACAGTATCGATAAAAGACTTTCAAATTTGGTTCAAACACACTCATTATATATTCATAAAAATATGAGAGGAATTTTTAAAACGGTAAAACTCGTTTTCCTGAAGCTCAAAACACTCCCGTTTTCGCCAGCTAGTCAATTCTGCTCAGCACCAGACGACAACAACAACACAAACTTTGCCGAACATACTTTCGCCTAACAATTGGTGAAAATCCTTAAACTACCGAAGGATTCATGGTTGGCACTCTTCGGAAAAGAGAGGCGAGAGCAACCTGAGGCGAGGCGAACAAGGATGGGTTACGCAACAGCTTCACGCCTTAAACAATACCCGTTGCCACTCTATCTATCTTTCTCTATTATTTTATATATATGTAGCTTGCTATCCTTTTTTTGTTGTGTCTAGCCTTCGAACTCGTTCATTGCCTTTCCTTTCCTGTAAAAAGGAGAAAACCTCGAGTTTTTCCTGACGTGACAGAACAGAGCAGTGTGGATAAACTTGTTGACTTTATCAGCACATCTCATACTAGAAGTATAATTATCTTGAACATACAAATTTGGCATGGATAAAAATAACTTCCATGTGTAACAAGAACAGTATTACAAAGGCAACTGTATATATGAAAGGTTGGTGTCACTAATTTCGATTGAAATAAGGATCTTCAAAGTGACGTCTGACTGGCTTTAATGCAAAGGCTTTTAGGCCAATTGCATGTACTGCCGATAATAATCAAAATCTTCTATAGCAACCGATTCCCATGTGTCTGGACTTAAAAGTTTGTAAACACTTTTATTAGAATACATTTAAACGTCATTGTCAATCCTTATGAAAGTTTCAAGTGTTTGACAAAGGACTGCTGAAATTAAGCCACGCTTCGATTATTTCCTTCAATACTACAGTTAACGGCGTCCTCTTCAAACACAATTGATGTAAACCCTTCAACCAATTTCTTTGCAAAAATATACCGGGAGAGTTCGTGTATTTGTAAGATTAGAGGAATGAATAAGGCTTGATGGATGGATGGATTGATGGATGGATGGATGGATGGATGGATGGATGGGTTGGTGGGTGGGTGGATAGATAGATAGATAGATAGATAGATAGATAGATAGATAGATAGATAGATAGATAGATAGATAGATAGATAGATAGATAGATGGATAGATGGATAGATAGATAGATAGATAGATAGATAGATAGATAGATAGATAGATAGATAGATAGATAGATAGATAGATAGATAGATAGATAGATAGATAGATACTTTGCAACATGGATTTTTTGAATCCTACCTCTCTAGACTGTCCTACGGGTTGGTTGCCGCAGTCGGGGACGCAGACTTGCTATCTCTTCACGACCACTAATCTTGTGTGGAGCGATGCTCGACAATCCTGCCTAGACCAAGATGCGCGTTTGGTTGCGATAGTTAACAGAGAGAAACAGGCTGTCCTCAACTCGTTGATGAGTAACCATAGTGGGTTTTGGTACATTGGATTGACAAGAGACGTACGTATGTTTGGATATCGCATACAATCATGATCCGTCTTACGATAAATAGTGGATAGTCAAGAAGAGTCCAATACAGTTCAGAGTCGATTTACCCAATTTTGTCACCTGTCGAAAAATCAATAAATGGACTGAACAACGAAAACGGCAATTTTTGAATTATGAAGAATGTCCACGAACCCGTCCATGGTAGGTAGGTGGGTAGGTAGGTAGGTAGGTAGGTAGGAAGGTAGGTAGGTAGGTAGGTAGGTAGGTACATACATACATACATACATACATACATACATACATACATACATACATACATACATACATACATTCATACATACATACATACATACATACATACATACATACATACATACATACATACATACATACATACATACATACATACATACATACATACATACATACATACATACATACATACATACATACATACATACATACATACATACATACATACATACATACATACATACATACATACATACATACATATTCACTGACAGACATACAGGCGGGCAGACAGATAGACGGATAGGCGTGCTTATATGCTAGGTATATTACCTCATCATATTGACATACGATGACATGACTTGCCGTCGAAGTTGAAGATATTATCAATTCCTCTTTTCAATAACATTATTGATTCCACTTAACGCTAGTGCACGCTTAATCAATAGTTCTTTGGTCGTTGGGAATGGCAAGACACAGCCGACGGTTCTGATGGTTTATCGGAATTCATCTTCAGCGAAAGTGCAGAGTATTTGAACTGGGACCGTGGCGAGCCAAATGGAGGGGATTGGTTCTTTCCAGAAAGCTGTGCCTTAATATCCGCACAAAGTTTTCGATGGCACGACGTGGATTGCAGTTTTCCGTTTCCCTCCATATGTGAAAAGGAAACTGGTAAGTTTACTTCTTACATTCACCAAATCTATGTATTTACTTTCTTATTAAAGAAAGATTTGCATCTGCTGCAATGTTAAGGGGTCCTGACATGTTTCCCTGCAAGTCTCAACGACTGAAATAGGACTTAGACCATTTGTTCCTAAGTTCATGTTTCTATCTACACGTATCTCTTAAATGATTTTATCCACACATTACATGGGGCACAATTCTTAGCTATATTAACTTTTTACAGATGTTTTCAAAGTCCCAGAGTCACACAGGTATGGTTTATCCTCAAGAATTGTCCCACCTTTAATTGCCAAGAGCATGCTTCAGTCTAGTGGTCGTTCCCATAAAACACTTGTTGTTTACGTTTATCTCCGTCCTAATTGCAACTGTTGTCATTTTGCCATACGATGTTTTCTGTACACAAAAATTGCTCATTGCAAGTAGTAGCTCATAATGTGTTGATTGTATCAGGAGAGTAAATCCATCTATAGCTGTCACACACACAAACACATAGAGATAGATAGATAGATAGATAGATAGATAGATAGATAGATAGATAGATAGATAGATAGATAGATAGATAGATAGATAGATAGATAGATAGATAGATAGATAGATAGATAGATAGATAGATAGATAGATAGATAGATAGATCGATAGATAGATAGATAGATAGATAGATTGTCACGGTTTGTCAAGACAGCCTGTACATGTGTAGAGACTGTATAGTTATTTTGGTAAGTGACATCTGGTCCGGACTAGCATTCATTGAAACGATAGCAATAACGGTGTATTTTATATCTATAGGAGGAATTGCTGAAAGCTAACGTATTAGGTGCTTGACATTGACATTAAAAATAGAATAGAGTGTAAAAAATAATTATTGCTCCAGCAACTAGCCCTTTAAAAGATTAATTTGTTGATTAAAATGTTTGCACCGGTGACTATCCCTGGAAGCTGATCATTTCAATATACCAAGTCATACCTGCGTGACATAATGTCCTCATTTTAGAACAAAATGAGAATCCATTATTGGTGTTGTTCGAGACATAAGAAGAAGCACGTCAAAAGTCGAATGGAAAATATGCTTACGCAGTAAGCCAGTAGAATTCTTTCATTTTCGAGCGCAATGTGCGATAGTTTTCTGATTAAGACATAAATGTTGTTATACGTGTGCTCTCTTTTATATCCACATTTTTTGCTTTCTCAAAAAAATATAATATGTTTCATTTTTTGCTGCTTTCTCTTATCAAAGCCAACAAAAACCATCAGAAAATCTAATATATTCAATTTAGAGCAAGACGATAGTTAACTTTTCACACTTCAATTCATGTTATTAATTGCATATCATGCGCGTTTTTTCATAGAGATTGCATAAATTGCTCATTCCATTATTTTCAGAGGGGCAACGAACTACATCTGAGGATTATTCCACTACAACCTCACCAACAAGCGACCCTTTGAAGTCAACATCGCTGGCAGCAACATCGGTTGGATTACATAGCACATCAATACCAACTAGCGGTGTAACCGAAATGGCGTTGCTGTCCCCTCGGGAGGGCTCAAACTGCGTTCTAAATGGTGGAAATTCTCATAGTTTTCCGCAAGGTGTGAGGCGTCGAGGAGCGTCGATGTTGATTGAAATTAGCAATGGCGGAGAAGTGGCCTTCGATTGTCACAGGGGGTTTACAACCCTTACCGATCAGTACTCCAGGTGCCGTGGAGGACATTGGTCTCCGCCGTTACCAACCTGCTCAGGTAGTGACTTAGAGCATTAATATGAGAAGTTATATTATACCAGTATATTGATGGCACTAATACTGCCATCCGATTGGTTGAAATGTGAAGAGAACAGTAATAGCACGGTTGGAATGAGAAGGATTTCGCAGTCAGACAAAAAAATCATTGTTTGACGTTCCACGCCAGTATTTTAAATTAATATTATAACATAATAGCAATAAACCACCTCAGCAACGGGTATACCACTCGAGTTTGATCAGCTCACTCCTTTTTTGCACTCGCTATCGCTCGTGGATATATGTCGTCAACTGGTCAAACTCTCTTGCTTTACCCTCACTGAGTGTGCTTTATTGCTTCATTATTTAAGTATCAATGTCTGTTCATGCCTAGAAAATCACCTTATTTGTACAAGCGAGAGTGGTCAGTAATAATGACTTTTATTCATACGTTAAAGGTCTTCAGACCATGATACTTCGCTTGCTAGAATACAATGTACAGTATTACAGACGAGGAAAAAGTAATGTTGTCGAAATGTTATAATAAGTAAAGATCAAGTTTATCTGCACTGATCAAAACAAATTGTCTATCGTTTCCCATAAAGTTTGATAAAATATGGCTTATTGGACATATCATATTTACCGTTTTCAGTAATCAATTTGATGGATAGCAACCGACGACCCAGATAGCAATTAATTAATTGATTGATTAAATTAATTATTGTACTTGGGCCTCAGCCCAAGTACATTTGTTTTTCATTCCGTGGGAAAAAACTCTGTAAGGGCAAAATGTCTTGGCTTCATCTTTCTTGGCATAATAAATGGCGTAATAATGTTAACTGAATGGAAGTGCTGCTCTCAGCCAGTCTTGAATAAGTGAGATGTGAATATTAATGCTTCTCTATCTGAGTTTTTGCCACAAAATCTTCTGAATATAATCAAAATGTGCATCGAAATGCAACAATTAATGCACCCTCCGTTTCCTAGGCGATGGCACGACCCTTGCTACACCCACTGGACGAGCCAAAGTGGGAGGGGTAATTTCAGTTTGGTCGAACAAGAGGGCTCGAGACCAGAATTTAACATTTAAACTTGAAACATGTTTAATCGCTGACAAGATGTGGACTAGTGTTAATCAAAGTAAAAGTGTGAAAAGGAGAGGTTTTATATGCCGGACACAATGAAAAACATTACGACTGGAAACTGTACCCCAGTTGAGAATAGTAATGCCCACAGCGATGGAGAACACTTATCCTTGAGCTGAGAAAACCAGACCATCATTTCGAAATAGAGCTGCAGATTCGAGAAGCTCGTTCAAAATAGCTAGGTACAACCCCGTAAAGGGGTGGTTTCGAGTTTTTAGGGCAAATTTCGCCTCCTTCATATAGAAATCGTACGTTTGTTTTTCCAGGAGAACACACCATTTGACACAAAATTTGCATGTAAAGGGGTCGCCAGTAAGCACGTGGTCAAATCTGGCATAAGAAACAATATGAAATGTTTGGTAAAGCCAGTCCAAAATAAACTGATTTTAACTTTTGTGTTTTGTAATTTATACCACTGCAGTAACATTACCTTTTTTTGACAACATCACACAATGTAATACGTTTTGAAACTGAATACTCCGACGTATTCTGTGTCTCCTTTGCTAAAAAATACGGTATGCCGATTACCATGTAAGGAGATGATGACGTCAAGACAGATTTGTAGTGCGTTTGGTCCTGGATGGTGCACGAAGTTTTGTCAAGGTAGCTTGTGTATTTATTTCCTAAATGGGAGAGATTAGGGTCGATCTAAACGAAGGCCAAAGAATGTTATGATACTCTAAGCGAGCTGAACTCTAACGCGAATGGTTGGATAATTTGGAGGATGTCTAGAATGATCTCGTCTCATTAAGATTATTTGGCGGTCAGTATTGAATTTCAACTGCGTCACAAGTTTGCGAAATGAGTATTCCGTCGAACGGTCAACGAACGATATTTTAGAAATCTAGAGACATGGCACATTGCATTTTTATTTTAGTATTTTATATTTTACAAAAGATTTAAGAAGCAATGATTTTGTCGAAAATTCTGAAAAAAATATAGGAAGATTTGATCGCGAACACATTTTCACTTGGTTCAACTAGCCCTGCGTACGATGCTGTGTGTTCCGCTACAGCTAATCGCCCCGCTCACCACAGCCCTGCAAAGACCCGTACGTAGGGTCGGTGACTTCAAATCCATTTTGGGACTTGACGTAAAAAGCCAAATTACTGCCGAAATTCAGCGTTCTTGGGCCAAGTCGTATCCCAGCCTACCTCAGCTACTCGATCGCTTCCAAAATGACAGTCTTTTATTCACTTCTCGTAAATAACCATCGATGTCGGCAACTCTCTCGCTAGCCCTGTGTACGATGCTGTGTGTTAGCTGTAGCACATAGCATCGTACGCAGGGCTAGGGGTCAACATGGGGTCGCAGCCATGTTGCCTCAAAACTTATATCTGTCTGCACTCAAAACTCAAAAATGTCGGATATGAACCTGAAAAATTGACGCAATTTTGTCAAACTTCGGCGAAATTTCAGCCTATAGACAAAATTTCATCTAGTTAAAGTAAATTTACTGAATTTGATCGACAAATAATCCTGAGCTTGAACGTGGCAGCTCGCCTTCTCCGAGAAGTCATGCAATTTTAAGCATCCAGCTGCCCATGCACAGTTGCCCATATGGCCAGGTTTATGAGATTGTTTTCAAGCGACGGCGGCAGACCGTACGGGGCTCTGGATATGAACCTACCGCCAGTGTTGCGTTGTTTTTAGTGCCCACGGACGAAGTCCTGGGGAGTTATAGGTTTGGTCATGTCAGTCCGTCCGTCCGTCCGTCCGTTCACGCAGATATCTCAGACATGCCCTGGTCAATTTCTTTCAAACTTTGCACAAGAATAGTACCCAACCCCATACAGATGCACGTAGATTTGTTTCACAATGCGATCGAATTTGGCCGTGTTAGAGGACTTTTTAGTTTACACCTCCATAGACTCCCATGTATAAGGCAGTTCTCCATAGACTCCCATGTATAAGGCCAAGAAAAATAAAATTTAGTTTCTCATCGTATTCATATTGCCTAAAGGATGCAGTGACACAGTTTTTTGTCCCCACGGATAAAGTCCAGGGGCTTATAGATTGGGTCATATCCGTCCGTGAGTCAATCAGTGAGTCCATTGGTTCATGCAGATATCTCAGACATTTTGACAAAATATCATGTGACCTTGGTGACCTTTGACCTCAAATATACATTATTGTCCATAACTCAGTAACCACAAGTGCTAAACCTTTCATATTTGGTATGATGGGACACCTTATGACGCCACATATTGTACCCCATTAATTATGCGCATATCTAATTTTGAGCGAGCCAATAGAGCTAGAGGTCTGATTTTTGGTATATAGGGATAAGTTAACAATATAATTTGTTTGACAAAACGTCACGTGACCTCAATGACCTTTGACCTCAAATATACATATTTGTCCACAACTCAGTAACAACAAGTGCTACACCCTTCATATTTGGTATGATAGGACACCTTATGACACCATATATTGTACCTCATTAATTATGTGCATATCTTATTTTTAGCGAGCCAATAGAGCTAGAGGTCTGATTTTTGGTATATAGGAATAACTTAGCAATACAATTATTATGACAAAATGTGACGTGACCTCAATGACCTTTGACCTCAAATATATATATTTGTCCACAACTCAGTAACCACAATGCTACACCCTTCATATTTGGTATGATGGGACACCTTATGACACCACATATTGTACCTCATTAATTATGCGCATATCTAATTCTGAGCAAGCCATTAGAGCTGGATGTCCGATTTTTGGTATATAGGGATAACTATAGGGTAGAAATCTAAATATGCCCATCTAAATATTAGACATCTACCATCGAGAACAAAAGAAATTGCTGTAATTTGAATATTTAAGGAGTTTAAGCAATTTCCACTGTAAATAAGAACCCCTGCCTCAAACTCCACAAAAGTCGCTAGACATATTTTGCCGTTGTCATGCCATTACTTCGTTTAGTAACCAGTTAATCAAATGCCCAATTGACGGGAGGAAATTTAAGACCATATTTGAATAGTAGTATATATTGTCCTCAAAATTACTCTATCACGGCCCAAGTACTCATTGCCTTCAGCAATACTGCCTTGTTATTATTATTATTATTATTATTATTATTATTATTATTATTATTATTATTATTATTATTATTAAAGTTTACTAAATTAATTAATTAAACCACTTTAAGCGGAAGCAATTACACTAATACCAATCTTACAGCATTTCATGCTGCAGTGTCCTGTCTCATAAATACTAATTACGTTCCCATAATTCTCTTGGAGATATCGACGAGTGCGAAGGCGGTATAGCACAGTGCGGGCTCCATCAGCAGTGCGTGAATACTATTGGTAGTTATCAGTGCGTATGTCAGGAGGGTTATGCTTCAGATCAAGGCACATGCGTTCCTGAGCAGATAATTGGACAGAATGCCGCCAATGACCGCCGAAGCACGCAAGGTGTGTCCGTAATCTCAATGTTAGGATTTTCCAATTGTAGCAAGTTAGAAGGGCACACTTACCCATTCCGGACACCTTGTACCGCCACCAAACAATGGGTCTAGATTACCCTATTATTTTCTTCATTTTCTATTCGATCGTTGGACCTGATAATTTATATAAAAAAAACTTGCATTTCTTACATTTTTAACTTTGTATTTATGTCTAATTGATAAGTCATTCAAAAGTTTCTGAACTTCCTTAAAATGACTATCGACAGAGAACGATCTATTTTTCTTCGTTTAACGGAGAAAATCTTTAAATTTTGATGATATTGTCGTTGTCTTTATTCGATTGATAAGTATAGAATTTCTTCTTGTTTCCCTAAAGTGTGTAGAGACACAAAGTATTAACGTCGAGAAATATTTTTCAACTGTGTAAAGTGTGCGCAGCATTTACAGTTGACAAGTCTAAGCTCTTCTGACTAATATTTTGAATCAGTGATCACCAAAGGTAGATATTATACACATTCACGCTTTGTGACAAACGGAACACTAAGCAATTTTGGTATTGCGGTATTTTAGTTCATGTTACCATATCGTACAAAGAGAAAATGCATAATGAGAAATACACACAAATCACAGCGCCCTCAGGTGACCTGTAATCTATGACAATCGTGAGGAGGCATTGTTATAAGAGTTAACATGGTTGACATTTGATATACAGGTGCAGTATGTGACGAAGAATTCGATGTTACCCTCAACGTTATGTGGCCGGAAACCTTGTCGAATGGTTTTACACACTGGATGCCGTGCCCTCCAGAATCTGAAGGTAATTGATGTTTCCTCTCCAATTGATGATAACCTTATTTGACAGGTATCATTTCAATTTGTGATATTTAAAATGTGCCTTTATATATTTTACTTATTTATTATTATTTATCAATAATGATTTTCACAGCCGTTGCCATTATAGACTAACTGAAAATACAGTCACAGTGTTAAAACGGAGAAACAAAAAAGGCAAATATAAAATACAAACTTTAAGTTTTAAACATTTTCAAGACCACTAAAAGAGTCAGAAAAAGTCAATGTCAATATAAGAAAGAGATAGAGTGGGAAGAAGGGACAGCCAGCCAGACAGCCAGACAGCCAGACAGCCAGACAGACGGAGAATTTTAAACTATTATAACTCGCCCACATTATGTAAACATCAAAGACTTCAGCCAGATTCAATGAAATTTCTGCCTCTGGATTTCGTTTTAGGCATAATGGTCAGATTTTGTGACGAGTTTGGCGAATGGGACGCTCCTGATACTACAGACTGCAAAAGCAACTTTTTGGTTAATATGTTGAAGGCCGTAAGTTTCGTCAATAATTGTTCTTACTAATTTTAGTCCCTTAAGAGGTTAAGATATCAATCAAGGCAATACATATTAATAATTGCTATCGATGTAAGGACAAGCTTAGGTAAACGCAAAACAAATAGATTCATGTATTACATTCCCTTCAATAGATACTTTTCAAAACACGCAATTGGCAAAACTGCCTTTCCGAGTCCACATAACATGGTCGATAAATACGAGATCTTTCTACTTCAGGCGACTACAGTCAATAACATTACCGATGGAGCCATACTGTTGGAGTACCTAGAGAGTGCGATAGCAAACGGCGAAGAACTGCTTGGAGGCGATATGCTTGTAGCGAGGGATGTACTTTCAGTCCTTGCTGTTACGGAAATAGACCAGAGCATTACCCAAGATGAAATATTGGCCATCATCAAGGTTAGCCATTCTTTAAAAACACACTGAGATGTATGTTCTCATTATGGGAATGCACGGTAATTCGCTCTCATAAATAAAATGAACTAGGGATGAATGAATGAATGAATGAATGAATGAATGAATGAATGAATGAATGAACGAATTAATTAATTAATTAATTAATTAATTAATAATGGTTGCAGCCGGTGTAGAATTCGAAGTAGCCTTAGAAGTTTAAGTTTCTGTAGTAGTTTTAATATAGAAATGGTAACCAAGTCGGTGAATTCCTTCATCCCTTCATTAATTAATTAATTAATTAATTAATTAATTAATTAATTAATTAATTAATTAATTAATTAATTAATTATCCCTTCATTAATTAATTAATTAATTAATTAATTAATTAATTAATTAATTAATAATTAATTAATTAATTAATTAATTATGTACTCATTAATTAATTATTAATTAATTAATTAATTTATTTAATTAATAATTAATTAATTAATTAATTAATTAATTAATTAATTTATTTATTTATTTATTTATTTATTTATTTATTTATTTATTTATTTATTTATTTATTTATTTATTTATTAATTTATTTATTAATTTAATAATTAATGAAGGGATGAAGGAATTCACCTACTTGGTTACCATTTCTATATTAAAACTACTACAGAAACTTAAACTTCTAAGGCTACTTCGAATTCTACACCGGCTGCAACCATTATTAAGGCCGGTGATGTTGCTGATGACAATTATGACTAAATTATCACCATTATCATCATCATCATCATCATCATCATCATCATCATCGATTCAATAACAACGACGATCATAAAGTCGACGACGACAACAACTTCAACAACAAACAATGACAGAATTTATTTCAGAATTCCAACACATTCATTCTGTATTCTATCTTGTTTCATTCTATCATGTTTTTTTAAATATTTAGCCTTTCTTTGAGATAAGCGGAATGCTTTTGAGCGACAACTTCAAGAAGCAATGGAAGATGCTTTATAGAGTAAGTGCCCGGATAGCAATAGAAAAAAAGAACAGAAACTTTGACAGAAAATGCAGGGATAGATACGCATTTTTGCGGATCGTTAGCTTTCACAACATATGAAAGGGTTACATAGTTATTTGGGCAGTAAGATATACAGTATCTTCAAAGGAACAATTGTTACAACTTTTGATGATTTTTTCACATTTTTGTTTTAAATGTTAGCTTTAGTTTTTTGTCTACTCCAGGACGTTCAAGCATATATTTAAAAGACATAGTATTCAGCTTGTCAAATAAGCCTATACGTATAGACAGCAATGTTATTATCGAAAAGTGAATTCAGTCAGGCCTAATTTTCAAATATGAACAATGACAGTTAACTTCAAACGTATACAATCCTTACACTATTCGAATTATATTCAGACTGTGATGTGCGTATACATTAAGTCGATAAACTATTGTCATTTATTATCTCATTATCGTCCTTACCTTGTCACGTGTACAGAAATACGGACCAGGAGAAAGTGCGACCTCAGTAATCCAGCCCATCCAGTCGTTCAGTAAAACCATTAACCAATACATGTTGAGGACTGGAAGAAATGTATATCTCAAAAGTAATTTAATCGGTGAGCTATATGAAGATTTGGCGAACGTATCATATGTCCTACTTTCAGCAGTGAGCTAGAGTGTATAACTATCTTCATGTGTAATTGTTCCGAATAATGATGAGTATTCACCGTCTAATAGTAAAATTTTGTTTTTCATCCCAGAAATGTAGGTTTGTCAGTCCTTAAATTGTTTCAGTGAGATGGTTTCTTTAAACATTAACAATTTAAATAGAAATACTTTTTTTTTCGTTTTGTATATTATTTTATCATAACAGAGGGAACACGGTTCGAAGTTGTTCAGTCTCTTTTTTATTTACTTTTCTTTGCATCCTCTCCAGACGTCCAAGGCTATTTTATTGCAAACCATGAAGATTTTAAACCGAATGACAACAGAAGAGCAAGATCTGTAAAGATCGTGTACGACAATATGACGGCTATAAGTGCTGATTACCTCAGACTTCCGGAGTCATTCTTACGAACAGTGAATTCGACAGCTCAAGGTAATTACACTCTTGACAATTTACAAAATACAATTTTCTAAGAAATTGGATAAACTGTGAAAATGGAACTGTCGTCTATTATAATAAGGATCATCTTCTTCTTTCCGTCTTTCTAAGGCGAATACCGGAAGCTAGTCTTCTACTGAAAGTGAACACCGGGTTTCTTTGGAATTTTTTGCTGCGATTGTAAAGATTTCACAGCATGAAAACTGAGCCTTTGTGGAAACTATTAATCACTGTTCTCCTATTTCTTTCCTCTTATTTTAAGAAAGGGGATTACAAGGTCCGTTGTTTTCGCTTTTTCAGAAAACTCGTTAGCGGCTGTCATCTTTATTATAAGGGAGGCGGGCGATATTCTACCAGCACATTACAAGAACAAAAAGTACGCTTCATCAAACCATTGAATCTTCTCTGCCATATTTTTATGGAATTTTCAATCTGTATAATAATTGCTTGTTGATGTTGCATGGAAAATTTGTCACGAAAGTTAGAAGGTTGCCAATTCTTCTCTGCTGTTATTTGGAAATCAACATGCATTCTGCCAGTTACTTGACGATATCATTTTGCTTAGCAAGTCTGTTGAGAAACGTTTGTATTACAGAAGAAATAGAAATACTAATAGTAGTACCATCATTTGCCTTTGTTCACAATTTACCACCTATAAATGAGCTTGTTTCAGTTTTATCATACCTCTATCACTTCAGAGTTGCGTCTCTCAGCAAGACAACATTGTGTGATGTGTCTCTCACATATAACGTAACTTTTCGACTTATTGGAGTAAACGAAATACAAAGCAACTACTATATTGTTTAATGCTTATATATTTACCAGGTCAACAAGGCGAAGTTGGGTCGACAGTACCACTGCAATCAAGAAAGTATATAGCGTCAACACAGTCGTATTTTCGGTATCGCTTCATTCGCAAACAGATGATTATAAATTCCATGATTTTCAGGATCTCGCAATTGTGAGGTTGTACGAGAAGAAGGCAAGTCTCCGTCGATAAAATGTTGAAAGCTAGTCTAGGTCCGCAATTGTTTGTAATTTCTCTCCAAACATTGCATGGATGTCTCATTGTATTTGCTGTGTTTTCATGATACTATTAATTTCGAATAGTGTCAGTACATCCACTGAACATAAATTGACATGTTAATCTAACAATGCCATATTTAAAATCAGAATAAATACCTTAAACAGCAAACCATCACTCAGAAAGTTACCTTTTGTTCACAGGAGGGTTACGCTCCACAGTGTTCATTTCTGGACACTTCTTCAGTCAGTGGGTAAGACATCCGTTCTATCACTTTCCGAAATACGTCTTGAGCTATTCCACTTTCACATGTATAAGGAGTAAAGGTTGCAAAACTATACACTACACCCATTTGCGAGATTAGATCATGATTTTTTCTATACCTTCACTTATGATTATCATGAACAAACTTTAACCAAGTAATTGAGATATCACTGTAAAACTATGAAACACTCTTCGATGTTAAGAAGACACAAAGGTATTCATTATACCATGCCGTTTGATAACAAATGCCTAAGTGGTTACTTAAGCAACAACACTCAATATGGAATGAGGCGTTATGGCATATGCTGTAAGGATAGACGGGAAACGATTCCTCTTCTGATACCTACCTACCTACCTACCTACCTACCTACCTACCTACCTACCTACCTACCTACCTACATACATACATACATACATACATACATACATACATACATACATACATACATACATACATACATACATACATACATACATACATACATACATACATACATACATACATACATACATACATACATACATACATACATACATACATACATACATACATACATACATACATACATACATACATACACGGTAGCCGACTGGTTTTGTGTGAGGCCTAGCAGCTAGGCGATGTTGCCGTGAGTGTGTGGGGTTCGAATCCCGTTTGGGTTATAGTAAGAAATACATACATACATACTACTACATACATACATACATACATACATACATACATACATACATACATACATACATACATACATACATACATACATACATACATACATACATACATACATACATACATACATACATACATACATACATACATACATACATACATACATACATACATACATACATACATACATACATACATACATACATCATACATACATACATACATACATACATACATACATACATACATACATACATACATACATACATACATACACGGTAGCCGACTGGTTTTGTGTGAGGCCTAGCAGCTAGGCGATGTTGCCGTGAGTGTGTGGGGGTTCGAATCCCGTTTGGTTATAGTAAGAAAATATATACATACATACATACATACATACATACATACATACATACATACATACATACATACATACATACATACATACATACATACATACATACATACATACATACATACATACATACATACATACTTGCGTATATTTACATATTAATTTTATTTTTAATGCTAGACAATTTACTGACAAATATAGTCTGTATTAATGGTAGGATATGGGATGTATCTAAATGCAAATTCCTTCAGCGAGGCAGTGACGACATCGGTAGATTTGTAGAGTGCGGTTGCGATCGTCTTGGGTCATTTGCAGTGATCATGGCCATGGGAAAAGAACCAGTAGTAAGCATATTTATACACAACCAATTATACAAAGCATACATGTACATGGTATTTCACTTATCGAACAAATTCACTTACCTGTTTGTACTTTGTTACCCTTCATGTAACATTTATAGAATAACCAAGGGAAATGTTCAGCAGACCTCGACCATATTAATTATGAACAGAGACTAGAGTTCGGTTAACTTTTTGAATTAGGTTCAATATCGATGCCAAATTTCTCTTAAGTATATAAATCCTCCAGAAATTTATCTGCTTAACATAAAGACTTACACTTTTAGGCGATTATTGCGCCACTTATATTACCGTAAAAGGGTAATTCTGATACGGAAGGGTCCACATCGAAGGTGCGTTACGTTGAGTTACTGTTCATGGTGTGGTTGCTATGCAAATTTTGTGTTAGACAGGCAGAGGAAGCTTTCTATCACAATGTTGGATTAAGGTGGTTTAATTAGCAGGTTACTGTCTGCACACGGCTTCAAATGAAAATCCAAACTGTCACCTGTTTATCTTACACATACAGCCCTTTCTACATTCTGCTCACCGGGTTTTGTTAGGAATTACTGGTGGACTATCTTCAATTCTCATTGGCTGCACTTTCGTTATTCTTTGTATTGCAAGGTATGTATTCATATTTGTTTTAATTGACTAGTATGTATGTATGTATGTATGTATGTATGTATGTATGTATGTATGTATGTATGTATGTATGTATGTATGCATGTATGTATGCATGCATGCATGTATGTATGTATGTATGTATGTATGTATGTATGTATGTATGTATGTATGTATGTATGTATGTATGTATGTATGTATGTATGTATGTATGTATGTATGTATGTATGTATGTATGTATGTATGTATGTATGTATGTATGTATGTATGTATGTATGTATGTATGTATGTATGTATGTGTATAGTATGTATGTATGTATGTATGTATGTATTTATGTATGTGTGTGTGTACGTACGTACGTAAGCACGCATGCATGCATGTATGTCTGTCTGTCTGTCTGTCTGTCTGTCTGTCTGTCTGTCTGTCTGTATGTATGTATGTATGTATGTATGTATGTATGTATGTATGTATGTATGTATGTATGTATGTATGTATGTATGTATGTATGTATGTATGTATGTATGTATGTATGTATGTATGTATGTATGTATGTATGTATGTATGTATGTATGTATGTATGTATGTATGTATGCACTTATGTATGTATGTATGTATGTATGTATGTATGTATGTATGTATGTATGTATGTATGTATGTATGTATGTATGTATGTATGTATGTATGTATGTATGTATGTATGTATGTATGTATGTATGTATGTATGTATGTATGTATGTATGTATTTATGTATGTATGTATGTATGTATGTATGTATGTATGTATGTATGTATGTATGTATGTATGTATGTATGTATGTATGTATGTATGTATGTATGTATGTATGTATGTATGTATGTATGTATGTATGTATGTATGTATGTATGTATGTATGTATGTATGTATGTATGTATGTATGTACGTATGTATGTATGTATATATGTATATATGTATGTATGTATGTATGTATGTATGTATGCATGCATGCATGTATGTATGTGGGGATCGCGTGTATGAGGATATGTACATATGTACTTTTATACGTATGTATAAAACATACGTATCTGCCGAAGCAGTCATTATTTTAGTACATGATGTTGTTTTTCTTTATGTTGTGTTTCTTTCAGGTTGACATCTGATCGGTATATAGTTTTAAGCCAAACCATTCTGTCATTGGCTTTATTTTCAACATGCATCTGCATATCTACTTACTTTGACAATACTGACGGACACAACGCTGATGAGGTACATACTCCAAACTCTCCGACTTACAACTTCAAGCTTTTTTGCATATTTCTGATAAAAGTCATCAAATTATTGAAATAACTGTCGATGTCAAAAGTTTAGCTTTTGTTGACACACCTTGTTAGCTTATGTGACTTATTTCTCGACTGAATCTGCACAAAAATATTGGAATACTTGTGCATGTTTGCAATTACCATTGTTTGTTATGACATATAAATATTTAATATATACATTGTTGTAGAAGTTCCAAATCACCAAAACGCTTAAGTGGTTGATTTAACTCCAAATAGCTTTCAGAGAAAAATGAAGGTGACATTTTTTAACCCCCTCTCTCCTATGAAATGTTCATGATTTTTACCATTATAGCTAAATAATAATTTATTCTAAATGTAAAAAAGATTCTCTTCCGTCAATGATGTTTATTCTTAACCATGTCTGCACTCTTATAAATATTGCCTTACATCATTCAAACGCCTCAAGTTTCACTGAAATTGATACATGCAATAATGTATTTAATATTATTAAATCTCATTTGTGCATTTATCAACAGGAAACGTGTTTGAAAGTTGCCATCGCTATGGACTACTTGCTGCTCTGCAACTCGTTCTGGATGTTGAATTTGTGTATTCAACAGGCATTGCGATTGGTCTACGTTGACCGAAGGGGATTTGCCAGGTCAGTCAGTCAGTAGCTTAACTTCAGCTCACGTCTCTTGAACACAACATTTTAATGTGTTATCTGTGCAAAAATGAATAAACTAAAGCGATTCAAAACCATATTACTAGTTTGTTAAAGCTATCAAATGCTATTTAAAATAAGGTCATGCATTTACATATAAGCAAAGGTAACACACCAGGCATAGGTTTTTATACAAACGTATTCGCTTACAACCGTGTTCCCTGCGTTTTATATGTAGGATCGCGTACTTTATGGTAGGATGGTTACTGCCTGCTGCTGTTGTAGTAGCCTGTTATTTGAGTGAGCTCCCTGAGAAAGATGTTGCTAGGTAAGTTAACTTTATTGTCACACGGGTAGTGCCAAAGTCGTACCTTTGAAGTAGTTCTTGATAGTTATTATAATATGTAACTTCCACCACATGAAGTATGCATGACATGTCTAAAATAATAAAGCTATCGTAAAATGACATTATTGCAGTTTGATCATTTAAAAGCAAATTATAGCATTTAAATTTAAAGAGGTGACTGGTATAGTTACACGCAAAAAGAAATGTAAGTTGTCTTTTCGTCTTATGTATTTCATAAATTATCACACGGTATCCGTTACATTTGGAACGCAACTTTTTGGCTGGACAATTTGAAAGCATGTGGTTTAAGTGACTTATGTATAACAGCCGTGCGAGGACACTTTAATTTAACAGTTTCCTGTAAAATCTATCAGTAATCCTGATGTTTCTCTTTTCTGCTGTGTCTTCTGCTTTGTAAATCCTCTCACATTTTTTGTGCAGTTGTCGGATTGTTATATCGACGGAAACATCGGCGATTCCGATTTACATGACAGTCATCGTTATCACGGTAAATGCATAAATAAAACATTTATCGAATCAATTAGTATATATGTAAATCTGTTCACTAATTTTGCATTCTTGAATGTGGTTTTATCACGTACAACAGACATCATATGCTGCTAAGTTCGGCATTGTTTGAAGGTTAAATAAAATTCCACTACACAGTAGATTCCATATTATTATTTTATATTTCATACCATTCATATAATTCTCGTGTTTTGTGAGTGATGTTACGTTTATTTACATGATCGAAGAATATGGTAGCATACTTCAAGTCATGTATTTCAAGACATCACATTAAGCCCTTGAAAAGTTGTACCACATTACGCTTCTATTTTTACCAGATAAGCAGCACAATTCTTTGTTATGCAAACCGGATGATCATGAAGTATTTGCAGAAATGCGACTTCGAAGAGGGGAAGAGATTTCGGTGAGTTGACAAATGTTTTAAAAATATGTAAATGTGATGCAGGAGAAAAGTCGTGAACTTTTCGCATGACTTTGAGTAACGTCTGAAAAGAAATTGTCAATTTATTATCCTTAACTTTCACTGTACCTTACAAGTCAAATATATCATATATGCGCGGTCGGGCGCATTTTATGAATAACCACTTATACCATATTTATCAGTTTTATCAAGGCATACATGGTACAAATTTAGTATTTTGTCTTCTTTGCCTAAGTGGGTAAAGTATATGACAAACTTGACTTTTCGTACAGTGTTACAATCGTAAATGACTCGAGATTTGATGTATATCTATGTCCATTATGCCTTTCAAATATGTTCAAAGCTGGCTAATACATCATTGCACACATCTCAAATTACATCGAAGATATTCTGTCAACGATGTTATTATTTGCCTCATTTGTTATCACTCGTGTAGTTGGTCACTGTGCAGCACGCAGTGATTACTGGTTGCTAGGATACGTCTTTTCATTTGCCACACTATTCGAGGTTAGTTGTTTTTAATATTAACCTAAGTATCACCTCATCTCGTATTTCTTCTTCATAACCCAACACGTATGTTTAGATTATAATATGAACGGTGACAAAAAGAACTGACAAGTATCGTACATTTTATATCTTAAATATCTTAATATTATATGGGAGTTATCGAATAGCCTAGTAATTTGTCGATTCGCCAGTCGCCAAATTCTTCATTGCTTATCCTGTTTATATACATACATACATACATACATACATACATACATACATACATACATACATACATACATACATACATACATACATACATACATACATACATACATACATACATACATACATACATACATACATACATACATACATACATACATACATGCATGCATGCATACATGCAAACATGCATGCATGCATGCATACATACATACATACATACATACATACATACATACATACATACATACATACATACATACATACATACATACATACATACATACATACATACATACATACACACACACACACACACACACACACACACACACACACACACACACACACACACACACACACACACACATACATACATACATACATACATACATGCATACATACATACATACATACATACATACATACATACATACATACATACATACATACATACATACATACCGTACATACATACATACATACATACATACATACATACATACATACATACATACATACATACATACATACATACATACATACATACATACATACAGCACCACACACACACACACACACACAACACACACACACACACACACACACACACACACACACACACACACACACATACATACATACATACATACATACATACATACATACATACATACATACATACATACATACATACATACATACATACATACATACATACATACATACATACATACATACATACATAACATACATACATACATGTTATTCTTATGTTAGCCTACTAATGTAAAGTATACGGGGTTGTCGGGGGTTGTTCGTCTTTTGCGTTTTCTATCTGAAGATTTGTAACTATTGTCTTCATACCAACAGGGATCAACAGTGTTTATCCGCTGCTTTGCAGTTAATATTGAGGTCAGTAATACGTTTTACAGAATTCTATATATCGCGAACCCATATCCTTTTAATTTTTATTTACTACCTTCAATACTGTTCTTAGTGTCATAGTCATTTCTTATGACGGCACAGTGATTTTTTTCATGGTGTAATTCATTATTTTGGTTCTCTTATTTAGTCTGTAGTTCAGTACGTTGATTTGCTAGTTAGAGTAAATGTAACAAATCAGGTAATTATTGAGATAGCTAATTTGATACTATTAAATAAACTGTAGCCAGTCAGTCAGTCAGACAATCAGTCAATCAGTCAATTTTGCAGTTAGCCGATCATTTAGTGACTCAGTCGTTTCGTTTCATACGACAGTTAATTTGCTACTTAAATAGTTGGCGATCGAGTCAATCAAAGAGTAAGGCAGTATTTCTAGCTGCCCTAGCTAGTTAGTTAATTTTGAATTTCGACTGGTTTATTCATCAATCAACCCATCAGTTGGTCGGTCAGTATTAGCTCATCATATGATTGACTTATTTTAGTTGCATTGTTGGTTACCAAGTTACTCCCCAATCAATTAATCCAACAGCGAATGTCCTATCCACAACACAACTTAATCAATGTTGTTTTCTTTCACAAACTTTCTTTTTCTCACGAAGGTCTACATGTCTTAAAAGTACGATAAAAACAATGAAAAAAGCATATGACTTCAGACAAAATATCAATTTTCTGAGCTTGAGTTCTTTGATAAAATTCCGATTGCAAGGGGAAATGTCTCTTCGAGATGTTAGACATGGTATTCATGGAACGACCATTTTACTATGTATATCACTAACTGTAACCCAAATGACTCCCTAAGTTACCAATGGTTAATGCGAAACGCTGTTTGTGTCCACTAATAGTCACTTTGCCAAATCCTTTAATCAACACTATTTATCTAACAGGACCCCCTTTCTACTTAAAGGTTCTTAAGGCCGTACAGATCCGACTGTTTGGTGATGAAGATCACAAGCACGCCCTCAACGAATACCAGGAAACGGAAAATGTTAGATTGACTATTCAACGCGAAGCCTTCAACCGTGCCAAGGATATGGCAAAGAAGAGAAAGCAACATCTTCAACATGAAATGATGATGAAGAAAAAACGCTCTGATGTCATCAATAGGCTTTTTGAAATCGTAAGTGGCTTTCGAGCAATCGATATGTAGAAGTATTGTCAACGAGAAGATGATTCACCAGGCGAATACACAAACTGTGAAAAATAAGTTACTTTTCAAAACCCTAATTTGTCAATGCATTTAATAATACCACTATCATACTATTAGTTAAATACCAAAT
Organism: Ptychodera flava; assembly: GCF_041260155.1. Lineage (NCBI taxonomy): Eukaryota > Metazoa > Hemichordata > Enteropneusta > Ptychoderidae > Ptychodera > Ptychodera flava. Next base: position 21,149,567 of record NC_091938.1, on the reverse strand, counting down.
TTAAAATACTAAATATCACTAACATAAATATCACTACGTGACCTTATCCTTTCTGATTTCCTATGTAAATGAAGTTCATCTGTCAATCAGCATAATCACTGTTGTTTCTTACAGAGCCGAATTGAAAATCGAGTTTACCCGATGATGGAATCTGCGACTTAAACTGCCTTATAGATATATATGTGGCTCTTATAGAGGGCGCTGTTTACAACAAGGAATCAATACTGCCTAGCAGGAACCAGAGTCTGCGATTGGCCTGCTAATACGTGGATTTTCGATATACTTATAAGGGGATCATTTAGAAGCAAATTCATTCAGAAAATGTATGTGTTTATAGGTTTTTATGCAATGTTTAGCTTTACATAAGTAGGGTAAGTTGTTACTGATGTGCTTCTGAAGAACGCAAAATTTAATGTTTTTTCAGTTCATTAACTACATGTTGATAAAGTCAGGAATCAGCCAATGTATCATATTTGCCGAATGGAATACTAGTGTACTTTTAGTGTGCGATATCGAACGACATTCTTGATTGCTCAAACAGAACGACCGACTGGTATGAAGTCATTTCGTTTATTTAAAGATTTGATTGGCCTCCTGTCTGTCCACATAAACGTATGGCAAGTATGTGAGACATATAACTTTTATAGTATCTCTTAGGTAAATTTTCATCCAATGAGTTCAAAGTAGAAATTAAAACTTTTTGTGAATGACATTCCGTGTTGACTTTGTGTGCTTATCCAATCCATTTTGAGATGTAGATTCAATTTGATATATACGGAATCTTCAATTTTTCATAGAAGTCCGTTTTGCACAATTAATAGTAGATCTCGTGGTAAAATCAGTATATTAAGTATTCATTTACTGCAAAATGTTTAATCCGTGGTACGACCAATTGATTTTTATATCTACATTAGGACGAAAACACTGATAAGAACAACAAATTAGTAGAGTTTTCGTATTTGTTTTTAACCAAACTATCAGAAAAGGCTGTAGTGGCATGCCAAAGGGACTATTGAAGACTGCGCAGAATCGTTATCCTTATCAAAATTTACATGAACATGTAGTGCAAACAGTAGGCATATTACCGGGCTTGAGTGCAAAGTTTATACAGTGTAGTCTTTTTCTTTTGCCAAGGATCAACCAGAGTGCAACTACATGCACATTTTTCTGATACAACGGGTTGCGAAAAAAAGGTTGTCCGAACTAAGTTTAAGTGCAAAACTTGTCAGTGATTTCGTGCTATTACCATGAAAGAGATATTGTGCGAAACCTCTATATCATGCGTTCAATCTGCGCTGCTGGACTTTTGTTGGAATATTTGTGTCAAAGGAGCTGAAAACTACTGATGGTTAATATACATTGCCAGAGCTCCTGTTTTTCAACTTCCAACGTTGAAGGAATTTGCAGTATATACACCAAAATGAATTCGATACCAGTTAAATGTAAACTTTAGCATAGGAATATGTTGCACATGTATAAAGTTTTCCAACCAGAAAACCTGAATCATTAGCGGTTATTACACGAAGTTTGGTCGATATCGCGTCGTATTCGAGTGATGTGTCCGTATTTTGATGAGTTGCGCAGCAACGAGTCAAAATGTGGACACATCAAGAGCATACAACGCGATATCGACCAAACTTCGTGCAACAACCCCTTTATCATACATGCATCTCTTAGTGATGACAGTTTTCCCTAGGGACGGTCCGAAATTAGCGGCGACAATGCAGAAGTGGCCTGCTCCTCGATGTATTCGTAGATTGGTTGCTAAGGAGTGATGGCAACTGTATCACTGATCGATAATACTCCACAGTGGGGTTCTTCCACTTCATAGCAGGGGTTGTGCGAGGCTTTGAGAGCAAGCAATTGATTATTTAGATGCCAACACAATGTTTTCACAATTCGAAGGACGATAACATTTGAGTACGTAAGTAGAATAAAACATATGCCGGAGAGAGTTGGGTGGTTTTCGTACTGTAAAAACTAAATAATATAACGATCTGTCAAAAATGGGTCCACCTCGAACTCATGCGTACAGTGAGGCCTAAAAAAAAATTGTGTGTTTCCGGTAACCCGACCTACCCTAGTTCAAACCCCCCGACCCTAAACTTTTTTTTGGACGTTGAAAACAAATCCCGCGAGATTGGCTGGGAAAAGTTTTAAATCACGCGTGATTTCATGACGTCATTAAACAACAATAGCGACTGCTTGTGCAAGCGTGTTTTCCGTAACATGTGAGAAATGCGATCACGTTCAAGAAAAAATGTAAGAAGTTTGAGAGGCTCCCCACCTAACTATCCAAAATGTTTTTGTGTCGAGTTTGTGTTTAATTCGTTTCAAAAATGTGTTCCTATATTCTTATCAGATTTTTTGTGTTAATGAAAATGTTTGTTTCACCTCGGATATTTGTAGGGAAGTTTGGATTAGGCCCCTAGTGTGTACGGTAATGTTTTGTTTGTGTGGGGAAAGCTTATGGCGATTGTAAAAAGTGTGAAAGAGGCTCCCCACCTAACTATCCAAAATGTTTTGTGTCGAGTTTGTGTTTGATTCGTTTCAAAAATGTGTTCCTACATTTTTATCCGATTTTTTGTGTTAATGAAAATGTTTGTTTCGCCTCGGATATTTGTAGGGAAGTTTGGATTAGTGTGTACGGTAATGTTTTGTTTGTGTGGGGAAAGCTTATGGCGAGACGCAGCCGGACCTATGGTGTTACAAAGTTGATGAGTGGCCCTTTGACGCTTGCGTTTCGAAACCCGAGTGTGGTTTCTCATCAGTCGCAATGTAGATTCTTTCGTTAGTTTGTGTTTGTTTTTAATGTATTTTAGTGGTCTTGCTCTTCGAATAGCGAGGCAAGAATATCAATGTTTGGGTCTCATTGTGAGTCCGTTTGGTGGTCTGGTTTGTTTGTTTTTTGTTTCTTTACTTCTGTAAATTTTGTTTGACTAGTGTGTCTTTTAGGTTTTTGTTTCTCTTGTAAGCAATGATTGGTGATTCTGGGAATAGATTCCTTATAGTGTTGAGTCCTTCTCCAGTTCAGCCCAATGTTTCAAAAGACTTCCCTTAAGATCTTTTGTTTTTATGTAAGGGCTGTATGTTGTACTGAAGATGAGTTTGTTTGTTGCTTCTTTACGTGTACTTGTAAAGTTTGTTAGTGTATTACGAATACTGTGGTTTATTTTTTCTGTTATATTCGTGATTTCATTGTTTTTGTATTCTCTGTCGAGTAGTTTGTTTCTAAAGAAAGCGACTTTTTTAGTAAAGTCGTCATTGTTGTTTCAAGTGCGAGCGTATCTAAGGATTTCACCTTTGATAAAGCCATTAAATGTTGCTGTCGGGTGACACGATTCTCTATGTAGAAATTGGAATGTGTCTGTTGGTTTAATATGTGTTTTGATGTCGAGGATATTTTCTTTGTGGTATCTTGCACCTTTGAAAACTACTACATCTAGGAATGTAATTTCTTGTGTTGAGTTTTCGTATGAAAACTTAAACGTTGGGTGCATTGTGTGGATTTTTTGAGTGAAGTTAGTGAGTTCGGTTTGTGTTCCAGAAAGATTGCAAAGACACCATCTCTGAATCTTTTCCAGAAGTGAATGTTGTTGTGGTTGTTTACGATTATTGTCTTTTCAAGTTCATGAAAAGCAATGTCTGCTATCTCTGGCGAGGCATTCGATCCCATGCTGCAGCCCCGGGTTTGGCGGAAATATTGCTTGTTAAATTCAAAACTGTTGTGTTTTAGAATTAGTGAAAGCATTTCTATTAAGTCTTCCGTGGGTGGTATTTTGATGCCGTAATTTGTTTGAAGCGAGGTTTGTGAGTTTAATGTTTCACTGACTAGCCGAATCGCTTCGTCGTGAATTGTGTTTGTGTCCATCGACACCACGTCGAGTGTTACAAGAAATGCATGTTGGGGGAAATTTGTTTTTTCTATTTCTTGTATGAAGTTTGTTGTGTCTTTTATATTTGACGGTTGTTGCTGGACCAGTGGTTTTATGAAATAATCCAGGAATTCTGAAATTCTGTTGGTCTCCCTGCAAACGTTGAGTTTTCAGGCGGCGATTTGTGAATTTTAGGCAATAAGTACCAATGCGGGGTACGGATTTTTATGTTTTTTGGATCGAGATACTTATAAGTATCATGGTCGATGTGTTTGTTCTCGTACATTTGTTTAATAGTTCGTGTACTTTGTTTACTGTTTGTTCTGTGTCGTCACTGTCTAGTTGTGTATAATACTGAGTGTTGCGTAATTGTCTTTTGCATTCGTGTATGTAATCTTTTGTGTTGACAATGACGATGCCTTGACCCTTGTCGAAGGGTATTAAAACTTTCACATTTTCTTTTTTGTAGAGAAAAAAAAATTACCAAAAAAAAATTTTTTTTCCTACCTACCTACCCTATTTCTGAAGAGCATGTTACAGGAAACACACAATTTTTTTTTTTTGGCCTTATCATCTCTTAAGCATCTACGAATGCGATATAGATATATTAGCCTTGTTGGTCAGTTTATGTCCAAGAATAGATATTTTCATAGACTTCTCGAATTTAGAATTTTCGTACGCAAAACCTGACGTCACATGATATTTAAAGGGCCATTATTTGTAACTTTTGACCATTTTTTACCTCGGAAAATTCCATGTTGGAGGCTCATATTTGTTGCAAAATGTTGTTTTATGAAGAAATAACATGATTAGTGATGTTATAGCCACATAAAACTGCTAATTTTTGTTCAAACGTGTTGCCCTTCCGAGCTCGTTTGTTGACGTCTGGCATGCTCAGCGTGCTGGGGAGAACACGGTTATGGTGACGCCGCGATCACGCGAGGTGTACAAGTTCACCTTTATTGCGGGATCAAAACTGCGTCGTGGATTGCCAGACATCTGGCTACGCAACGTGTTAGGACATCGACTACGACGTAGTACCGGGCTTAAGTAATGAATATTTGTTTTTTAAATTGCTGTAAATGGCTCGCGCAGGTGCAGAAGAACGCCTACGTTGGAATCCACGTGTCAACAGAGTTTGTATTTCTGTCCGGACAAAAATTGAAATTTTCGTTGTAAAATCACATGTTATTTAGTTGTCGGGCACGTAATGTTTCCGAATTATATGCGATTCTCTGTTATTTGACAGACTCATCAACATGAGCCAGTGATCATTTCAATCAAAACTAACCGAAAAAATCGCCAGAAGATACAGCTAATGGAACTTTAAGTGAGTTTAAACATAACTTGACAATTTTTGTGCAATCTGTTCAATACGAATAAAATAATTCAAAGGCATTTACACCGTCTACTTGCATATTTTCGTTACTGGCTTGTTTACATGTAAATGCAACATAAACTTGTTTAAATGACCTACACTCAACTTGGACTTTCTTGGTAGTATAGTAGGATTCTGTATCACTGAAATTTAAACGGAACACTAATAGGCTGATTCATAAATCGGCAACGTATTTACAGTGATGTAGCCGGCTTTTGTGGCTTATTAATAGCTATACTAAATTCATTTTCAGCGGTTCTCTCATGCTGCACTGCTCTTCAGTATAGTGTTGACGACATGAGAACACAAACGGTTGCGAATGATAAAAATACGTTGGCCGCAAAGCATAAAATTTTTCAACGCGTTTGCTTGTTTGTTCAGTCCGGGTCATTTCCAAAATTTGCTTCTCATTATGATAATGATTCCGACTTTTAGCCAATCATCGACCAGATTACGTCATTAATAAAGAACAGGTCTCGCCAGGTCACAAGTTTGATCGGCATTTTTGACCGCTTATTAAACCTCAATCGTATTAATTTCGACAAATTTCGACTGTCAACACAATCAACGTGTTCTGCAGGAGATAAAGGTCTTAGCCAACAACGAGTCCGATAAGTGGAAAAACATTCGAAATATTTACGATTTATTTCGATATATTTACGATTCATTTCTAAGCTTATCCCCAGTTTATCGATTTCTCTCAAGTAGACGTTCTTCATCTTTATTAGAAATACTGTTTTCAAGGTTATTTGTGTAGGTACGCGTGTTGCATTTTGCAAGAAGTAAGAGCGATGTCAGAGCTTTAAAATGAAACCTATATATGTTGTGATTGTTCGACGCAGGCTTAATATGGTACACGGTTTTGAAATGTGTCGACAGAGTGGCCTCACAACTGTTCGACATTATGACAGATTACGACGCGATTAATTGTTATTTCACAAACGACATCTGTATTTCAATGAAATGTGCAACGCCAAGTGTTTTGGCAAAACCCCTCTTTGACAACTGACAATACTTTTGACATGGATCTGTGACAATACACAAAAAAGTTATGTGAATGGTGCAGCGGGATAGTATATAACAAGATAGAGTTCAACACAGTATGGCGTACGTAACCATGGACGCATTGTGGAGATTGCCAGGAAATACAATTTTTACTATGGCGCGCGCGCTGGCCGCTGATTGGCTAATGACAGGAAAAAATATTATGGTACAGCGTCGCCAATTTTGGAAATGACCCGGACTGTTGTTTTTGGTAAAACGGCACTTGTGCTTAAGTGAAATAGTTAACAAATGAACAAAAATATTTTGACTGATTCTGAAGTATATGTGACCTTTTGGAGTGTTATGAGTTCTGTTCGCTGTAAGTAGTTCCAGTCACAGTGAAATAATGATTCATATTTTAACATGTTAAAATACGGGTTCATATCAGCGCTTTCTAAAGAATAGGAGAATGGCAATACAGACATATATTGTCTGATAGTAGACGATATTACCTTACGCGTAGAATATCAGAAAATTTTGTCACCCTTGCCCCGAAGTAGTCCAAGTGTTAACTCTGTGGTGAAAATTGAATTTTTGATTTTTAAGGAAATATAAACATAATTTAGTCCAACAGCTCCAAATGAGCCCCGACAAGCAGTAGACAAAATGTACGAATATCTGAGAGTCAGCGTAGGCCTGTATGTCCCGTTATAAAAAAATTCAAAAATCTAAAATTTACACTTATGTTTATATTTTGCCTGAGGAATCGTCAAACTAATAATCATGGGCTACTGTAGATCTAAATTTATTAAATTGGGAAGCAATCTTCTCAAATTTACCGATACAGTGAATTAAAATTAAAAATTACTGCATTCTCGATTTATTGAGTAAATTGAATATTCGTTTTCCAAGTACATGCCGATAAATATGACAACGTTTTCCTAAACAGGTTCCAAAATGAGTAAATACAAAGTGTATAGAGAAAATAAGAGGGGGCAGGGTGTGAGAGCTTGCTATTCTGGACTATTCGCTCGGTGTACATTGTTTTTCACAGTTGTTAAGATAATATTAATAGTTATATGGGTCACTGATTCTGTCTAATAACAGTGGTTAGAGTGCCGAGCAACCTTGGAATGCATTGCTTTGACTAAACCGATGTGTAGCCCAGAGCTAGTGGTGGCTTAGACGCGTACAAACGTTTCAGATTCCAGTACGCAATCCTGTGATCAAAGAAATGTTTTAATAAATATGCCAATCGATTGAACATCTTCTTCAACACTGAGTTCCCATCACATTGGCATTTGGCATTTGGCATTTCCCCAGCGCAACGTATATCGGTCGCTTGAGCACGGTAACGCGCCACTGAATCTAATCTGTTATTGCAAAATATTTAAATGACACCCTACGCGCAGAAATATGTGAAATATTTTGGGCCGTCGATATCGCTTGTACCACCTAATGATCAGAACGATTCGCCAGTAAACAACGGTCGCTGAGCAATATCGCTACACAATAGTGGCCCGTGGGCTAATTACATTGCGTGGACGTTGACCAGGCAAACTAAATTTATCCTTAAATATATGTGATCCTTAGGGGCAAGGTCGAAAGATCGATGTCAGATAAAAATAATGATTCTTTAAGTTTGGCTTAACCCAAACAGAGTTTTCTATAAAATAACGATATCTTACTTTGGTTTGTATAAAATGTTGTCGTAATTACGTAATTACGCATTTTCGCTCATTTTGCCGCAAATTCGATCGCAAAATCGGGTCAATGGCGATCCGAAAGACCGCGGATGAGGTCGTGAGGAAGTGTAGACACTCTGTTTTTACATTGTTTGTTGATGTTGTCCGAAGCAAATACTTTGATATTGGTGTTACATTAACAGTGACAGACCGAGAAGTTTTTTTTAATGAGATAAAGGTGTTTTTCATTTGAATAATGTTGTCTCTTGCAATATCATCCATCCTTAGTAAGTTTTAGTATGATTTGAAGTATCACAGTAAGGAAATAATGGGAACCTCTGATCAACATTCAACAATTAAGCTTCATGGTGAGGGGGTGGGGTGTGCAAAACGTAAAGAAGACATTGAACTTTTGATGTCACCCCCTTACAGAGTCCACAATACGATGTTTTTTTAAAAAGAAAGACGTACGTAAAGTATAGATCTTTGTGTCATAGTTCATGTTTCTCTGTGAGTTCTCTTGAATTAATCACATATGCTGATCCGAGCGTTGATATATTGGATTTTAAAATGGTTGTACAAATAACTGTTCGAAAGAATTCAGTAAAGTACTTCTGACTATAGGAAAATCTGTCTAATAATAGCAAATATGTGTGAGGGTATGTTTCGCATTCCCCTCTTATACTGACCTATGAAGGCAGTATGTGCCTCGAAAGTGAAGACTTAAACTTTCGCTCAAACTTTCCTTAAGGTATCTTTCAACAATTTTCTTTCAAAAATTCCGGGTCACCGTGCAAATTTTGGTACTAGAGAAACAAATAACCCAAGATTTACCGATATTTAAAATTCAAAATGGCCGCCATCCCTGTGTGATCTCTATGGAGAAAAAATAAAATTTTCGAATTTCGAAAAACTAAGCCGGCAAAAAGTTTTTTTTACCGTGACCAGGAGCTTCAAAATGAACCCCAAAAAGTGGTATATGCGAATTGTAAAAGTTCCAGAGTCCGAATATCTGTTCCCCGAGGCGCATTCTACCTTAAAGGGGCGAAATCGCTCTATTTTGAGCTTCTTTCCATGAATCTTGTTTGATAATTGACATGTTCTGTTGTAAATGTCTGCATTCAAATCACCAACAAAGGGGAAGGCATCAGATCAATAAACTATGTAGTCCTTTGTAAATTTGTGTCTTCCAAGTTCCGATTTTTGTTGATTGAAAATCACTGGCGTTGTAGCAGATTCTAGTTACGAGTGTCTCTGGCTACGAACGAGTACTTCCTCAATACAAAAGGAATGGGAAAATGACGTAACTGCCTATGAGCAATGTCAATTTTTTTTTTCTCTAACTTTGTTGGAATGTCGCGGGCTCGTATGAAATATTATCCTTTAATATGCCAGCCGTATCACCATGTCCTATCGTAGAGTAGTAGACACCGTCACCATTACCATCCGCTTTGTCGTCACCAGAGATGTCATGAACATGTTGTCTTCGTTCAGACCCAGACGGCGCTTCATCGCCATGCTCGTACAGGACATTGTCAACAAAGCCCGAAGTGTCGCCTTGGAGGTCAGCATATTCATTGTGATCTTTGGTATTTCCATCTGTGTCACCGCCCTCATAGATGTCGTTGTCTTTGAACCCAACGCCATCTTCGCCAACCGCTTGAGTTTTGCTGTCGAAGGAAGTGACGTCTTTAGGTTTACGGACATCTCTCTGCCATTGGTATTTACTTGATGACGTCACAGCCGCCGAATCAGTGACAAAACTACATGGACGATACAGATCATTCACGACAAAGCCACTTTGAGGGTCCACCTTACTGCAGTCGATGTAGTTGTAAACATGACCGGTAGCGTTATCGCTCCCTCCACGATGCGCATTACCGTCCAGCATGTCCTTTTGGGCGGCAGACTGTGTCAATTCACCATCGAAGGCAGGATTTGTGGTCACCAGAGTATTTTTTGCTGTTGTCCTGTTGTTCTTTGTGTTATTCAGTGGTTGAGATTTTGGAACAGTTTCGTATTCGTGCCAGGGACGATCATCATCCGTAGATCCAGAATAAACATTGTCAGAGGATGTTTGGTGTCTTTTAGACTTTTGATATTTTGATCTGCGCAAAACAGAAGTAGAAACAGTTATGCCCATGGCGGATCTGAATCAAAGAAATCACATTCCAATTTAAAGGCTAGCGCAGCAACACTATGACCACGCGAGAAACAAACAATAAAGACGAGACAAATGAGAGATAGGCAGACAGACGGGAGAGAGAGAGAGAGAGAGAGAGAGAGAGAGAGAGAGAGAGAGAGAGAGAGAGAGAGAGAGAGAGAGAGAGAGAGAGAGAGAGAGAGAGCGGGATGCAGGTAGCAAAAATACCTGCTATAGAAAGAAAGCTGAGGAACAGCTCACAGCATGAAAATTCCGCGCTGGGTTCGATTCATGTCGGTAACTACATCACAAATGACTCGGTAAAATATTTAGCCCCCGCAATTTGCCAAAAAACCCAAACGCATATCTAAAATAGGTAGTCAAAAAGGGCACAGTCATTAGCCAATCTACAAGTTACTATTGAAATGAACTACAAACCTTCGAAACAGCATTGCCATGGCAACAATAAAGCCAATCAAGACCAGGATACCTAACACGCAACCAACAACTGCAATATCTATGGACATGACAAGACATAAAGTGGGTTAAGCTCTCTGTTGACGACAATACTCCAGTTTTTTGTAAGCGTTCACATGTTCTCTTGCGCTATTTAGAAAAATTAACATATCTAGTGAAAAGATACTTTGATCCGAGAATGTTATTACACTGAATATATGACGTTGATTTTTAAAATAATGAGAAACTTACATAGAGCATTTGAATCTTCTGAAAAAGAAAGAAAATACAAATATGTTAATAATAATATACATCACAATTCTAATAACAGGTACTGATATTTTTATAGAATTCAATTTCTTCGTAGGTCCAAGTGTCTCAATCGCGATTTACCAGAGCACATGCAATGCATTACGCTGATGAGATGTTGCGCACTTCCTGAACGAGCTTATGATAAAGATAAATCTAAGCAACCATCGGACACATCAAATTGTGTCACGTTTGCCCGATCGACTTTCAATCTTTTATCAGAACACATTAGGGCAATCGAAGAAGTTTTCCACGAAATGAGTTTATGGACCTGTCGTAATGCAAAACTTTTAAGTCTTAGGGCCTAAATCTGCATATTTAGCAATGCAGATGGTAATGTTATCACCCACCTGTTTGCTCGGTAGGAACGCAAGAAGGCAAATCAGTCCATTCGCCGTTAGTTCCACAAATAATGGTATCGCTTCCATCTTCCAGCTCATACCCATCATGACACTTGTAGGACACCGTATTGTTGTATGTGAATGTATCACCGTATTTATATGCGTTGTCTACATCTTCGGGCTCTCCACAATTGATAACTAATTTACGTCATAATATATATATATATATATATAGAGAGAGAGAGAGAGAGAGAGAGAGAGAGAGAGAGAGAGAGAGAGAGAGAGAGAGAGAGAGAGAGAGAGAGAGAGCGATAGATAGATAGATAGATAGATAGATAGATAGATAGATAGATAGATAGATAGATAGATAGATAGATAGATAGATAGATAGATAGATAGATAGATAGATAGATAGATAGACACTGATTTATATGAAAATAAATTTCAAGTGATATGAGTAAGTGTATTATGTATGTAAGTTATATATTACCATTATTTTGTTGTTTTCGATGATTCTGTACAATTTTAGCCATTCTTGTAAATGCCTTTCATTATCTAAATATCCCTAGTTTGCTTGACCGAGCTGGTGTTTTTTTCATCAACTGTTTATTTGGAGGTGAGTGGTAATTTCCTCATTACACGTCTCAGAATGAACGATAACACTTTTTCTCTAACAATTAATAACATTCCACAGTTTTCTTATATATTACCATTATTTTGTTGTTTTCGATGATTCTGTACAATTTTAGTCATTCTTGTAAATGCCTTTCATTATCTAAATATCCCTAGTTTGCTTGACCGAGCTGGTGTTTTTTTCATCAACTGTTATTTGGAGGTGAGTGGTAATTTCCTCATTACACGTCTCAGAATGAACGATAACACTTTTTCTCTAACAATTAATAACATTCCACAGTTTTCTTACTTATGCATTTAGGTGAATCGTCGCTCCACTCTCCATTTGCCTGGCACACAATTGTATCTGTACCATTCAAAGTATATCCCTCCCTGCAACTGTATTGAACTTCGGACTCGTATGTGAAATCGTCACCAATTCTTCCTCCCTGGTCAGGTTCTCCTGGTCGCCACAAGATACAACTAAAAGTGGAATAAAACTCTGGAGTATTTATAAACATGTCAAGATGAATATATCATAATTACCTTATCTGATCTCACATCAGATCACATGACATAACTTCCTAATCTCATCCCATCATATCACTTCAAATTGCATCACATCATTGCACTTTACCTTCTGACGTGATCTGACTTCCTACCTCACTTCACAGTTTATAATATAATATAATATAATATAATATAATATAATATAATATAATATAATATAATATAATATAATATAATATAATATAATATAATATAGATAGATAGATAGATAGATAGATAGATAGATAGAGATAGATAGATAGATAGATAGATAGATAGATAGATAGATAGATAGATAGATAGATAGATAGATAGATAGATAGATAGACAACTGATTTATATGAAAATAAATTTCAAGTGATATGCGTAAGTGTATTATGTATGTAAGTATATATTACCATTATTTTGTTGTTTTCGATGATTCTGTACAATTTTAGTCATTCTTGTAAATGCCTTTCATTATCTAAATATCCCTAGTTTGCTTGACCGAGCTGGTGTTTTTTTCATCAACTGTTTATTTGGAGGTGAGTGGTAATTTCCTCATTGCACGTCTCAGAATGAACGATAACTCTTTTTCTCTAACAATTAATAACATTCCACGGTTTCTTACTTATGCAGGTAGGTGGATCGTCGCTCCACTCTCCATTTGCCTGGCAAACAATTGTATCTGTACCATTCAAGGTATATCCCTCGGTGCAACTGTACTGAACTTCGGACTCGTATGTGAAATCGTCACCTATTCTTCCTCCCTGGTCAGGTTTTCCTGGGTCGCCACAAGATACAACTAAAAGTGGAATAAAACTCTGGAGTATTTATAAACATGTCAAGATGAATATATCATAATTACCTTATCTGATCTCACATCAGATCACATGACATAACTTCCTATCTCATCCCATCACATCCCATCATACCACTTGAAATTGCATAACATCACTGCACTTTACCTTCTTACGTGATCTGACTTCCTACCTCACTTCACATTTTATAATATAATATAATATAATATAATATAATATAATATAATATAATATAATATAATATAATATAATATAATATAATATAATATAATATAATATAATATAATATAATATAATAATATAATATAATATCCCATCATGTGATATCATATCATAATATATTGGTATTTTAGTGTAGTAAATGCATGGCGTAATGATAAATTGTCTGTTTTGAATTTGACGTTACATCATGTGATTTTAATGACAATAGCACATTTAGAGCACTCACCGATGCAATCAGATAAGGTATCATCCCATGTACCATCTTCTTGGCACGTCACACTTGTAATGTTTGTCGAAGGGTAGTGTCCTTTGTCACATTCTAGAACCAGTTTATCCCCAGGCACGTAAGTGTACCCATCCATAGGACTAATGATGCCGTTTTCAATTGTGTGGTTATCATAGCATGGCCACACAGCTAATAACAAACATGATTGTCATGCCGTCATATATATGTAAGTACAATAATCATTGTACTAGGAGAATGTTCAATAGAAAGTCGTTAGAGCAGTGATAATAGTGAGCAATATAACAGAGGGTGAAGTTGGGTAAAACCTAAGGTTCTGAATGAAAATCATGGTTTCATCGAATCTGTTTTATTCTTTCTTTAGCTATATTTACATTAACAAATGACCAATCGTTAGCAAAGCTTACCTTTCCATTCCAGTGCGAATATTGCGGTTGCCTTGATGTCGATACCACCCGCTTCATACAGAAATTTCACCTTCATTTCATTTGTGGTTGTATGTTTTACCTCCAGATCTGTGCCTCTTCTGAACTCCTGTTGACTATCACTGCCTACATCAATTATTGTAATTGTGTACTGATCGTCAATGTCAAACATAATAAATTCGCTTTCAAGTACAGTGCCATCCGGTCCATAGATACCCCACTTGCATTCTTGTTCTTCCTCTCCGATGTGTTTTCCAGGGAATCCCGGTGAGTAGACTGTACCTCGACTCTGCTCAGCAACGCCACCGCAGCCACCCATGGATGCTGATGACGAATGTTGGGATTATGTCAAATACGTCAAATAAGAAAAGCAAGAAAAAAGGACACGTCACTGCACTGTATCAACGAAATTATCGAATTCCTAATTATTTTTATTCAGTATAATTCTGAAATAGCCAAAAACACACAAGTTACTATATGCTGTCAATGAGACCTGTTCATTCGGTCATCATCTTTTTGGATTAGGATATGAAGGGCGGTAAACACCTGCTCGGCTTCCGAGCCTTTCTAGCATACAAGAGTTCTGTTTTGTAGACCAAGTCAATCCTAATGGAGAATCACAGCAGATATCTTTCTATATTTCTATATTTAAACGTGTTACCGTAGTTCCAAAACAGTTTAATTGTGTTTCGTGGCCGTACTGGTACGTATACTTTTATTTTGTACTGCAACTAATGTCTTTGAATAATGTAAGATAATTTAATTAAGTCCTTACTCGGATATACACCAATGAATTTAACATCGAAGCGACTACTTTTACCACCACAGGCCTGGCTTCTATTGCCGACGCAGTCAGAATTGCATTCTTCATTCAGAGTTGCATTATTATCGCTATCGAATGTATCATCACAAAAGCATTTGTTAGCTTCTTGTACGCCAGCATAAATATACTTATCGTCACGACAGCCGTCAAGGCAGTATTCTATCGTCATTTCATTGGAAAGGGAGAATCGATCCTTTAGGAGAGGGTCTAATAACTCGGTTTCAAAGCAACCTAGATAAGCGTCATCTGATATTGAGGGATGAAAACAAAAGTTAAAATAAGTACATAATGTAAACTTTTAACCCAAAAATTCGAAGAATATCAAGAGTCAAAAGAAGTCAATAAGCATAACTATCTCTGTACTCTAATTGCACTATGAAGATGAACGTTTACACGGTTAGTGTAAGAGAAGATTTATGAGTAACAAAAATGCTGTATATCAGAGAGGTTTAACTTCGAAAAATCGACAAATACAATATCTTAGATAATTGTTGAATACATTGTGTTAATGACCATCTTACGGTCAGAATTGTGAACTAAATCACTTTGTGTTTTGATTGTCCACAACGGCTTGATATTTCCTTATTATCTGTACGTCAATATTTACGCAGTCAAAAGAATTTACGAACACCTGTACTGCATTTTGTTGAACACATCATAACATATTTACAAATGTAGAGCAATTTTCATTTTATAAATGAATGTGGTTGCTTTAGGTTTACTTTTTTACAAGTCGGCAGTTCTTCTTCGGATAAATACATAAAGTAAACCCATGTCATTACATTATATTGCATACTGTTGCATTTCCATGACTTTCACTTCCACTCAGTTATGAAATGGTAAGGGCTGTAATGACAACGTTTGTACCATGCAAGAGGTATAGGTGTTGTAAACGGTGCATTCGAGCAATGAGTGCTTTGTGTTGTCATTCTCGATACTCACAGTTGCAAGTTATTTTAGCGCTTCTGCACGAATCGTCTTCGTATGTCAAGTGGTAGTTACAGTCCTGGATGGTACTTTCATCGCCGTTACATTGTACATCGTCCATCCAAGGTCCTTTGAAGCCATCGTCGTCGTATCCATGTAGCGAAGTATGCCACATAGCACCTGGATGACCTGTCGGAATGCAGTTTATATGAACAGCAATACATTAAATTTCAAATATGGCGCTAAGCACACCATATAGTTTATTATATAGGCGCCATTTGATACTCTATTTCCTTGGGAGTACACTATTTACGAAGAACTCGAAAAACAGCAAAGTTACTTACTTTATTCCCAAGAGTTCAAACTTACTAATGAAAACTGGTGACCTAAGATACTTGCCATGATTATCAGAATTATCATGATCATGATTTTTTCAAATGGTATGTTCGTACATGTATAAGTCATCCACGAAATTCCCTGATGGTTTAACAAAAAGGTTGAAACGTATATCATATTGCTTTAATGAAGATACGTTATTGAAAAAAAATAGTTACCAAGCTGTGTGCATACAACATCTGCCTCTGACATTGACCACGAGGTATCGCAAACTCTTGCCCATTCCTTATGGTGGAGGGTGTTACTGGATACCAAAACCTCAACGATACCATCATATGGACCCCCTCCGTTTACAATACGCACTGTATCTGTTGACAAGATATCATACAAAGAGTAAAACATCCAAGGTGATGTTTGCGATACAAACAGCAAGTTTACAAAATCTTTCTGGGAAACGTTATCCCCGCGACGCACATCTACTGGTTTGAAAATAATACTTTAGCCAGCATTTGAAGTATACATATGTATAGTATCCTAATAAATGCAAGTAATCTTGTAAATCATAGGTTAGTTATAGCGTTCGTCACATGAACATCTCTCATGACTGAGACGCAGCTTCCAATTGCGTCTAAGAATCGTCAGATACCACTAGTTTTATGTGAAACTGTTTGAGGGTAGAATCGAAAGCCACCATTATGATTCTATTCAATTACGGATGTTGTTCAACGAATTAATTTTAATGGACTCTAAGGCTTTAAATGCTCCGATAGTGCGATATATATCTTTTGTTAAGGTAGAAAATTACAATCTCTCAGAGATACGGGTTTTTTTGCATGCCTCAATGTTGATGCCCATTTAACCCATTGAACTGAATAAGGACATAATGTAGGCCCTTTGAATCGTGTTACCCATTATAAGTCAGGGCTACTTTTTCCGTGCAAGGACAGAGAAAATGAGTTGCTCTCATTTCTCGCGCTTTGTTTCAATTTTGTGTCTACCTGAACGTATCGTCGAATATTAGTTCAGTCGATGTAGAAATCTTTACTTTCAGAACACGATCGGAACTAATTTGGGATAATTGGATTTTCATAATCTTTAAATTTCTCAAAAGTTTTAGGTGCTAGATAGTTTAACGTTGCAATTATACAAATTACTTATAAAACAAGTGTGTAATGTAAAAAAAGCAGAGATGAATCATACCTCACCATCCAATTATCCCAAAATAGTTCCAATCGTGTTTCAGGTGAGCTGAGTGAAAAATTGTCTGGTTTCATCGGCGACACCTACTTGTTCTAAGAGTTTGTCGACTAACCTTCGGTCTTGATGAAAAAAAAAACCCACGAAACTTGCTTTGCTACTCATGTGACAAGTCTGATAAGTGAGTATATAACAACTTAGCCGGCTATTGAACCACTCTTTTTTGGGAGTGGAGATTTAGCCGACTGGTTCTGTCTCAGGCCTCTCAGCTAGGCGACTGATGCCGTATGTTGTGGGTTCGAATCCGATTGAAAACTATCCGTATGTACACATCTCACTCTTTATCGTTTTTAGTCCATTTCCCCAGTGCGGGGCATGAACAAGCAATATGTCATATGTCATCCATTCTTGGAGTGTTGTTCCCCTTTAACACTGTGTTTGACGTAAACTTGGTTCTAGTTGGTGATTTTGTAAAATAGAGTAATTTGCTAAAGTTGTAATGCATTTAGTGTCACTCTCAGTGTGAAACGCGTTGAATACTTTATTTCTAACCTCTTCGCTGATGACTCAATTTTTTCCACTCCTATACCGTCGATATCGTAAACTGGTGCTCAGAAAATGGACTGCCCATCAACCAGGACAAAACAAACTATGTTATTTTATCTACTTATCACCGTATTTACGTCAAAAACGGACATATATGTTTAAATTCAAATGCGATTAGTAATGTTGATCTTGTTCAAAATCTCGGAGTCGAGATTGACAGCCATCCTGGAATCATGACTTTCGTAAAGTCTGTACCAACATCAGTCCTAAAATTGGCTTGTTAGCAAACCTTAGACACTTAGTTCCAAAATACATCCTTAAGCTTAATATTATGCTGATTTTAGTCTGGAGATATGGGGAAGTACATACCATACCGCTTTACTCCCTCTCCACGAACTTTTGAAAAAGATAGTTAGAACTGTTACCTTCAAGTACCCAATACTCCCAGTGAACAGATCTTTATTAGCAACTAGACAGTCAGTTTGAATATCAGATTGGGATTTTTATTCATGATCTACCCCTAGCGTCAATGAGTACTTTTCCTTGCCTACTTACAAATATACCACTAGATCAGTCTTAACTCGTCTATCAAAATCTGGAATAGGCTTCCACTTTCCATAGAAATATTTCACATCAAAAACAGTTCAAGCACGCCCTAAAGTCTTTCATTATCAATAAAATCTTGATTTCCTTGTGTTATTTTTGCCCTCTATACTTTTTTCGTTTGTATTCAAGACTAAGTTATTGTTCTTTCAGAGCCAGATTTACATTAGCTTAACATAGCTTTTTCTAGCTCCCCGTCACATCTCTGCTTTATGAGCATGTAAAACATGGTTACAATTCTTATCTTTTTCTCTGTTGTAAGCAAATGGACTTATGTAAGTAAAGAATTGTATTATTGTTTCATTAGATAAAGAATTTCATCAACAACAATGTAGTAAAGACAATGGCACTTTACAAGAAATGTGACGAATAAATAAATAAATGGGAGGACCACAAAACGAGCCGAACGGCTTTACCAAATTGTGTATGGGGCGTGGTATGTGCGCCTGTGTGACTCGCAGATGAGTTGAACATTCTGGGTAGCACATTTGCGCATGCGTGGGGTCAACGCACTCGGGGGTAAGCTTCTGCCAGAATCTCGGGATAACTTCACTACATCGCTGTCGGAAAAAAGTCGCGATTACTTTACTACACCGTATTCACTAAATTAGCTTATTCATCGACTTGCACCGAGATTACATTTGATGATAAGAACAAGGAGTTTCAACAGAGACCGTTTTACTTCCAGTGTTTTCATTGCGATCAATATTTTGAAGAAAAGTCACTGAGGATGTAATTTTCATATTTCTTTGACCACCTTCATATGCTTACGAACGAGAACATCGTGCACTTGTACGATTATGTTTCATTTTGGGTGCGTAGTCGAAAATATCCGTCCGAAGTCCCCCTTGGTGCGCCAGAAGGTCACCAGCAGAATCACGCAAACAAATGACGTCACGGTGAATCAACAAACCTCAAGAGAGGCCTCTCGAATACTGAAAGACTGGACTGTCATATCATCATAACCGTACAGCATCGGCTGTTTGATATTTATTAGTATTTTGCAGATAAAGAGTATCAACTTTTTGGTGGAGCAAATTGGTGTTATGGGCAGAAAAAAAGAGCAATTCATTAAACTTATTGACACCAAATAAACAGTCGGGAGACTGAGTGTGTGTGCAATATCGCCGCTAGGCTGAACTTTTTTACTCGCCCACGACACCAGCCTTCAATATGACGGCTGATCACGGAGACAGGAAAATCAGAAACCTTTAAAACCAGTTAATCAGAATGTTTTACGCTGTACATACTAAGTGAATTGTCAGTTGAAAGGATATAATCCGAGAAGAAACAAGGTAGTGAGTATTGAGACACTGGAACATGACCATGTAAATGTTTTACACCAAGTGCACCCACAGGCATTGATACTCAACATTGCAGGGCAGAACTTTATCCCGACATCATGTGACAGCTATAATACTTCCGCGAACTTGATAAAATGAAAGAATTGGATGAAAATACACAAACGACACTTGGGTCTTGTCGCAAATATCAACTTTCGATTTGCATCTAGGCTGCACAGGATCCAGTCTCATTTATTATGCCGCTACCCGGTGGAAAAAAGAAAATATCGGTCGAAAGGCAAACACAGGGTTATGGCGCGGACTCGGATTATTAGATTCAAGTTATATTAGCCAATAGCCTGCAATCACACGGGCGCGCTTCGTTTTCAGAAATATGACTTGTAAGAATGTTTTGAGGAGATATACTTACCCTCGGCATAGATAATTTCTCCGGCAAGTAACAAAATAACCGCAGCAAAGAATATCATGGTGGTCGTCATAAGATTCCACATGGATCATATGACGATTGCCTGATATGTCGTTACTGGCTTGGAGGGGTCACTAAGTTCAACTTCCCACCTCAATACGAGAAGTCAGATGATTTATTTGTCATACTACTGTGCGGGGAAGCTTTATCTTATCGATTTGTTTGTACGGAAATCTGTAATTTCTTGGATTCAGAGGTATTTGTCGAACTTGACCGATGATTTCATGATATGATAATGGCGAAAGCGAATCAATGCACAGCCAGATAGTTTAATCATATATGATAGATATACCTGCGGTCTGATTTGCAATTTTGAACCTTCTGAAATCTTCTCAGCATAGTATTGATTGCAGTCGTTACAAGGATTTAAAAATCATGAATTTAAGAACAAGGACCAAAGTCAGTAACTCTTTCAAAGTGCCCTACATTTTTTCACCGTAACCTGCTAACCAGCCGGTATTTTAAAACCGTGCCATCCACATCTTGAAAAGCGTTTCAAAAAAATCAAAATTTGAATAAGCGGATGAAAGGTGTTCGTAATATATGACTCTTTGGGAAAAAAACTCCCCTAAAAGGAAAGACCTCCTACGACCCCCCCCCCAGCCCATCACAACCTCCTCCATGGTAGGATACACTACTTAACTAAAAACAATCCTAGAACTAAATAAAACCCTCATTCTAAACCCCATTAAGGTTTCGTTGGATGCACTTTCTCCAAGGAAAGTCTCAAAATTATATTTGATTTCTGGTGTGAAGGTACCTAAATGCCTAAATGAAGTCTTGCCCTAATATGTTCACGTTGTCAAGTGTTCCCCTATCATCACTAGGAAAATCTGCTGGACCCATTGCAAATGCTTTCCACTGCACTCTCCGCAAAGAATGATCCTCGACCATTTCCCCATCTCCGCTACGCCGTATTGTTCCTCTATACCCAAACAACATGAACCATACTCACTGTCAGACACGATGAGATCTTTAAGTTTTTTCTGCAGCAACAGAATAAATGCAAAAACAAAAGTGTTCAAAATACTGAGTAAAATGACTAGATATCATATGGTGAGAATATATATGTGAGTATATATGGTCGATTAAATAGTGTCCAATATATATTATCCCATGTCGGGCTCACACAGTGTTCAGGTCTTGTATCCTACAACGTGCAATGGCTGCTGCTCGTTCGATGAAAAGAATCATATTTTCCCTGACTCTCTCCGAATCGCAGATGCGATGGGGAAAAAAGCTCGCCTGCGAACAGCTTTGCTAATTTCCACTGCAGCTTGGATTCCAGTTGAACAACGCAACTAACAATTATGGTTTGAAGGTCAACGAGTTATCTCTAAATCTGCATCGCGTGATTGTCGGTGTAAACCTCCAACTAGGATATCCGCTTCGGGTTTTTTGATGAATCGTAACCTGCGCATGCGGCCACGTCTAGGGCGTACAAGTGCCTCTAAGTACACTACAAAGTATACGACTTCAAGGTCGTATCCGTGAGCAAACCAGTCGACGTCAAACAAACAAATTGTAACTATGGGTGTTTTACATTACATGCAGAAAAGTATTTGCAGGCATTTCGAACTACGTTTTGAAAACGTTTCTTTACCGCCCAGTAGTGCACCCCTCTGTCTGAGTATCGAGCATGAAAGCGCCCTGTCCTCTCCTCTCTCAAAAGTTCCGAAACTGTCCTCCTTCAGCCATCTGGTTCGCGAACGCCTTTCAGCCGAAAAGTTTATTGATTGATTCCGATATTACATAGACATAAAGGACTCATGGGAGGCTTTCAAAAATGCTTTGTGTAACTTGGTTTCCATTCTTACAACAGAAAATCACTGCAGTTTGTCCTGTACACGACTGAGACGTTTGACTCGAAATTGCTGAAACCATTTCATTGGTGATATTCACTTGGGCCGAGACCAGCAGGCGCTACCGAAAAACATTCCTGCACTGCTGAACTGACACTTATTTTAGGGGCATAAGATCACGTAGTCTGGAAGATCCGTCGCTCGAGGGCGTTCTGTGCGCCCCCCCCCCCGGGAGCGTAGGGAGCGTCGTCGAGCGACGGATATTCCAGTCTACAGATCAAGCGCATTTCGGATATCTACCACGTTAATGATTTACTTTGTGAACTCAGAAGCAAACGAGTGGTTCATTTCAACTTTAGTTGTTTTTTATTTAACTTCTCGTTTTTAAGAAATTACAGTAAACCTGTACAGAAAAAGAGCAAAAGGAAGTCGCTAACGATACTAAGGAAAAAAACTTCCAATAAGTTATGAAGGGGCGCTGTCATGACGCCAGGCGGTCTCGGCCCATTTTGAAGCCCTCACACACGTATCGTGTGTGTGCTTTTGTTTTTTCGGGGTTTTTTTTCTCAAAAGGTACGTTGTTTACAGACGTGTTACCAGTCCTGATGAATTGTAAACCAGACAATATATAGAAATTGTAACCAGGGGATAGTTTACATACGTGTGTTAAATACTTTCATCTTGTAACTTCATCAGCATTTAACATTGATGAACTGTTGTCCCGCTGCCAGCTTTCGGGTGAGAAATTCTACCCTTCCGCCTAAAATATATCCACTGCTGTCCTTCCCTCTGGAAAAGCACCCTGCGGTCCTCTCCTTTTATAATAGTTTCCCAGTCACCGTCCTGTTACCGGGACGATTTGCCGCCCCTCTCACTACAACACGATTGGAACTAATATGGGATAATTTGATCTTCATATTTCTCAAATTTCTCAAAAATTTTAGGTGCCCTATAGCTGAATGTCTCAATATTACACATTACTCATAAAAACAAGTGTGTAATGTAAAAAGAAAAGCAGATGAGCTTGTATTTGTAGATTTTAAAGACATTACTTCACCATCCAATTATCCCAAATTAGTTCCAATCGTGTTCTACGCTAACTCCGATAAACGACCAAATCCTAGTCCAAGGTCTCCTATTGAAATGCCTAGATAAGTTCAAGATACAGACTGAGCGAAAAATACCACCGTATTTCCTGGGCCCTCTCTGCGGCGGTTGTCACAATGAAAATAACACCAGCCCGCCAAGAAAACCCTTAGAATATCTTTTTTCGCGAAAAAATGTTTTCTTTGCTACCTACCTATGGTGGAATCATGCTGGCGAGGAAACGAACGATTAGACGGCAGCAATGCATTTTATTGTGAAGGTAGTAAAAATGGCACATGCAATGTGGAAGAGACAAATACAACGCGATTGGAACAAACTTCAAAGCTCATTAAATCACCAGAATGGAAAACTATGCACAAATTACATTTGAAATTGGCAAAGACATGAATAAAAGATATATCGGAATTTAGTATTAACCACTGCGTCATTGATTTTGGCAGTATGATTATATGATTGACTGGTTATTTAGATATCAAGTACAAAGGACCAGAGGGAATATGGAACTGAATGGCAGAAGTGAGAAATGACGTGTTCAGAACAACCTTTGTCAAATATCATTCCATGAATATTTTGTTGGTCGCAAATTGTTACTTAGAGATAATTTGTGAGCATGTAACTCTTGGTCCAGGATTATTATACTTCAAATAGAAACACAAAACACACGTAAACACTAGAATTATACTGGCTCAACCCTTTCGACTGTGCTGAAGCAAATGTATATTTTCGATCAGTCCATATGGATTATTGCGATGTTAAAACGCTGATACATTTTACACGGCAATTCATTCCTTTTAGCTTTAATTTGCTTTTTACATCCCATTTCTTACAACCAAACGTTATCATGGTAACATTAAAATTATTATTAAGTCTGATGAAATAAGTACTTTCCCGACGTTATCATAAAACTAAAATAATTTGACGAACCTCTAAGGTATATATATGATCGATAATTTGAAATCATGTAATTGTGTGCACATTTTTATTGGAATAGATATGATATCATTTTCTTAATTACGACAAGTCTTCCCATCTTTCTCTAGCTTGTAAAACGGTCGACAGTTACAGTGATAACTGCCCTCAGTGTTGACACAGATATGGTCACATCCACCATTGTCGCCAAGCTCACACTCATTGATGTCTGTTCACGGAAAACAAGCAAACAAATAAATGTATTAACGTCAGATGCACAAGCAAGTTGCATTGCATTGTAAAGATTCTTATCGCTATTGACTTTGACCATGTAGCAAAAATAATAGCCGTCAATTTATCAAAATTAACGAAACATACGTAAGCAATATATGCGCCTTTAACGTTGTCTCTCAAAGCAGTGTCAAGCATCGGTGTTGACTGTAAGCATACAGCATGTTTTGAATGCAAATAAAACGCTTAGTACATGAAGCACAGTTTGAAAAATAGCATCGTACCAGCAGAGATATCTAAGATGTATAATGTGTATAACATAAGCAACTAAGGACTAACCATTGCAAGAGAGCCCATCTTCACCGAGTTCGTGCCCTTCATCACAACCACAGGTGTAGCTACCTTCGGTATTTGTGCATGTGTGATTGCACTGGTGGCTCCCATCTTCGCATTCGTCGATATCTGTATGTAAGATGAAGATAACACATGAGGATTGAATACGTTCCGATGACCACGCGCACCGCACTGATGACGTCTGTTCGGCTACCTTCTAAGAATGCCTTTCCTCCAATGATACAG
The DNA here is from genome assembly GCF_041260155.1 of Ptychodera flava. NCBI lineage: Eukaryota > Metazoa > Hemichordata > Enteropneusta > Ptychoderidae > Ptychodera > Ptychodera flava. The sequence goes on along the minus strand of NC_091938.1, from coordinate 21,124,714 downwards.
ATGACATGTGGTAATGGTATATAGAATCATGTTTTTTTACCAAGATTCTGCGTGGTCGCTGTGCCCGGCGGCAATGACTATATACTATGAACTGGTGTAATGAACGATGGACGCATGCGCATGTATATGTAGTACAGCATTTGGGGCAAAGGTAGACAAACACCTGCTTTCATTGAATTTTCATTAAATCATGAAGTTTTCATATTCATTTCATTTCATTAAAATATCATTTGTATTAAATAAGGCCATGATTACTTGCGTTAGATTAGTAATGTAGATGACAGATATTTAGAAAATCGCAGTACATGAACTTAACGCACATTCCAGATAACTTTAAAGGAAAATAGTGTTTGCACGAGTTGCTCACGAACTAGCCTTTTCGACATCTTTCCTAGCATGAAACAATTTAAGGTCGAAAAGGGGCGCAAATCGTGAAAACATGACGAGAAACTCAAAGTTAAATCAACTCTGCTCGAAAGAGCATAAACTAATGGTAATGTCATTGTGTAACCAGCGCGCTGCAACATTTATGCAAATTAACGGTAGCAAGTTGAACCCTCCATGTAAGGATTGGATCACAATATCAAAGCTCAAATACTTACCCACACACGAGGTTCCATCAGCGCCGAGGAAATAGCCCACCTCACAATAGCACACACCTCTTCCTGGTACATTTGTACATCCTTGTTCACAGTCAATGTCATCGCAGAAATCGTTCACTGAGAATAATAGGCGATGTTAGTTTTTAGTTTGCCATAAAAATATTTAAAAAGTGGATTAAGTCGAAGAAATCTCGATGTTATTAATCGTGGGTTTACTGCAACCTGTCAATATTGTCACATGTGCCCATCAAATCATCATTAACACATCATAGAATCAGGTGACCATAAATTAAAACACATTACTCCTACACAAATTACAGCAACCTTTGAACTATACAGAGGCCGTACATCTATTCATTTAAATACCATTGTGCAATATAAGTTGAATTTCAGCTGTCTTCAGTGTTGCAGCCACCATTTTCGTCGTTGAGGGCGCTTCTCATCTCGGAAACTTACATGCAGCAATGACATACAGCAATGATGCAGCTCATATTGCGCTCTTACCCAGATGTAAAAGTAGTCCCTGTCTGAATTCAAAACCATGTAAACTTACAGTCACAGCTTCTCCCATCGTCGTTGAGTCTATACCCTTCTTCACATGAGCAAGTGTAGCCACCTGGGGAATTTTGGCAAACCTGTTGGCAGCCTCCATTCGAGTCGGCGCACTCGTCGATGTCTAGTTTGAACAAAGGAAAGCACACGAAGTTAAAACATCCAAGCATAGACCTTGGCGTAAAAGCATAGGAATCAAAGCACCCGTCTTTATATTAGTTTACGAATTCGACGTTTGTGACACCAAAATCACTATGACCCAATTTGATAGAACAAATTTGGCGAAAGGACTTTGAGCCTTCAAAAAGTAACGTCGTTTGAGTCGAAAGGAAATCGTGCTTTTGTCAGTTCAACGGATTACCTGCATGGACATCTTGCCAAAGATGTAAAATACTGAAAAATGTCTATCTTGTTTTTATTATACATTCTATTGGAAGCCTACATACATGTACCAGGCACAAAGGGTACAGAGTGGGAGGGGGTGAATTAGTCATGACGATACGGTGATTTTGTATTCTGCCGGCTTCAGCTGTACTTTACGTAGTTTTTTTATGAATCACGAAGGTATCTTACCAACACAGTTGCGACCGTCTGACGATAGGCTGTAACCAGATCGGCACGTACAGTAGCGACTGCCGAAGGTATTGATGCATGTGTGAGCACACCCGCCATTGTTACTCCTACATTCATCCACATCTATGTGAAACAGATATTTTTTTTTTCAGAATTTTCTCAGCAGAACTTTGAAGCGTGTTTGTTGAAGGTAAGATGAAAAGTAATATGACCACAGGGAACTCTGACTGAATGAGAGTAAACAAGTAAATAAACATTAGAAGAATAAACAAACAGAACTGCCCAATGCATGGCATGTTGGTAGAATAAGCGATATACTGAAGTTGCAACTCACCGACGGTACACCTGGCACCGGAGAAGTTGGAAGTGCATCGACAGACATTTGGCGACGTACATGTGCCACCGTTTTCACAGCAGGGCTTGCACAAAGCTGTGTATAATTTGAAGAAAAACTCTCAGATAAGTATAACACATGCGTACACCCCGAAGAGAGAGGTAAAATGTAAGCATGTGACAACATTGTATATGTGTACATGGCTGTGCATTTAAACGTGTACATTTATCCTTTAAAATTACAAAATATAGCTGATATAGACCATTGTGTTTTTTAACGAAAACCTGACACTTGACGTAGTATGCGCCTCGAGCTTTTGCTCAAGCTTTTCTCAAGGAATCTTTTAACCACTCTTTTTCAAATTCGAGAATAAAAATGGGGGGTCACCGTGCAAATTTCGGTACTAGAGAAACAAATTACCAAAAATTTACCGATATTTGAAATTCAAAATGGCCGCCGCCCCTGTGTTAACTCTATGGAGAAAAATAAAATTTTCGATTTTCGAAAAACAACGAGCGTGAAAAGTTTTCTTATACACCAAGTGCTTTAAAATGAGCCCCACAAGTGGTAGATCAGAAAAGAATTGTAAAAGTTCGAAAGTCCAACTATTTGTCCCCGGGGCGTGTTCTACCTTAAAGAAAACTTTGCGTAGAGGCTTACGTGTCAGGCATCGGCCATTACGCATGTCATCCCATCCCTCACAACAAGATCGTTCAGGGACTATTCTGTAGGTGGTCTGGTAGCCGGTACGATACTTGGTCCTGAAAATACGATCACATTATAGCATTAATAGCCATTCGTGTCAGAGTTGAAAGGAATTACGTTTATAACTCGAATGTATTAAATAGTAGAAAAAATTACCTGTAAGTGTTGCACCGTTGCCATCCCCAGAACCCACAGTTCCGTTTGTATTTATCTCTTGTTGAAATCGTCCTTGTACCGATTGCGGATACCTGGACATTCTTCGTGCACACGTTTGTGTTTGAATTGCTGTAGGAAAAGAGTCATATCACATTTACCGTTGAGAAAAATTAATCATTGCTTACGATGCAGCTTTAACGTGACGATTGTTGATTCTGCGCTGTGACACCCTTCGATGGTTTCAAATAAAATCAAAACTTTTCACAACGAAGTCCAGTGCTACGGCTGTATATATGGCAGTAAGAAATAAACAGAATCTTTATATCAGACGCCGTCATTTTCATTATGTAGTCAGTCGATGGAGCTTCGATATGGATAGCATGTCCATAAAGAACAACTTGAAGATACAAACTAAACTATTCGATTAAATTACTGGTAAGTTAACGACAGTCCGGAAATTTCGGGAATCAATGCATACTACAAGATTTTCAACTTGAAAACAGAATACGTACGCTGCTCCAATGGCCAATATAACCACAGCCAGAAGACTAAGTACCAAGTTATTCATACTCTTCTCGACCTGAGGTATAGTGAAAAATAAAGTTTATGAAAACCTTGTGTAGAACCTGGCAACCTTGACGTATATAAAATGGAATTTTCTCACAAGAAAGACAAATCAACTGTTGCTCAAAGTTTCCTCAAGGAAACTTTGAACAATTCCCTTTCAATATCAAGAATAAAAATAAGGAATCGCTGTAAAAATATTACGCTCAAAACACAAATTACTCACTATTTGTGGACTTTTGAATTCAAAATGGCCGCCATCATCCCTGGGTTAACTCTACGGGGAAAATTAAATTTTCTCTTTCCCCAAAACAAAGCCACTGAAAACTTAAGTTAATCAAAGGGCTTCAATATGACCCCCACAAGAGGAAGACCAACAAAGCACAGAAAAGGTTTGAATATCGAGCCCTTAAGGTGCATTCTACAGGTACCTCAATGACATGCTTGATAACCTGTGCAGGAGTCACTGTATAGAAGTTGCACACAAGCGGTTTAAGGTAGAACGCGCCTCGGGGACAGACATTCGGACTCTCAAACTTTTACAATTCTCTTGTAATATACCACTTACGGGGGTTCATTTTAAAGCTTTTGGTGTAAGAAAACTTTTAACCGGCTTAGTTTTTCGAAACTCGAAAAAACTATTTTTCTCAATTGAGTTAACACAGGGACGGCGGCCATTTCGAATTTCAAGTATCGGTAAATCTTGGGTTATTTGTTTCTCTAATAGCAAAATTTGGTAAGGGAAATACATGTATGGCCAAATAAAAATGTCGACTTTGAGGGATTAGTTGTCATTTGAACAAAATGAAACTTCGAGACCGAAATCAAAGTAGTACAATAAAATTGAAGTTATTCAGTTGTAAAGCGAGCAAACAATTACTTAAGATAAAATGTTATTCTCCAGTAATCAAAGTGGAAGATATATTTCAAGTCGACGAGATTCTTTTTTTCAAAAGTTTTAATCAGACCTCAGTCTTCAAAGACTCGATACTTAATTAAGAAGTTCAGACGTAATCTTGAAGGATTCCAAGGAATGTATACTTAATCCCATGTGATCATATAAAATTATATTTCCTTGTTTGTTTAATGCTGTTTACATCAACTGCTTGAGTTGCCAACCAAATATGGTATCTGGTCTATTGCGTCATGAGAATAATGAAATAGAGTATTTCTTGGTGGCATTCCAATAATCAGTGTTAACGTTCAGGATTTTTATTTCTTCTAAAGTGCCATTTTCACTTCCTGCTTTTTAGCCGTTTTTACGTCAAGACTCTCATATTAAAAAAATAGATCTGAGATCTTGAACAGTTAATTCCAAATTTATTTCATCCAGATATTCTGCAGGGAAAAACTTTCATTTAAATAAATAGGGTCCTTTGAGAAGTGTAATTGTGTTAGGATAAACGTCAAAAACTAACGAAATCTCGTTATCAAAATCTCGTTATCGAAATCTCGCAAAGTGGATTAAGGCAATGCAGTGCACTGCTCACAGTAAGACACAAGAAGATTAAACTAACATTATGGATGGCCATTGCACTGAAAATGCCTTGCCTTAAACTTGGAAAATGTGTTCTAGCAAGCTAGTTAAATCATTCAAATATCTGACGCCCTCTGCGGCACCTTTAACTTCGGCAGAGACTAAGAGTAAATTACTTGGCGCTCCTCAACTTAATTGTTGATATATTTTCCTCCGGTTTACACAGAACTTAGAAAACAATACTTACCACGTACTTATTTTGAGCAACCAAATGACCTACCTTCTGAATCTATGTATTTTTGTAAACAAAGCCTTTAAGCAGAGAACGATAGCTCTCTCACAAATAGTAATCCATGACTGAAACATTACTATTGTACTGTAGATATTTATGCATTGTCTATGTTTTTGTTTGTGATTCTAAGATATTTTGTTATCCTATTAAATCTCTGTAACCCCCCTTGCATATGGGCCGGAGGCCTTGAAACGCAATAAACGAAATCTGAAATCTGATATATTTTCCAACATAAAAGCTCACCAATAATGTTTGTCAGAGTGCGTATTTGTATGAATGTAAAATTAGCGAAGCAAAATCTAGTGCTTGTCAAAAAACAAGTACCCACATATTAATATACGAAATTCCATTCGTAAAGTAGTCCCATATAAAACCTAATGCGCACTGATATCGATGACCATTCGATAAAAACATCCTTGCCCTTGCTATACGGCTAGTATTTCTGGGGCATTCAGTTCAGCAATTAATTTTGGTCCACTTGTCAGTTTAACAGGGACAGAGATCAAGAGCAAGGGGGCACGGGCTGAAAGCGTGGTTCAGTCTGACGCCCTGTCTTAGGGACCGTTCAGTTTTTACGGCCGGGGGGCGGCAAAATCCAGGGGGGGTCATCATAATTTTGGAATCCGCAAAGGGGGGGGTCATCACTTTTTCACTGGTAGGAAAGGGGGGGTCACCACATTTTCAAAAACATAATACCTACAATAAAGTTCACTTTATGCCATGGCCATGATCGACCCTCTTTACCGGCGGGCCGCCTTCGGCGGCCCACTACAATAAATATACTTTATGTATTACCCATGACCCTCTTAACGGGCAGACGCCTTTGGCGGCCCACTCCAATTAGGTTTACTTCATGCAATGGCCATGATCGACCCTCTTTACCGGCGGGCCGCCTGCGGCGGCCCACTACAATAAATTGACTTTATTGTAATACCCCATGACCATCTTAACGGCCGGACGCCTTCAGCGGCCCTGTTCAGTAAAGTTTACTTCGTGCAATGGCCACGATCGACCCTCTTTTTACCAGCGGGCCACCTTTGGTTGCCCACTAGATAAAGTTGACTTTACGTAATGGCCCATGACCCTCTTAACCGGAGCGCTGCCTTTGGCGAACCACTCCAATAAAGTTTATTTTATACAATGTCCATGGACATAAGCTGTCTATGGAAATTTACAGTCGTCCTTAAGTAACAGACGTTTGCATGGATGTGGCTGAGAAGTTTGTGCACTGCTACACGAATAAAGTGCGCCGCGTACCGGAGTTCAAATCCAAACCGTGCGGGTAAATTTGACATGTGGGTTTTGGTTATTTTTCAGCGGGGGGGGGGGGGTCATCAATTTTTTTTCGTCTGACAAAGGGGGGGTCATCATTTTTTCGCGAAAAATGCAGGGGGGTCTATATTTTTTTGAACACCGGCGACAAGATTTTGCCGCCCCCCCCCCAGGCCGTAAAAACTGAACGGTCCCTTATCTAAGTATATAGCAGTAATTCATTTGGTATGCAAACGCCACTGTTTCTCCAGTGATTGTTTCAAGAGCTTCTTACTCATCGGAAATACCCACACTATTTTCGTTTTGTTCTCTGACATCATCGACTAAAGTGGTAGAAACTTCCTTGACCTGGATAGCCTCGATTTTACTTCAAATATAACCACTATTCACTTCTGGCCGTGCGCCAAACCTTGGGGGATCCAAAAGGGGAAAGGCCCGCCACAGCAAGAAAGCTGACTTTCGTTACATGCAAAAATGAATAGCAAAACAATTTGGAACTGTGTGAAGCAAAATTTAAAGTTTTTATCTTTAGGTTGTATGTACGACATCAGACTATAGAGACAGTACTTAGAAATTAATTTCCAGTTGTCATGCAGGCTGTCAATGTACTGCTTGTTGCCTGTTCTTTCCTTAGCGACACTCATATAGTCAGTCAGGTTTTGTGAGATGTGTCAACGTCAAGGCGTGCAGACATTCGCTGAGTCGATGCAACTGCAAGAGGGAATTTCAAACTTTGACCTTGTTCAGTGAACTTTCGTTTGGTAATTGCGAATTGTTTCTTCAGTTGAGTGTCTAGCCTTAGTTCTTAAGGCAGTATGCGCCTCGAAAGTGAAAGACTTAAACTTTTGCTCAAACTCTCAATGAATCTTTCAACCACTCTCTTTCAAAATCTAGAATAAAAATCGGGGTTCTTCGTGTAAATTTTGATGCTAGAGAAACAAATAACCCGGGATTTATTTGAAATTCAAAATGTCCGCCATGCCTGTGTTAACTCTATGGAGAAAATAAAATTTTCGAATTACTAAACCGGTTAAAATTGTTTTTATATCAAGAGCTTTAAAATAAACCCCCACAAGTGGTATATCAGAAAAGAATTGTAAGAGTTTGATAGTCCGATTTGATATCGCGTCCTGCCGCGTTAAAGGCAGCTTTTGATATCGTGGTACTCACACCATTTTCGAACGTCACATCAAGGCACTGCAGCTACTCAGACTCCTTGGCGACTGCTCAGCGACGCTTGTAGATGTTGGGTTTTATCAGTGATTTTATCGATTGTATATGTATTTCGTTTTATTGAGTAACAAATAGATTTGTTCATAACTCGCTCAGAACAAATGTGGTAACGTCGCCAGATTTGTCAACCGTCATTATCAAGCATCAATACGCGTACGAACACTTTTATCATTTCAACCTATATGGACATCCGACTGTGACCATGTGAAACACCTGGTCGGTACAAAACGCCCTTCACGATAAACGAAAGAAGCAGTTCAATGTTTTATACATTCAGGGACACTGGACATATGGCAAGCTTACCCGTTCTCTTTGCTGAGGGGCAAACATGACTACCCAATAACGTTTAATCGTTTCGAATCAGCGTTCAATGTGATGTCTCCGTGACCTAAACCAAATCCAGTCGACAACATGACGAATTAGAACAACACGGAAGTTGTGCCAGTGCAATGAATACCTAATATGTCAAGGAATTAAATATATCACTGCAATCGGATAAGACCGTGGTCAATAAACATTCTAAAGAGCAATAAAAATTTACAGCCACGGCCAGGAAGAATAATTAAATTGTTGCACGGAATCGCCGCTTCTACTTTAGCCAATTTGGTGTTGTTACGTTGTTTTTTGAAACTGTGGCAAATATACACAATTGATTTACTTTTAGGGCATTTTTGTCGTTCACATTTTATTCTAGGTACATGAGAAATGCTCAGAATTTGTTGTGTCAATACTGCCTGTACGTGTATATGTAATACCTCTATCATAGTGGACAGTTCGTAAAATCTAGACCCCTCAGTAGTCATCAGTTACAATCTAGCCAGTTGGAGATTTTGCCAGCCTGGTTCGTAAAACAAATTCGCTCTTCGCCTCACTGTTGATTCGCCGAACACTTCCGAAGAACAATAATTCTGTTTCCTATGGCCTAACGCCCCTTAAGATTTCCTTTTTATATGGTGAACTATTGGTATAAGTCATGAACTGTTTAAAATGTAGTTGAACCCTGTTGAGTTCGTTAGCACTATATTGAAACACGATATACTTAAACGAAACAAAACTAAGATTATAGATATATTCATTTCACCAGTTCTTAGGTTTCTTCCTTTTCATGAACCATCGCGCGAGTCAGGGTGCTGTGACAACACCGCTTTTTCACTTCAACTGATCACTAATTATTCACTCAAGCTAAGCAGAAATGTACCGGTGGACATAAAGGCCCTGTCCTTAACGTAGCTCAATGCCGTACTTTTTTTTAGTTCGACTTGAAGTTAAGACGGTGACACTAAAACTGCTCACCACATCCCGACTCAGAAAAATGTTTTTGTCGGATGGGGAAAGCTATTATATTCCGCCTATACGTTATTGGTTTATCATTGTTTAAATAAGTGTTACAGCGATTGATATTGCTTTAATGATATCATAATATTCCTTGATCAATACCAATCATGCACCCGTAGTTGTGAGCACAGTACACAATAAACGCAATTTGTAATAAGCTTATACGTCTTTTTTTTCAGTGCAAACCGAAAATAATAAACACGTGTAGTTTGGTATACTTACCTGAAATGCTGAGTAGCTAGAGACTCCGGCTGTTCAACTCGTATGGAAGCCCTTACAGCTTCTTAATCGCGTAGTTTCCTAAAATGGAGCAGCTCTCCGAGCTTCAGAGAGAAGATGTTTGTTCTCTTGTCGAGATTCGTATGGCGCGTCCTTGGAGAATTTGATCTCTTTATGGTGTATTGGAAGCAGCGAACTGGTCAATCTGATTGGTCGATCGTACAGAAATGTGATCATAGTTTATTATGGTTTCTATAGAAAGCCCCTTAGCTCGAGATCAAAACAACATATTAAGTGGACTCTCTTGTCAAAAAGCAGGAACCTAAATGTTATTTACAACAATGTCATCAAAATTGTTCTCCGCTCTTTCGTTTTCATTTATTTGAAATGAGCTCACTTACTCGACAACCAGGGAATTTGCAGAGAAAAAAGACTTCAAACTACATCAGCAACTATAAATTTTCGACCAAATTTTTCTCCCAAAATGTTATCCTGTCCTATGCCATTGTAGCAATTTTACATTGTAACTTCACTTCATTTTGTTCTCGCAAAAACTTCCTGACGTTGTTTTGTATGAGGATACAGTATGAATGACGACACTGGCTGTTCGTCCAAAGCAGTGCAGTAATAACAGCAGGGAACTTCAACGTAAGGGACTTAACCACAACAACCCGTGATTTTGTTAAGAAATGCCGTGCTACATGTACGTATTATTGCCAATACTCGTATGTTTACCTGCTGAGTAACATGTATCACTGTATCGACAGACAGACAGACAGACAGACAGACCCTGTCAGACAGATACTGGCAGACGGCACAGTCAGACAGACATTCAAACACTGTCAGACAGTCACAAAGACAAACAGTCAGACAATTAGACAGACAGACAGACACACGTGCAGACAGACAGACAGAGATGTGGGACTATAGTAGTTTTTCAGGGTTGATAATGTGCAGTTTTTCGCGGAAGAAGAAGACGTTTTTCTCAAGCTTCTCAGCCAGTGTACTATTTGCAATATCTTAATATTTTAAACTCATTGACATTTTAATAGACGCATAATAACTTTCAATCGTATAATTAATTCAAATGATGTTAAAAATCTAAGCATGCAGGCGTTCCTTGTTTCTTATCGTCATTGAACAGTCAAATCTTATCCAACAACATCAACAATAGGATTGTTATTGAAAGATTGGAGCGTTCGTGAATGATTCTTTGTCGTATTCAGTACATGTAGGTATGTAATAATTGTCAGCAAAGTTTAATCGTTCCGTGTTTGCACTGAGTAAGGTCCCTCAATCACGTGAGAGACGGACCGTGCACTGGGCAAAACTCTCGCTCGCCGAACGAAAACGGTTTAAACTGCGCAACAACGTCGACGATTGTATCATGTTTACAGCTATTGTTTCAATATCAAACATCGTTTCCGGGTTCAACAGGGGTCAGAAAACAACTTACTAATAAGCAATTCGATATGTTAATGTGTCCGTAGTTTCGACTGGTTGCTATGCAGCACATCAAAATATCACTTAAAAAAACGATCTGATATCGATAACACGTCGTGTAATTTACCCCAGAGGAAGATAAATACACTTGCTTTTCCCCACAAAATTATACTGAATTATACTGTGTTTTACAAGATAATACTATTATTATATTGTAAAACACTATCATGTGAATTCTGTTAAATATGCAACGCTATTAATGATAAAGAAATTCTGGTCTTTGCTAAAATTCAGAAGTCAACAATGTCATTGGTCATCACACATGAATATGGATAAAAAGAAGAAGAAGCCGGACATTTTAGCTTACAACACTAAAGGCAAGTGACAAAATGTCCATTTTTTTCGAGTCAGTCCTTTTTCCATCAAAGTGATCAAAGTGAACATGGGCTGCTCGTATTGCCTGATTTTGTCGCTCTGCCTCTGCTGTATCTATCCTGAATATCCGGGTTTGTAGTCGCCTTTTTTCCGTTTGTTGAACTTCCGCAGCAATCTGAGACGACCCAACAAAGTTTGCAGTACATCTAGGCATGCGCAGCAATAAGAGTGATCTCAATCAAATTGTATATTGGTAACACTGGGGACTGTGTCTCTGATAATTTCTTATACCCGCCACATACACATAACCAAACCACGCTCACTTCCAAACCAATCATCCGCTCGCACGGGTCCGTTACTTCCCACTTACTACCGGAAAGCATCCAGCTGTCCGGCCAAGAGACCTTGGCACGCGAAGATGTTCCAAACCTTTACCTAACCAATCTCATTGTAATATGATGGTTCTGGATATTAACGGTTTCGTGATGCAAGGACACAGTCGTAAGACTGCAAAGCGTATTATCAATTAAAGAATCGTTCGCCCACATATATTCCGTTAGATGTGTTTTGAAGTAAAGGTTTAGTTAGAGCCATAAAACTGTTAAATATGCTTTGAATAATAGGGCACTTGGCAAGTCATAAACGGAGACTCCAGGGCAATGATAATCAGTGTTTAAGAAAGATTCGTTCTTTGAGAATTATTAAAAGGTGTTTTGTTAATGCGAGAGGTATGGTATTAAAATAACTACCCTCTCACCGTCAAACGACACTTGCATTTTGGCGATGATATATTACGCCATAGATTGAAAATGCCTAGTATGTAGTTATTAGCTTGGCTGGTAACAACCGAGTTGAAATGTTATGGATTTATTTTTATTGCTGAGGTCACACTAAATCTTTTTGATTTTATTGAGACCAATGACATTTTTACCACATAAGACCATGTACTTAGGGCCGGGCGAAGTACGAAACACTCCTATTTGATCACAAGCCAACGGGTTCCCTGTTCGACATTTTGCGTACTTTAATATCTAGGTTTTCGGAGCCGAGAGAACTTAACAAACAGCCAGGTAGGCCCACTATGACGGACTACACAGCAACTAGTGGCGCCAACGAAGCTGATCGTGGAAAATGGTGTTCCGTGATCAGTTTTTCAGCGGGCGTGCAAATTTAAAAAACTAATCAGCGGACGGGGAGGAACAGTCCATTTTTATTATGGGCTGGAAGAAATTTCAGTTTTACAGTGGAGACAATTGCTGGCAGTTGGTGCCTGATAATAGTAGGGAAGGGGAATGATGTGGTTGATAGAACTTCACTGACACTTACGTGACTGATCATAAATAGCTGCATCGATGAATGTACATGTGGGAATAAGTACAACTGCTGGCAGAAGGGCAGTCAGTGGCGGGGAGAGGGCAGTGGTGAGCTTGAACTGTTGTGGAGAGTAGGGAGGCGGGTAACTCATAAATCCTGGAGGGCAGTGGAGATCATAATTCAGTAGGGGCATGGTTTTTTTCGCAAATGCTGGTGGGCGGGCAGTTACGAACAGCTTCAATTTCCCTCTAAATTATAAGGCCATGGCCAAAAATATGTAAAATTGGTATATAAGCCTAGAAGAAACATATTTTGTGAAGATTTGTTAACATTGATTTAATTCAAAAGTTGGCTGCACCTGTCGATAATTGCTGTTGAAAAGTTGATTGTAAAGTCAAGGTCAAGTATTGGTAGACCACTGAAGGCCGCCGCACCTGTCGTGTTTGTCTAGAAGGCGGCCTGTGTGACATTATCACTATTGGCGACACAGATAACGTTGTTGTGGTGGTATACACTGTAACTAGGAAATTGCACAGTGAAATTATTCTTGAGCGCCTGCCCATGCTTCATCACCAACACTCTATCAGTGAGTGTAAACTAGCCGATTTCGAAAAACTGTACCAAGGGATGTTTTACATATTAATGCACTATTCTTAGGCCTTCAATCTACCATGCACACCCCCTCCCTTGCCTTTTATCTCCCACAGAACTTCTGGCCCTATGCCATCTTCTCGTGACACTGTTTTCCCTTTCCTCTCACGGCAAAACTAACAAATATCTAAACCCCAGATTATCTTCTAACCCGCTGGGATTTTTGACAAGTTGTCTGCTGAGAAAATGCCTAACATTTCCTCGCTCGTTAATGGCAAAAACTTGCCCCTCCCCCGACAAGTATACTAAAACAGTCGTATATCACCACTCAACTAGACGTTTACATAGTTGACTTATGGGGAAATTCACTGAACTTGACAGTTGCAAGTACATTACTTTAGAATTCTGTAAGTTGATGAGCACAGATTTTCGTAGTATTATGGATAAGACAGTCAAAAGAAGAAATTAATTGGGGTCAGGTTTATCACACATAAAGGAAGTACAGTGTTGTCTGGACTGGGAAGGGAAGCTAGTTCAGAAAACAGAATTGAAAGCCTTCGCTGGGTAGATACAGTGAAATAAGACGTCCTGCACGGACAAATGCGCTGATTAATGCATTCCAAGTTATTGACGGTCAGTTCTTGTGTTTTTGAGTCACGCGGCCACCTTGTGGCGTGGGCGACTCTCTGTTTTCGTGGGCTTTTTTGTGACTCTTCCCACTTTGAAGGTGGTCCTTTGTCAAGCTATGTGTTGCCCTCTGCCATTGGCTGTGTCCTAGCATACGTTCCCAACACGTATTGTTGTCAGGTCAGCCATTCATTTAAATGGAAGCATATCGATTCGTCCTGAATTTCAGCGGATCTGTTATTCCGCCTATCTTTGTCTAAATGATTTTGTTAGTGCAAAAATCAATCAGTGGAAAACAACGTGCTATGTGATTTTCCTCCCTAAGACTCTGCCAATCAAGTACCGTGTTGTATCTCACTTTAGTTCCGCCCTATCTTCTTTAGAAAAAATATCGGAGGCGGATCGAGACCCGTCTTTTATTTGAAGCTTTATGAGACTTGGTGATGTACTTTGCCCCAGGCGCTAATAGCATTAGAAATATTATAAAATATCACGACAGCTATCGTCCCTTTCCTGAAATCATCGAGGAAATTAAAAATAGGAAATTGTTTGTCAGCACTACTCTCGTTATAATGATGCTGTGAATGTATGTGATAGCGACTGCTTACAGCTGTCAGTGTATGGCATTTCTGGTTTGGATGTCTCTGTGCAAACCAGATGATACAACATGTCGAAGGCTTCAATCGACTGAAGAGAGGCACTGCTCCAAAATCGTCTTTCGTGTAGTTCAAAAAGCTCACACCGCCTTTCTGACGGAGCAAGTCACACCAAAGCCTTCAAATAAAAGAATTACGACACAATATTTTGATTACATATTTGTGACAGGTACATTCAATTCCTATTACACTGTAGCATTATCGATTTTTTTTCGCGACCCAACTTTTCATCGTTAACGCTCTGGAGGACTCCAAACTGTGGTTACACCGTCTGTGCAATCCCGTTACAAAGTTAGCCCTAGCGTTGAGTGTGAGGAAAACTTTTGTCTGTTGTCGTGAACCTGCTTATATTTGACAAAAACCGATTAGTTTGCTTGTGAAAGTTAAGGAACATCTACTCCTTACAAAATGAAAGAGAAAGTGAACTGAAGTCATCTCATTCTTAAATTTCAGACAGTTGGTGTCAGTGAGATAAGCATTCTGTGTGATAAGCTACAAGACGGCGGATATGTAAACACATTTGGCATTGTGGTTCAGAAACATACATGTAAGACAATCAAAGACCAGGAAATACCGCTGCCGCTAATTTTCAAACTGAATATAAGTTTTTGAATTAAGGAAATGGTACATATAAACAATGAAAGGGTGACTAAGGATGGTTTCTAGAAGATCGCTTTTCAAAGTAAACTTCTGCTTATAAAACCAGTAAAATTGATGTGCATAAAATGAACCTATTTAAGGGTGATCGACTCACTTGCTACGT